>NW_027528859.1:4527085-4531979 GCF_008692635.1 Crocuta crocuta | reverse complement strand
GAGGTGAGCGGCTGATGATTTAATCATACCTTCATGGTGAAGCCCTTATAGAAAACCCTAAGCAAAGCATTCAGAGAGCTTCTGGGAGCTGAAGGCATGGAAGTGCTGGGTGGTTGATTTGCCCAGTGAGGGCTTGGACCTGCTGAGCCCCTTCCCAGTTACCTTGCCCTAGGCATCTCTTCAGTAGTGTCCTTTTAGAATAAACCAGTAATGTAGTAAGTCAACTGTTTTCCTGAGTTCTATGAGCTGCTCCAGCAAATTATCAAACCCGAGGAGGGGGGCATGGAAACTCCTGATTTATACCTGGTTGGTCTGGAGTACAGGACGCCCGGACTCCAGATTGGGGTCTGAAGTCGGTGAGGTTTGGTGGGACTGAGTCCTTAACCTGTGTTGTCTGACGCTAACTCCAAGTAGTTAGTGTCAGAATTGATTTGAATTGTAGACATTCTGCTGGTGTCAGAGTGTTTAGTGTGAGTAGTAATACAGAAAAAAAAGTTTGGTTTTTTGTTTTTCTTATTTAGAGGGAAACAGAGCAACGCATATAAGGGATGTTTCTGCATTCTTTCTTACTACTACCGCATGTGAATCTATAATTATCTCAGTAAAGATTTAAATTAAAAATACATGCAATATAGTAGTATAGAAAAGTAAAAACTATGGGGTCTTCTCTGTTATACCCTAATTCCATTTTCTAGAGGGAATGTTAACGCTGCAACGAATATCCTTTCCAGACATTTACCTATATTTACATAGTTAAAAATTTTTTTTTAAATATTAAAATTTTTAAATGTTTATTTATTTTTGAGAGAGAGAGAGAGAGAGAGCATGAGTGGGGGAGGGACAGAGAGACAGAAAGACACAGAATCTGAAGCAGGCTCCAGGCTCTGAGCTAGCTGTCAGCATAGATAGAGCACGACACAGGACTCCAACCCACGGACTGTGAGATCATGACCTGAGTCAAAGTTGAACGCCACCCAGGCGCCCCACTTACACATTTTTCTAAACAAAAATGGGGCTGTGCGAGTTAGCTATATAAGTGGCTTATTTATTTCACAAAAAAGCAGACGTTCTTCCATGGCATTTAGGGTTGCCAGATACAGCAGTTAAAAATATATGATGCCCCGTGAAAATTGAATTTTGGATAAATAGTGGATAATTTTTTTAATACAAATATGTCCCTACTATGTTGCCTTTTACCTGGAAACCCCAATGGTAGTATATTTACCTAATTCTTTTGAAAAATTGGTTGCATAATCTTCCAAAGTGTAATCTTTAGCCTTTGCCTATTGATGAGAGTGTGGTTTTGGTCAAGGTGTTCATCATCATTCTTATTAATTCACAAAGTCTCTTAAATTTCTATGTACCTTAAACTTTAGTTGTTCAAACTTCCCTCATATTCAATTCAGCAAGCATTAGCACAACTATAGCAGAAAAAGCCTGGGCTTTGGATCCCTGGCCCTGCTTCTTACCAGATAACTAAACTTAAACCTTAGTTTCCTTATCTATAAAATGGGAATAGGAATATCTACTCTGCAGAATTAGAAATAATGTATATACAACCCGCAGGACAGTGTCTACAGAGAATGGAAACTTAAGAGATAAACCATTGTTTATAGTAATGTTAAGATTCTGTGGTAGGTGCTAAGGGGCAAAGGGATAAACAATTAAAAACATATTCCTGATGTTTTTTGCTTACTTTGTATTTTGATACAATTTCAAACTTATAGGAAAGTTACAAGAGTAGAACTGAACAAGGAACTTCCATACACCTTTTACCCAGATTCACTAATTCCACATTTTGCCCCTCCTCCTCTTCCTCCTCCTCCTCCTCCTTCTTCTTCTTCTCCTTCTCTCTAGATCTCTCTGTGTTTTTCCAAGAACAAGGACATTCTCCTTTTTTTTTTAAAATATTTTTATTTATTTCTAGGAGAGAGAGAGAGAGAGACAGCGTGAGCAGGGGAGGGTCAGAGAGAGGGAGTCACAGACTGAAATAGGCTCCAGGCTCTGAGCTGGCAGTCAGCACAGGGCCCGACGCGGGGCTCGAACCCACGAACCGCGAGATCATGACCTAAGCGAAAGTCGGACGCTTAACCGACTAAGCCACCCAGGCGCCCCAACAAGGACATTCTCCTATATAACAGTTTCATGATCAAAATTAGCAGATTTAACAAATTCCCAAAGTAGTTTTCAAAATCAAATTTCTGAAGTATGTTTAATAGGTTTTTTTTAGAGCTATCTCCTTTTCTAGCAAGACTAGGGGGCCAAAACTTAATTTTGGGTGGCTTCCCAATTTCTCTTGGATGGGATATAGGAACCAAGACATGGTTTGTAGCCTGAGGTCGTCTAACTTGGGCTTAGTCAGGGAAGCAGCACTGCTATGAATGGACTGAACCCTTTGCTTCCCATCCCCATTGATGACTTAGCCGCATGTAGTGCTGACATCCGGGCATCCATTCTGCCACCGGAGAAGCACAGTTCCTACCCTGCTTTGATAAGCTTGGATTCTCCTGTGCTGGCAGACCAGCTGCTTGCTCTTTCTCTGAAATGCATTATCTGTTCGTCTCCCTCTCTTGGTCAGCACCCTACCCAGCTCTAGCCTGGCACACAAGCCCTTCAAAGTGGGTCTCTGCTTACCTACTCTTCCTTTCTTGCCACACCCCCATTTCCCTGTGTTCTACCCAACATGCCTTTCTCTGAAGAGACTTGTATTTTCTTGCCTCTGTGCTTCTGCATACATACCTTGCCCTGTCTGGGGAATATTCTTCCCTTGTCAGATTTTTTTTTTCTCAAGGCCTAACTCTAGTACAAAATATTTCAATCTCCTCGGCAGAAATTATTGCTTTCTTCCTTGAGCTCTCATCAGCATGGCTGTATGCACTGATGTTTAGTACTTTTGTTTGGCCCTTTATTAGAGTTGTTTGTCTATGAATTTGAATCTGGCTCTTCTGTCTATGAGCTTTGGCAGAAGCCATGTCTCTTTTATTCCTTTTTCTGGCATTGCCCTGAGTAGAGGGTTGGCATAGGGTAGGCACTGGTGACTGATGGAAGAATAAATAGCACATATTACCCTGCATGAGAGGGGCAGACATTTGGCATTAGAGATGATGCATGTAAGTGCACATTACCTTCTCAAAAAAATCATAGTGGATTTTATTATTGCTGCTAATGGTGTAATTATTGGTAGAGACGTTACATCCCAAATGGCCAGACCCACCCAGAAACAGGGAGCGACCCAATCATAATCCAACCTCCTTATTATGCATATGAGGAAATAGGCCTGTAGAGGATCAGGCACTTCTTTCAGGCCTCACAGCTCAGAGCTCTGCCTCTTTGTACTGAACTGTTTTACCCTTCTTAATTTAGTAATATCCAAACTCTTTTTTTCCCCCAAACTCTTTAAAATATGTATACTCAAAATAATTTTGAAAAAGTAGACATCTAAATTTTCTTATAATTTTGAATGGTCAAAGGATGTAATTTTTGGATTATTAGAAATATTTATTTAAAAAGCTGGATTATTATGTACGTCTTAGAATAAAGCTATAACATTAATCCTTTAAGGAAATCCACTGGACTGGAAATACTGAGTGACTTGATACCCACCATCATCCATGAAAAAGTTACACAAATAAAAATACACAGCTTCTTTTTTTCTTTCTTTTTTTAATGTTTATTATTTTGAGAGAGAAAGAGAGAGCAAGTGAGCACACGAGAGGCAGAGAGAGAAGGAGACAGAATTCCAAGCGGCTCTGTGATGACAGCACAGAGCCCTACCCAGTCTTGATTTTACCAACTGTGAGATCATGACCTGGGCTGAAATAAAAAGTCTGGCACTCAACTGGCTGAGCCACCCAGGTGCCCCCACAGCTTCTTTTTGACATTTCCTTATTTCTTTTTTCCCCCCTTCCTGACTTATATTTCTATTCCATAGAATACTATCTTAATGTAATTTTTTTCTGCTTGAAAACCTTTTATCCAGCACCTTATTTTATTTCATTGCAGTAAAAAATTATACATAATATATACATATTATATATTTGATTATACTATATATTATATATAAACATATATAATACAAATCGTATATTTATAATATATATATGAATAGAGCAGAGAATTTTTAGGGCAATGAAACTATGATACAATAATGGTGGATACATGTCATTATACGTTTGTCTAAACTCACAAAATGTACACACATGGTCGTTGGGTGTCAATGTAGGTTGATCAGTTGGAACAAATGTACCACTTCGGTGATTTGATGAGGGATATTAATAATGCGACGGCTATGAATGCGTGGGAGCACAGTGTTCAGGAGCGATCTGTACCTTTCCCTCAAACTTCCTGTGAAACTAACACCGATCTAAAACAGTCACGTCTATTTTAAAAATACATATGCAAATTTATAATGTTCTTTCCTGTGGCTGTAATTTTTAATTTTTTCTCCCAGATAGCGTTGCCATTACAATTGTAATTCATTCAGCGATTAAAATCACATAATAAGCAGGTAGTGAACTGTATACTAAAGATTTCCATTGTGATGCTCGGCTAGTGATTTTGGTACCTTGACCTACCTAATGGACAGTTTGGCCCCTGGGGGTTTTATTCCTGGTGCCAACACATTTTAGTGAGATTTGGAGAGGCGAGAGTATACTTGTATTTCATGGGCGAGAGAAGGGCCACTAGGCAAGGGGAGGACGAAATGAGAACCGTTAAGACCAGCGACTTCTCTGCAGATCAATGTTAGGAAGCCGGGCATAAAATGGGAGAATTCTGTGGAAACTTTATTCGTCCACGCCCCCTGGAGAATATTCACACGCCCTCCGGTGAAGGCGGACCCAGCCTAAAGACCACGGTGTCACGTCACAAGGCCTCTCCCACCGCGAGAAACACT
>NW_027528859.1:4462523-4527010 GCF_008692635.1 Crocuta crocuta | reverse complement strand
CCTTCGCCCCGCAGGTCAGTGTCTCCCGCCGTAGTCAGGGCCGGGGTCGAAATTGTGCGCGGCGTGGGGGAGTGGCGGCGCGAGTCAGCTTGTCCCTGGCTCACCTGAGACTGGAGAATTTCCCCAAACCCCTCCGGGACGTGGACCTCACCTTACGAACCCACTTCCCGGTCGATACAATCAGCCTTTCCGACCCCCCAGTTTTCTCTTTTTGAGTGGGGATAATGATCGTACCTACCTCAGTTATTGAGGGGCGGGCCGAGCGTTTGCCGCGGAGGAGGCTGCGAGAGTTGTGAATTTCCGTGCCACGTTTCCGTGACCTTGTCTCCGCGAAAACGAGTTGAAGGAAGGGTTCCAAGTTATTTCTGTTCGTACAATCCAGTTTATTGGGGCAGTGCGGTTCAAACGGAATGTGTTGTGTGTTACCACCCCCTTTTCAGAGTCCAAATCCTTTCCCTTCCTTCACCGTCCCAAAGTAGTGGCTTAAGAGGCTCACACGAAAAGGGATATGCCCTGACTGCCAAAGCAGTAAAAGGAGCAGCACCACCAAGAAACCGGTGGGGAAAAAGGGAAACTCCCAGAGGCGAGCGTCCCAAGAAAGCACCTTGTATGAAAACTTGAGCTTTACTAACCTTTGGTATTTCTCTTTGGTAGTGGAACGGGTGTAAAGTGGCGGTGGGTTTCAGAGGTACCTGGAGTGTTGCTTAGAAGTCAGTATTCCCTGACTTTTTTGTTCATAGTTTGGTTTCTGTTTATTATGTTGTTTGGGAGACATCAGAAACTCCTTTACTGCACCCTCACGGGCTTGTTTCACTAGTGGATCTGTTTTTCCTGTGTGTCTACTGTGGACCAACCAGATGGGCAAATGAGTCCCCGAACGTCTTTAGGAATGAATGCCTCTTCGTTGGCCCTCCCAGAAGCCTATGCAAGGGAGCAGGACAGAATGTTAATTAAATGTATCAATTACACGGCTACATTATAAGCTATTTGATATTCTGTTTCTCATTTGAAAGATACTCAGCATCGGGATCTTACCAAGCTCATAGATGAGGTAAATGTATTACCCAGCAAGTAATAGCATAGCCCAAATAATACTGTTAGTAAGAAATTGCCCCCAATTTGTTGCTCTTCTGTAAAACTTCGTGATAAACCTACTATCTAAGCAGTTCTTGTTTCTTCAGGGAAGTGCAGCATCCCAGTCGTTTATGTCCCCAGTTCTATGTAGTCACACTCAGAGGATCAGGGGACATTCAGGTAACTGATTGGAGTGTAGTTTTCTTCATTATCTTCATTATCCACAGTTGAGAGGCTGCCTTCCTCATTGATCATCCACCTCCTTTAAACAGCGACAAAGTTGGGTTCCTCCAGCCCTGTCCTTCCTGTGTTCCATATTTCCAAACTTTTTTTTTTTTAATATTTTTATTTATTTCTAGGAGAGAGAGAGCGTGAACAGGGAAGGGTCAGAGCGAGAGGGAGATACAGACTCCGAAATAGGCTCCAGGCTCTGAGCTGGCAGTCAGCACAGAGCCCGACGCGGGGCTCGAACCCACGAACCACGAGATCATGACCTAAGCGAAAGTCGGACGCTTAACCGACTAAGCCACCCAGGCGCCCCTATATTTCCAAACTTTTGAGGACAAACAGGCACTTAAGAATATTTGCAGCCAGCTCCACGTACACAAAATTTAAAAACCGAGTCAAACCTGTTGTCCTTAAAGCAGTTTGCAGTGCAAGCACCAGTTTTCTTCTAAAAGTAGCAAAAGTGATGGGCCCTGGATTCAGTAGGTGTAATGTAGGCCCACGTTTGTTTTACACCTCCAAAAACATGGTGTACTGTGGGGGGAGGGGAGGAGATAATGACAAAGGAAGAAAGAGAAAAGAGGAGGTGCATGGTTCCAACTTAAATCGGCACAAGTTGATCTCTGCTAGTTGACTCGAGGCCATGACCTGGAAGTTCAAAATTCACTTGGGAGAAATCAATCAAGAAAAGTTTATTGTGAATGTTTATATTCCTCATCTGGGGATGTGACATCCAACATCATACAAATGATTTTCTCCTTTGGAGTGTGGTCGTTGGAATCGCCCAGTCCTTTGTATGGAATTTAGGTATGTGCAATGCGGGCAAGTAGGATTCTTAACATTTTGTGAGGCTTTTGTCCATTTCCATCTCATGGTTTTTAGGCTTTGAAATGTCTCTTTGTGTCTCCTCTTTAGCCCCTGTGTTCTCAATACCTCAGTACTGCCTTAGTTGGACTTTGCTCTCTAATGAACCTGATAGCAGGCAACTTTCCAAACAGATTTATCGCCTGACATTACCCCATTTCTAATCTCCTGCTCTTTCCTCCCTTATCAGGATCCCAAAATTTTTTTTCTTTTTTTTTCCCCCCAAGATTTTATTTTTAAGTAATCTCTACACCCAGCATGAGGCTCAGACTCAGAACTGTGAGATCAGGAGTCGCATGCTCCACTGACAGCCAGCCAGGTGCCCCAGGAGCCCAAAGATTTTATTGTGTTGACTAGACCTTTACTGCTGTTGTTGCCTGTTTTGAAATTTCTTAGTTCCTATGATTCCTGCGTTTTTGGGGGTGGTTCCACTTCATTCCCACCTTTGCCCCACTGACAATACTCTTCAAAAGATTTCTGAATTAGTACTGCTGTTAAGGATATATTTTATCCTGTGCCTCAGGTGCCAGTGAGAATAAATATGACCGCTATGATAGTTCTTGCCTGAAGTAACTTGCCACTCCAGTGGAAGCAGAAATGTTCCATTTTGGGGTGCCTGGGTGGCGGCTCTGACTCTTGATCTCAGCTCAGGTCATGATCTTGTGGTTTGTGAGTTTGAGCCCAACATCGGGCTCTCTGCTAATAGTGCAGAGCCTGCTTGGGATTCTGCCTCTCTTTCTCTCTGCCCCTCCCCTGCTTGTACTCTCTCTCTCTCTCTCTCTCTCAAAATGAATAAACCAAAAAAAATTTTTTAAAGTTCCATTTTATATCCCCAATTTTCTGTGGCCTGACTTTGCTTCTTCTATTGTCCTACCCCTTTCATGCAGGTTCAGCTAGATTAGAAGTTCAGTCTGCTTATTAAGTTGGTCCAATGCCATCTCTTCCTAGGAAATGGCTACTATTTATTGGATCAGAATGTCTTTTGCTCATGATCTTTATCTTTCTTGCTATAATAGCTTTGACATTGAAATTAAAACTTTTTTTTAAGGCTGATGTTTTTCCTCGAGTTTTAATTTTCATTCCAAAGCTTCTGCTGTAGTGCTCTGTTCATTGACCAACATTTCGAAGGCTTTTTAGCAGCTGACCATAATTTATCTTTTATCTCTAAGTAAAATGATTCATGAAATCAGAGTGCCTTATGCATTTTAATTTTTTTTTAATGTTTTATTTATTTCTAGGAGAGAGAGAGAGAGAGACAGCGTGAGCAGGGGAGGGTCAGAGAGAGAGAGAGAGTCACAGACTGAAACAGGCTCCATGCCCTGAGCTGGCAGTCAGCACAGAGCCCGACGTGGGGCTCGAACCCACGAACCGCGAGATCATGACCCAAGCGAAAGTCGGACGCTTAACCGACTAAGCCACCCAGGCGCCCCTGCCTTATGCATTTTAAAAGGAGATTTAAAAGGATGTTTGAAAAAGTATCCTTTGCGGCTTTTGGGCTTTTTTGGATTACATTCAATTTTTTCTGTACCTTGATTTAAGAAGATGCCCCATCCTCACTGTCTTAAGTTCCTCCTTTTATTTTATAAAAAATTTTTTAATGTTTACTTTTGAGACAGAGAGAGAACATGAGCAGGGGAGGGGCAGAGAGAGAGACACACACAAACAGAATCCGAAGCAGGCTCCAGGCTCTGAGCTGTCAGCACAGAGCCCAACACGGGATGTGGGCCTTGAGCTCGTCAACCACGAGCCGAAGTCGGATGCTCAACTGACTGAGCCACCCAGTCACCCTCTCCTTTTCTTTTACAAACTTGCCACATTTCTGAGGTTGGATTTGTATTCTAGATCTTCCAAAGTCATGACCATTTTTAAGGCTTAGTAACATTCTGGCCACTCAGCTCTGAGTGAGACAGAATGAACAACAGAGAACGTGAAGGTAGTGAACATGGTGCTGGCCACCCATCAATGTGAGCCTTCGGTGAGCTTGCTAGAGCTCTGCCTATTGGCGAAGGGAGACTATCTGGCTCTAGAAATGAGCACTAACACCAGGTGTCCACTACTGAGAAGCAGTAATCAAGTTTCCAGGTGTAACTCGCTTCCCAAGTCCCAGCTGGATATGCATGTACTCATTTAATATTAGCAAGAATGGGTTTGAGGATCCTGAACGCTGTTCTGTCAAAGCTATTCCACGGTTAGGTCACCAAGGGAGATTTGCCCACAGGGGTCAGGCCAGGCAAAGGGAGGATTTCATCTCTAGCTGGGTATTGGCCTCAAACCCCTTTATGAACTTGAGAGTCGTGGTGTGCCGTGCTGGCCTATGTGGGGCATTCTTTGTGCCTGACTCAGTGACCTCCAGTTTCCTGGGCCTCCTGATTCCTGCTTGGCTCTCTAAGGGGTGTTGGGGCGACTCCTCTCAAGTTGCTGTCCTTCCATACCAGCCTCTGGGAAGGCTGAGTCCCTTAAAGAGTCCCTTAAAGAAACCATTTCTGTATAGGTTCAGAGATCTTCACTCCCTGTCTACCCATAATGAAAGCTCCGCTTTGCAGCACCGGAACTCATGTCCTAGGACTTGACCTATAAATGAGCACATTTAGAAAATTTTAGAAGTCTACTTCCTAGAAACTTTCTTTTACTGTTTTATTTTTCTCTTCCTTCTTGGCTTCCATGAGACTATTCTTTTAACTCTTACTTCTCTTTCTTTCTGCCTTTTCCCACTCCTAGCTACAGGTCTGGTGTGGGCAAGACCTTAGCTGTCTTCATTTTAAAGATTTGTCTTTCACTTGTAAGTCTTTACGCTAACTCTAATTGATTTTGTGTGTTGTGAGAGATCCAATATTCTTTTTTTTTTTTCCCTTCATGTGGCTAACCCATTCTTCCTGCTCCAAATCTGCATTTCCATTTGCTGGTTCCTCTAAAAGCAATTTCAGTTCAGTACATGTCAACTTTTTTTTTTTTTCTGGAATCTTTGCACTTAAAATTCCCTCTTTTCCTAGTGCTTGTCTTCTCATTCTTTTCGGGGTAATGACTCCTGTTAAGGTCTACCTTAACATATCTTAGGTGTAGTAAGCTTGCTGCAGCAAGAGAAACCATACTTACCAGGAACTGAGAAGGGCCTTTTAGGATCTGAACTTCTGCTGCTGATTTTAAGAAAGGATTAGGGAAGCAAGGACCTGTTTTAGAATGGATGCTGTCAGAGCTGGGGCATTTCAGCACGTGGGTATCTTAGGAATCAGGAGGTGGGAGGATGTCATTGGTGAGGAAACAGCAGTCAGCTTAAGAAAAGAGTCATTATTTTAACTGCCTCTCTAATTTGATTGCCTGAGGGCTGATTTTCTTTTTCTCCCTTTTTCTCCTTTGAATCGGATCTTGACTTAAAATATTGCCTTCTCAGCAACTCATTCTGACCACTGTTGCTTATTTCTTTTCCAGTATTTATGACCAATTTTAATTATTTATTTGCTTTTTGTCTTCCCTGCTGGAGTGTGAGATTCATGAGGGCAGGAACTACTTTTCTTTCCTTCTTCGTTATAAGGCTTAGTGCTCAGTAAACACATCTATATGATAAATGAATAAAGGAAAATTCAGGGTTGACAGTCTGATTGCAGTAGCACTTCTGCCAGATACACTGCTAATCTCTAGTTAAAGTCAACTAAGCATATCCTCCACAAAGAAGACAAAGCTGATATGAGTGTGACTTTATGTACTCATGTACACAATAGGGGCCAACTCATCCCTGTTTTTTTTTTTTTAATTCTACCTAATTTTATTTTATTTTATTTTTAATTTTTTTTTTTAATGTTATTTCTAGGAGAGAGAGAGAGAGAGAGAGCGTGAGCAGGGGAGGGTCAGAGAGAGAGGGAGTCACAGACTGAAACAGGCTCCAGGCTCTGAGCTGGCAGTCAGCACATAGCCCGACGCGGGGCTCGAACCCACGAACCGCGAGATCATGACCTAAGCGAAAGTCGGACGCTTAACCGACTAAGCCACCCAGGTGCCCCCTACCTAATTTTAAAACTCAGACAAAATCAAACAAAATCAACCAAAGACTTTTTTACCACTAATTTTTATATATTTTTTGTTACGTACTTGAAAGCGTAGTTGACCCTTGAACATGAGTTTGAAATGTGTGAATCCATTTATACATGGATTTTTTTTTGATAAATACGATACAGTACTGTAAATGTATTTTCTTTTCCATATGATTTTTTCTTTTTAAAGTTTATTTATTTATTTTGAGAGAGTGCATGCGAGCAGGAGAGGGGCAGAGAGAGAGAGGAAGTCCCAAGCAGGCTCTGTGCTCCACGCAGAACACAGAGCTCCACGTGGGGCTTGATCCCATGAACCTTGAGATCATGACCTGAGCCAAAATCAACAGTTGGACATCTAACCGACTGAGCCACCCAGGTGCTCCTTCCTTATGATTTTCTTAATAACATTTTCTTTTTTCTAGTCTACTTTATTGTAAGAATATAGTATATAATACATATGAAATACAAAATATGTGCTAATTAACTCTTTATGTTATTGATAAGGCTTCCTGTCAACAGTAGGCTGTTCGTAGCTAAGTTTCAGGGTAGTCAAAAGTTGTGTGTGGATTTTCAACTGTGCAAGGGAGTTGGTGCCCTTAACTCCTGCATCGTTTGAGGATCAACTGTGTATGTTACACATGTAAGTTGTGAAGCATAGCAATAAAATATGTATCTTATATGTTTTTAAAAATTGTATATCATTGGAATCTTAATTTGCATTTCCCTGATAACTAATAAAATTGAACTTTTTTTTCATGTTTTTATTGGTCCTTTGTGTTTCTTTATGAAATGCCTTTTCATTTCATTTGCTTTTTTTTTCTTTTGGGTTGTCTTCTATATTGTATATAGTATATTCGGGATAAAATCTCATTGTTTATAAGTGTTATAAATATTTTCTCACATTTATGATTTTCTCTTTTTTAAGGATGTCTTTAGATGGACAAAAGTTCTTAATTTTAACATTTAATTTTTTTATAATTAGCACTTTATCTTTTTAGAAGATTCTCTTCTGTCCTAAAATCATGACAATATTTTTAAAAATTTTTCAAGGTTTATCTTTCATATATAAGTCTTTGCTTGATCTGGAATTTTATTTTCATGTATGGCATGAGATAGGAATCCAAATTTCTTTTTAGCCATATAGTGAATCAGTTTTTTTGGTATCATTTATATGCCTAAGACTTATTTATATGTTCACTTATAAGATAATCTCATAGTAGTTTATTTTTGATCATGTACTATTTCTGTCTTACAGGTTCCTTTTACAATTTTGTAGAAACTTCCAGGAGGACTATGAAAGATTATGATGAACTTCTCAAATACTATGAATTATATGAAACTATTGGGACAGGTAATCATTTTCCTGGAGGCAGTGGACAGATCAATTATTTGAGAATATAGTGCATTTGGGCAGTCATGAGCTTTTCCGTTTATCCTGTGTAGTTTGAAAATTCTTCACCTACTTTAGAAAGAAAAAGTGGAGCAAGAGAAAGGAGAATAGGAGAGGCCTTGTAGGTCATTTTATTTAGAATAAAAGTCACTAGAGAGTTTTGAGCCAAGGAGTGATCTATCTGACCTTTTTTTAAAAAATAATTTTCCTGTGCTTTTATTTTTGAGAGACAGAGTGTGAGTGGGGGAGGGGCAGAGAGAGAGGGAGACAGAATCTGAAGGAGACTCTAGGCTCTGAGCTGTCAGCACAGAGCCTGATGTGAGGCTTGAACTCACAGACTGAGAGATCATGACATGAGCCACAGTCAGACGCTTAACCAACTGAGCCACCCAGGTGCCCCTGACCTTTGTTTTTAAGGGTCGCTCTAGCTGTTTGGTTGTGAAAAGATTGGGCTGGGAGAGGCAGGGGCAGAAGCAGAGAGATGTTAAGAGGTTATTGTAGTAATTCAGGCAAGTGATGCTAGAGAACATGGTGACTTGGATGAGGGTGATGGCAGTGAAGGTAGTGAAAGGGATGGGGTTCTGTACGTGTGTGTGTTTTAATATATTGAGGTGTAACAGTAAAGTATGCAAAGTAAATTAGTCTTGATGGAGGTTTTTTTTTTAATGTTTATTTATTTTGAGAGAGAGAGTGTGAGAGACCATGTGCATGTGCACAGGAGAGGGGCAGAAAGAGGGAGAGAGAGAATCCCATGTAGACTCTGTGCTGGGGGCTCAATCTCACAAATTATGAGATCATGACCTGAGCCAAAATCAGGAATTGGATGTTTAACCAACGGAGCCACCCAGGTGTCACTTCATGGAATTTTACAAACACATCCACCTATATGCTCAGATCAAGACAGATTTCTAATCTGACAGCACAGATTTTCTGTGTTGACAGAAGAGAGCCCAACATAGGCTCGAACTCCTGAACCGTGAGATCATGACCTGAGCCAAAGTTGGATGCTTAACTGACTGAGCCAACCAGGTTCCCCAGGAGTTTCTTTTTTAGATTATTAAGTTGGCAGTTTGTTTTAGATACTAAAGTGTAGACTTTTATCCAGCATTCGATCCAGTTTTGAAATATCATATCCTGCTTTGTTCTAGTTTTAAAAATGAGTGGATGTTTCCCATTGTCTTTTGTTTCAGCAACTTTATATTGTGTTCTAGCAGTTTTAATTATAAAGCAAATTTATTTGCAGTGTTATTTGTAAAGCAGATTTCTAAATAGTGAATTCTGTTTTCCTACTTCTTCTTTATAATGTTAAAGATACTATCATGGTGAAACAAATCTTCAGGTGAACATCGGATGAGGAGAGGCTAAAGTCATGGCTAGTGCTTTGGAAGCAACAGGAAGAGAGAGCCACAAACTTCTAGGAAAATATGGATTGATAGAGCCTTTTAGAAGCATATGGAGGGGCACTTGCTGGCTCAGAGCATGCGTCTTTTGATCTTGGGGTTGTGAGTTTGAGTCCCATGCTGGGTGTAGAAATTGCTTAAAATAAAATCCTAAAAAAAAAAAAGCATGTGGGAGGTATTTGTGCCTGAGACCTGAGGCTGCTTTATGATGACTTTAGGTTACTCTTGCTTATCTCTTCATAATATGTTTTCCTGTGCTTAGGTGGCTTTGCAAAGGTCAAACTCGCCTGCCATATCCTCACTGGAGAAATGGTAGCTATAAAAATCATGGATAAAAATGCACTAGGGGTAAGTTAAAATTATTAAACAAATATCTATAGATCAGTTTTGTAAATTAAAAACCCGAATTTGTTCTAATGTCCTAGTTACTACTTTCATTAGAATAGTATTTCTATAGCTTGTTTGTTTGCTTGTTTTTTAGATTGCAGGTTATGTATAAATCTTTGGTTTTAAAAAGTAAATCTGGGGAAGGGGTTACTTTGTCCTTAATTTTAATGCCAGGCAATGGCACAAATCTGAAGTCTGTAGGGTCCATTTTCCTGCACATGTTTCAAAGTCTTACAGGTGCTTCTGAAGATTAATATCTCCTGTACCTTCTCATGATCTGCTTACTAAATGCTGATCTCTTTTTTGATAGATGTGAGTTCTACAGTTTTATTCAAACTGAACTTTGAAGTTATATCATGAGGTCCTTTTTGTAATCAGCCTGTTTCTCATATACAGGGGCGTGTCCAGAACTGAGCGGAGTAATACCTCCTCAAACAGCCCATTCAATATGTGGTTTTGGTTTTAATGTACATAAAGTTTATTGTTTTTATATTAAGGGAAGATGGGTCTCTTTTGATGGTCGTTTTTGGGCATGTTAAACCTTTTTAGTGTTTGAAGTCACCCTGAGTGATCTTTTGTTTCTAATTCTTTCATCATCCCTTATATCATTTGGTCTCTTTGGTTTTCTTTGTTCTGGTCTCCTCCTGAGAATTCACTGGTCTCTTAGTATGTGTGTGTGTGTGTGTGTGTGGTGTGTGTGTGTGTGTGTGTGTGTGTGTGTGTATATCTGAGGCTGCTTTTTTTTTTTTGTTAAAAAAATTTTTTTAATGTTATTTATCTTAGAGACAGCACAATCAGGGGAGGGGCAGAGAGAGAAGGAGACAGAATATGAAGCAGGCTTCAGGCTCCAAATTGTCAGCACAGAGGCCAGTGGAGGGCTTGAACCCACAAACAGCAAGATCATGACCTGAGCCGAAGTTGGACGCTTAACCTACTGAGCCCCCCAGGCACCCCTGTTTCTTTTGTTTTTGGAGATAAATTAGAAAACAGTAAAAAAAATCATTTTGGTCTCTAACCAAAAATCTGAATGTTAAAAATTTTTTTTCGTGGATTGACTTAGCATTATAACTATTAGTAGTGTACCACTGAGTAAAACAACACAAACATTTTACAAATGTTGATAAAAAAACATAAAAAGTAACATTTTTAATTAAGTAAAGGTTTTTTTTTTTTAATGTTTTTATTTATTTCTAGGAGAGAGAGAGAGAGAGAGCGCGTGAGCAGGGGAGGGTCAGAGAGAGAGGGAGACACAGACTCTGAAACAGGCTCCAGGCTCTGAGCTGGCAGTCAGCACAGAGCCCGACACGGGGCTTGAACCCACGAACCGCGAGATCATGACCTAAGCGAAAGTCGGACGCTTAACCAACTAAGCCACTCAGGCGCCCCTAATTAAGTAAAGTTTTTAATAAAGTCAGATTTTTTATTTAGATACATTGTACTTTTTTGGTCTCCCTTGTGGAATGAGACAGAATTTAACATCAATTTTTACCTTATTTATTTATTTTTTCTAATTTTTTATTTTTAAGGACATGAGTGCTGATTAAATTGCATAAATAAGTCAGAAAGAATGTGAGTTCTGTTACAGCAGTGTCACTCACTTCTCTGAACTACTATGCCAAAATACAGTGACCTAATCAGAAATTATTTCTCATAATCTGTCAACTGACAATTCAGGCTCTCCTTCAGTTTATTTTTTAAAGTTTATTTATTCATTCATTTTGAGAGAGTGTGTATGCACAAGCCGGGGAGGTAACAGAGAGAGAGGAAGAGAGAGAATCCCAGGTAGGTCCCACACTTGCCAGCACAGAGCCCAACTCAGGGCTCCATCTCACAAACTGCAAGATCAGGACCTGAGCCAAGATCAAGACTTGGAAGCTTAATCGACTGAGCCACCCAGGCGCCCCTTTCCTTCAGTATTTTTATTTTTCACTGTTCATTATTGTATTTATTAAACTAATAAAAAGGCATTAAAAACCATTTTTCTTGAGCACTTGAAGCATTGATTACAAAACTAGTTAATTCCTTTAAGCAATTTAAACTTCAGTTATAATTTCAGTATGTCTTCTTCATATGAACATGGCAAATGCTTTATTTGTTTATTAACTTTTATTTATTTTTGAGAGAGAGAGAGAGAGAGAGAGACCGCACAAGCAGGAGAGCAGAGAGAGGGGGAGACACATAATCTGAAGCAGGCTCTAGTCTCTGAGCTGTCAGCACAGAGCCCAATGCGGGGCTTGAACCTGCAAACTGTGAGATCGTGACCTCAGCTGAAGTTGGACACTTAACCAACTGAGCCACCCAGGCGCCCCTGGAATGCTAACCTAAGGGAGTCTGAGATTGTTTTGATTTTTCTGGACACATCAAACTTAATCTTTCATAAAACCCTCACCTTTTTTATGTACACACAGATAATTTTTGTTATATTTTCCTGTGCTATTGAACACTTTGGCTATTGGTTGCTTTTGCTACTCATTAAAGCTTTTGCTGTTGATATTTGGAGCACTTCCAAAATAGGTTTATTGCTCATGTAATGTGTTTTTGTCACAGAGTGATTTGCCCCGGGTCAAAACGGAGATTGAGGCCTTGAAGAACCTAAGACATCAGCATATATGTCAACTCTACCATGTGCTGGAGACAGCCAACAAAATATTCCTGGTTCTTGAGGTTAGTAGTATGGTCTGGAGACTGAAAGGTATTTGGTTTCTGTCTTAGTCCATTTGGGCTGCTATAACAAATATAGACTAGGTAGCTTATGAACAATGGAAATTTATTTCTCATAGTTCTGGAGGCTGGTAATTCCAAGATCAAGGGACTGGTATGGTCAGGTGAGGGCCCTCTTCCTGATTCATAGTTGACATCTTCCAGCTGTGTCCTTAATGGTAGAGGGACCAAGGTATCTCTCTGGAACCTCATTTATAAGAGTACTAATTCCCTTCGTGAGGGCTCCACTCTTGTGTCCTAATCACTTTCCAAAGGATCCGCCTCAGTACCATCATCTTTCAACATAACAATTTGGGGGGAAAATCAGATATTTAGACCATTTCCAGTCACTTTATCAATAGTTAAGGGAAAAGGGTGTTTTACCTTCTGAAAGATTAAGTAAATGTTAATGAGCTTACCTGTTTGAATTCTCTCTATAATAATTTAGATTAAGTGGATGTGTATAATAAGTTGGAGATTCATTGTAAATGCATACTTTCTAATACATTCCTAATGGGGTTAGGATTCGTGAATAGAATATGTTAGAATTTATTCCTAAAGGGAAGAATTCATTTTAGTTTTGTATGGCATATTAGTCTAGGGCTGCCATAACAAAGTACCACAAACTTGGTAGTTTAAAAAATATTTTTAATGTTTTAATTATTTCTGAGAGAGAGAGAGAGAGACACAGTGTGAGCAGGGGAGGGTCAGAGAAAGAGGGAGACACAGAATCTGAAGCAGGCTCCAGGCTCTGAGCTGTCAGCACAGAGCCCGACACGGAGCTCGATGTGGACTCGACGTGGGATTCAACATGGGACTCAGGCCCACGAACTGTGAGATCGTAACCTGAGCCGAAGTTGGACGCTTAACTGACTGAGGTACCCACAGCCTTGGTAGTTTAAAACAACAGAAATTTATTGTCTCACAGCTCTGGAAGCTAGAAGTCTGAAATCAAGATGAGGGCAAGGTTGGTTTCTTCCGGAGAATCTGTTCTGTGCTACTTTCCTAGTTTCTGATGGTTACTGACAATCTCTGGTGTTCCTTAGCTTGTAGATGTACTCACCTCTGTCTCTAAATGGCGTTTTCTTATCTGCATGTCTGTGTCTTTGTCCACATTTCCCTCTTCATGTAACAACACAGCCATTGGATTAGGGTTCACCCTGATACAGTATGACTTCATGTGGACTCGATCACATCTACAATAAGGTCATGTTCATTGGCAGCAGATGTTAGGACTTGCACATATCTTTTTGTGGGCACAATTCAACCCACAGCCTATGGGTAGCCTTCAATACATGTGTTATATGAATCAGACTCTTTCAAGCTGTAACTGCCCTTTCAGCCTGAAATGTGAAGTCTTTAGTGTATTATCCATCTTTTATTCCATTTGCTTTGCTTTAGTCTCAGCCAAGGCTCTAAAGTTTTTTTTTGTTTGTTTGTTTTTTGTTTTTTTTTAGTTTTAAAATTTATTTTGAAGAAGGAGGGGGCAGAGAGAGAGTGGGAGAGAGAGAGAATCCCAAGCAGGCTCCTCACTTTTAGTGCAGAGCCTGACATAGGCCTTGCCTTGATCTCATGAACCATGAGGTCATGACCTGAGCTGAAATCAAGAGTTTGAAGCTTCACTAACTGAGCCATCCAGGTGCCCGCTTTATCTCAGCCAAATAATTTGTAACTGCACATGATTTTCACAGCACATTTAAAAGCATATTTAAAATTTATAATGTTGAAAGTTTTGGACCTAAAACTATTTTCTCTTTATTACGCTGTAGATCCGCCCGCATGGTCCACAGTGATGCTTTTAAAGCCTTTATTTTAAGCTGATTCCTTTGTCCAAATTAAACACTTAAAAAAAAAACAACAAAACCAGCAAAAAGCCTCTAAACCTAGGGCAAAACCGAAAGGTACAAGAGTATATATTAAAAAGTAGAATTCTCTCTCTGCCTTATCACAGTCCTCCAGTGCCCTTTCCTCTAATTCAGTCACTTTTCTTGTGTTTCTTACAGATTTTCCATGTACATTTGACCCTGGAACAACACGGGTTTGAGCTGCACAGGTCGACTTACACACAGATTTTTTTCAGTGTAGTGCTATAAATATATTTCGTCTTCCATATGAATTTCTTTTTTCCAGCTTTATTGTAAGAATATAGTATATAATACACATAGCATGTAAAATATGTGTTAATTGTTTATGTTATTGGTAAGGCTTCCTGTCAACAGTAGGCTTTTCATAGTTAGATTTTTGGGAGTCAAAAGTTAAATGCATATATCAAAAAATTAAAAATAGAACTACTGTATGATCCAGTAATTCCACTACTGGGTCTTTACTCTGCGAATATGAAAACACTAATTTAAAAAGATATATGTACCCCTATGTTTGCAGCATTATTTACAGTAGCCAAACTATGGAAGCAGCCCGTGTCCATTGATAGATGAAAGGATAAAGAAGATGTGGTATGTGTATGTACATACACAGACACACCACGTGTGCGCACACGCACACATGCGCACACCCACACTACGGAACATTATTCTGCCATAAAAAAGAATAAAATCTTATTTGCTACAACTTGGATGCATTTAGAGAGTGTAATGCTAAGTGAAATAAGTCCGTCAGAGAAAGACAAATACCATATGATTTCACTCATGTGGAATTTAAGACACAAACAAAAAAAAAGACAAACCAAAAAATGCTTTTTAAAAAAAATTTATTTTGAGAGAGAGAAAGAAATAAGCGGGGGAGTGGCAGAAAGAGAGAAGGAGAGAGAATCCCTAGCAGGCTCTGCACTATCAGCGTGGAGCCTGATGTGGGGCTTGAGCTCACAAATTGTGAGATCATGGCCGGGGCAGAAATCAAGAGTCAGACACTTAGCCAACTGAGCCACCCAGGTGCCCCTCAAAAAACACTCTTTAAAAAAAAATTTTTTTTTAATGTTTTATTTATTTCTGAGAGAGAGACAGCATGAGCAGGGGAGGGTCAGAGAGAGAGGGGGAGACACAGAATCTGAAGCAGGCTCCAGGCTCTGAGCTAGCTGTCAGCACAGAGCCCGATGCGGGGCTTGAACCCACAAACCATGAGATCATGACCTGAGCCGAAGTCAGATGCTTAACCGACTGAGCCACCCAGGCGCCCCAAAAAACACTCTTAACTACAGAGAACTAACTGATGGTTATCAGAAGGGAGGCGGGTGGCGGGGGATCAGTGAAATAGGTAAAAGGGATTAAGAGTACTGTATCCTGATGAGTACTGAGTAATGTATGGAATTATTGAACCATTGTACACCTGAAGCTAATATAACACATGTTAACTATACTGGAATTAAAATTAAAAAAAGTTACATGCAGATGTTCAACTTTGAGGATGGTCACTACGCCTAACCTCCTAACCCCTGTGTTGTTCAAAGGTCAACTGTACTTATAAATCCCTTCGTATATTTTATGTGTGTGAAGACATATATGTTTTCATGTATATGTAAATATATATACATATGTAGGTGGCTTATTAGTTTCTGTCATACAAATGGTTGCATATTATAATATTTTGTACCTTGTTTTTTTTCTTCCTGCACTTAACATTTTAGCTTGGAGACCATCTATATTTGTAGAGGTTTTTAATGTTTTTGTTTCACTTCGTTTTGCATTTCTTTATAAAGTAGGCTGTTTATATAAATCTTATTGGATAACATATAAAAAAATTGAGCTATAATTTTTATATGCTAAAATTTAGCACACATTAGCTATACATTTTGAAAAAGCTAAACACCTATGTACTTCTCATCCCAGCCTAGGAATGAAACATATCCATTATACCAGAAAGTTTTCTCCTGACCCTGTGACATTAATCCCTGTAAGCCCATCTGCCCACTGTACTTCTCAGTGACCAGTGATTTGATTTTTGTCACCATAGGTTAGTGTTACCTGTTGTAGAACTTAATAGAAGTAGAATCATACAGTCTGTACTCTTTTGTGTTTGGTTTCTTTTGTTCAGCATAATGCTTTTTGGAAGTCGCTGTATCAGTGTATACTCTTTATATCTTTTTCTCTAAATGCTGGAAATTGTTTCATATCAATTTGTAAAGAGTCTCCCTTTTATTTATTTATTTTTTACTGGCCGCATAGAATTCCATTTTATAATGGAATTTACATTTAAATAGTGTGAGTGTATTTGGATTGTTTCCAGGCTTTGTTGTTATGAAACAGTACTGCTGTGGTGGATAATCTTGAAAATGTGTAATTTTTTTTTAAGATTGATTTTATTTTTAGAGGGCAGGAACAGGGGAGAGGGGTAGAGGAGGGAGAGAGAGAGGGAAAGGGAGAGAGAATCCCAGGCAGTTTCCACGCACAGCATGGAGCCTGAAACAGGACTTGATCCCATGACCATGGGATCATGACCTAAGCTGAAGTCAAGAGTCTGATGTTCAACTGACTGAGCCACCCAGGTGTCCCTAAAGTGTGTTTTTGGTGTTAATCTGTAGGAACATTTTCTAAATGTGGAGCTATGAGGTCAAAAGCTATAGATATCTGTGATTTTATTTGATAACTACTAAGGTGAAATGAAATCTTGAAAGGAAACCCCAGTTTACAAAAAAAGAAGGAATGGAAAGCTAAGAACTTTATATTTTGGTACCTATTCTCCTGTAGCTTCTTATGAACCTGTGTAGAGCTGGGCTTCTTCTGGTACAGACTAAAAATCTCTGGTCTTCAGGATGGAAAAGCAATAATTGCTGCTGGTGATGGGGGGAGAAGCACCTGGCTGGCTCAGGTGGCTTGTGACTCTTAATCTTGGGGTTGTGAATTTGAGGCCTACACTGGGTATAGAGATTACTTAAAAATAAAATCTTTAAAAAATATTTCAAAAATTGTATGCTTTTTTTGGTGTTTGTTTTAGGTAACTACATTAAATATGAGTGCATTAAGATGAGACAGGGTTTTAGTACTTTGCTATAAAAATATAAAACCTTGAATGAACTTAAAAATCACAGTGTCAGGGGGTGCCTGGGTGGCTCAGTTGGTTAAGTGTCCGACTTCGGTTCAGGTCATGATCTCACAGTTCGTGAATTTGAGCCCCATATTGGGCTCTCTGCTGCCTGTGCAGAGCCTGCTTGGGATCTTCTTCTCTCTGCCCCTCCCTTGCTTGTGTGTGCACATGTTCTCTCTCTCTCAAAAATGAAAGAGACATAAAAAAAAGATCACAGTGTTAGTTGATTCTACTTCTACTTACTGGCCATAAAATTGCTTGAGACGAAGAGCTCTTCTGTGTCCTGAAGTAATTGTTGACCTGTCTGATTGTGAGAATGTAATTTTGACTGTACCTCACTTGGTTTCCTTACCTGTAAGTTGAATTAAAGATATCTCTAAGTTAAGTATAATTTTTTGTTTTAATTCCTCTGAAGTGATTTTTGTCAGTAGTAATCATGTCTATGTGCCTCTGTTGTTATTGAAGTATTGCCCTGGAGGAGAGCTGTTTGACTACATAATTTCCCAGGATCGCCTCTCCGAGGAGGAGACCCGAGTCGTCTTCCGTCAGATAGTATCTGCAGTTGCTTATGTGCATAGCCAGGGTTATGCTCACAGGGACCTCAAACCGGTAAGTGACTGTCACAGATGCTTACCCGAGAGTTCAACGTCATGTACCAGTTTTACTAGTGTTCCACGGGTTCTTTCTATTTAGAGTCTATCTTGGCTTTGCTTCATTTTTTGTACCACTCATAATTGTATCACTTTTCTTTCTTTTTGGTTGCCGGTAGACTTTTTTGGATGTACCTTATTGTCGTTATTCTATAGATTTGTCCGTTGTGAGTGACATTATGAATGTCTTTGTAATCAGCTGGGGAATATAAACTTCGGATTTTATCTCTAGGAAAGAAGAATTTGAGTATTTTCTTTGAGAATATTGTCATTGAGTATTTTCCATTCAGTACTCTTTTCCTAAACTCCTCTTCCTTTAATTTAATTCCATTATACCTCAGAAAGGAATAGTTCAATGGAATGAACAGACTAATTTTTCAAGTACAGAATAAAAATGTGAATACTCTTAAGTCTGTAGGCATGTTCACCACTAATATGGATGGTGGTGAACATGGATTTTATGTTACTTGGTATTAGCATCAGGAATCTAGAATTGGTTGACAAAATATGGCAACGTCACTTTCCTTTTCCCTCTGTTTACCCAGCCCTTTGATTTGAGCTCTTTCTTTTGTTTTGACACACATTGTGTTTGCTTGTAGTTGAACCTTAGAGCACCACGGAGGGGATGGCTTATGTGGAAGTGTCTTGAGGGAAAGCAGGATAGTTATCAACATTCCCCTTCTTTCCCTGTGCTTACTTCTTGTCATTTCATTCTTTTTTAGTGATTTTCATTCTGTTGTTCCCAGACTGCTTAGCATAAACGATCTTAAATCTTATCTCTTGGTTTTGCTGCTTCCTGGACCACATCACACAGAGCCTCCAATGGCAGGGGCTGCAGGCAGAAAAAGTGACTGTGACAAAGGGTTTTAGAAGAGTGAAACGCTTATTTCATGGAAGCAGAGGTCTGTGTTACATTTACTGAATTTGGAAAAATCTAAAATATTTGTAACTTTGTCAGTGAAGAGCTAGGTAGCTCTGTTGTCATCAGCCAGCTCCAGTTCTGTCATCCTCCAGCTTCTGTTTAGTGTCTAAGATGGCAGGCCTGTCTTACTGCCAGCGTGTGGTACAAAGCTCAAGACGTCTGTGACTTTTTGGCCAAACTCTAGGAAAACCTTTATTCATCAAAGAGGAAACAATAGAATGGGAAAGCCGAATAGATGATCCCCAGTCATCCAGACTCAAGTTCATTAACTGTACAACCAAATATCGAAAGTGCAGCAATATATGCTACTTTAGAAGGTAAAGGGGAAGAGAGGAAAAAAAAAATCTCTGAAATTCAAACCAAAATGTATTGTGTTTGTATCTTTTTGTTTGTTTTTATACTTTTTATGTTTGCTTTTGTCCTAAATATGTATATTGTATAGTACAGAAAGTATTTTTCCCCCAAAAAGGTGTCAGTCCTTGAATACAGTCCCACAGGATACTCAAGTTTACTTTCTGTTTTTAAAAACTTAGTATGGGAAGTACTCTGGAAATAAATGTCTTATATGTGAAAAAAAAAATCTTCATTTAGAAATTGTTTTTAGAAATGGCTAGAGGTAGGATGTGATATAAGGAAGTCAATATACAGTTAAGAAAATATCTTTGTTTCCCCAGGAAAATTTGTTGTTTGATGAATATCATAAATTAAAACTGATTGACTTTGGTCTCTGTGCAAAACCCAAGGTAAGTGCAGAAGTAAAAATGTATTTATTTCCTTTGTAAATGTACCTGTTAGGGTGTTATCTTTCACTGAATTCCACTTAGCCTTTATTGAGTGTGGTTGCATCCATTGAGAAGAATGTTAAATTTCATCCCCTTTAGAAGTTCTCTAGACGATTCAAATAGGTAGCCACGATTGAGAACCACTGTTCTAGCTCCAGGGTTGGCCCTGCTGAAGCCCCCATGGGTGTGATGTGAGAGAATTTGCAGTGCTGAGGTGACATGAGGTCATTACAACACGAATTCTGAATTGATCATATGTTTGCAATTTGAGTATGTGGCCACTAGATGAAGCTTTTGTTCATTTAGATAGCAGTTTTGGGAATTTAGTGCAGATCTAGTCTTTGCTATCCACATGGTTATATAACTAATAGTTACATTTTGAGAAGCAATCCTCTTTCCTTATAAAAGAGGAAGGAAAAAGTCCGTGTGCACTTCTAAATGTATACAGTTATGTATTTCCTCAATTTGCACTCCGCAGTTAAGTACTGGTGTTCTCCAGCATACCTTCTCTTTGAGGTGACTTTGAACTTTCTAGCTGTGCTGTCTGCAGAGCTCCTGTGTGGCTGCCTGTTGGAGGCTTCCTCCTGAGTTCTCTAATGATGGTACTCACAGTCTCTAAAATGAGCTGTCTACACTCATTAAGAATGTTGAAATTGCAGACCTGTCTTAGCTCTTTGTAGTCCCGTGATTATTTCCTGCCCCAATCAGAATTAGCTAAATGCAGAGGGAAGCAGATTTTGCCCCTTTGGCTGAATGTCTGATTCTTTCTGATTTTCCTCTCCTTCCCTTGGCTCTTCAGAGATTGTCAGTGGAGCCTATGTCTGGGAGCCAAATGCTCTATGGCATTTTTTTTTTTTTTTGATCGGCAGGCATATAAAGATAAAACATACTTGGAGCAGATAAACTGGTTTGAGTCATGTTCTCCACAGGAGGCAGTGGAGGTTTGTGACAGACTCCATTAGCTTTTATTTATGGCTGCCACAGATTCAACCCACACAGACACCATCTGAAAAAGCAGCCTTGGCTGGGAGAGGATTGCCTCCGCTTTCTGCTGAGAAGTTCACTTCTGGGCACGTTGTTGCCGTTGTAAATGAAATTTCACAGTTTCGCAAGCCGTTTGCCAGTTGTAGGACTACACAAGTGTTGGGTAGTCGTATCATGTTCTTATGTCTTGATGTTTCTGTGCGAGAGCAGAGGATGTCAAGCAGACTCCTCATTTTCACAGATCTGGAAGCTCGGGTGTTTTTTGTGTGTATATGTGTTATGACTGGGTCTAGAAAACAGATTCCTAAGGCACTGTTTGGTGCAGCAGATTCCTCTCTTCCCTCTAAGGAAAGAGAAACTTTTCTGTATTTGTGAAGATTTGATACTGGAGATAGGATCCAGGAAAGAAATAGTTCTTTTTCTGTGAGTTCTTAAGGATGGGAAGACATGGGTGCTTGGCTGTATGCTAAGCTGATTATTATGTGAATGGATGTCTAGGAAAGTATGACCCTGACTTGACTGAGCTAAGAAGGAGGTTTTGTTCACACCAGGTTGTAGTGGTATAGAAAATGCAGAGAAGAGTAAACTGCACGTGCTCACATGCATGTAGCAGAGTATTGAGTTGGCTGCATGGAGTCTCTCATTCTTTGAGATAATTCTTCATCTAGTTTCTCCTTGCTTGTGCCAAAAGAATGTTTATCAAGGTTTTAATTTCTTTCGGGCTGTGATTAAGGAGTATTTCATTTTTTCTTGTTGGCAGGGTAACAGGGATTACCGTCTTCAGACATGCTGTGGGAGTCTTGCTTATGCAGCACCTGAATTAATACAGGGCAAATCATACCTGGGATCGGAGGTAATTATTCATTGATTAATTCAGTATATAATCAGTGTACATTTATTGGTGACCTGGAGTGAGTCAGACATTGTGCTTTGGGGATATTACAATAGGTCAGAAATAATCTTGTTAATCAAAGAGTTCAGTTTATTCAGAGAGTAAGATTTAAAGTAACACATGAAATGAATAGCTTGCAATAAATCTAACAATACATAGTATACTTATGAAGCAATGTGTCCTTGTTGTGTCTATTTTCGTGTTAAAACAGTATCATAGTTTAGACTAGTTAGTCCAGCCAGGTAGAGCACAAGGCCAGGGTTGCAGCCTCAGTTTTCAGAGATGCTTGCTGGTTAGCTCTGAGAAAACTTGGACTTTGTTCATGGCAAGATACTTATCTGAGGCCAGCAGTCTTTTGTAGGGGGCCCAGGCTCAGAAGGCCTGGGCACTGCCTGTTTTGCTTACCATTAGCTACTGTAGGTTAGTCAGTCCTTTCTGTTTTTTGAAGTACTAATATTGTTAATATTAGTATTATAAGACAAAGTTGAGTTATCAAAAGCTCAGGAAATGCTGGATTGAATCATTGTTTTTAGTTGAGGACATCTCCAGATCTTTAATATATTCTCGTCCAGTGTGATCCTCTGGGAGGGGAGCATCACTGAGAGCAGCTCATCATGATTTTACTTGCCTAGAGTCTGCTTTTTATGTGCTGCCCCTTTTGGAACTAGTGTTATGTTGGAGAAACCTTGAGATATGCCCATTTACTGAATTCATAACAAGAGAAGATGGGAACTGACTTCTTTTGGTGACTTTTGATTTGGATATAATCTCAAGCTTATAGAATAGTTGCAAATATGGAATGAGGAACTTCTGTATACATTTAGTCCTATTCACAGTTTTCATTTTTAAAAAATATTTTATTTATTTCTGAGAGAGAGAGACAGCATGAGCAGGGGAGGGTCAGAGAGAGAGTGAGACACAGAATCTGAAACAGGCTCCAGGCTCTGAGCTGGCTGTCAGCACAGAGCCCGACGTGGGGCTTGAACCCACGAATCATGAGATCATGACCTGAGCCGAAGTCGGACGCCCAACTGGCTGAGCCACCCAGGTGCCCCTACATTTTTTCATTCTATTTGCTTTTCCATTCTCGTTCTCTATTTGTATATATGCATATTCTTTTCTTAACCAATTAATAAGTTTTAGACATTATTTCCCTTTATTGTTAAATATTATGCATATATTTCCTAAAAGCAAGGGGCTTCTCTTTTATACCCACACATTAGTTCTCAAAATTGGGAATTTAACATTGATACAACTTATTTAATCCATAATTCATATTCATGTGCTGTTAATTGTACCATTAATGTCCTTATGTCTTCAGAGCTCTTTTCATTTTGCAAAATGCAACTCTATACCCATTAAATAATTTTTCTATTCTTCCTTCCTCCCACTGCTGGCAGCTACCAGTCTACTTTCTGTCTATATGAATTTGACCAGTCTAGGTACCTTATATGGTGGGTCCTACAATATTTGTCTTTTTGTGACTGGCTTATTTCACTTTGCATAATATCCTCAAGACTCATCCATGTTGTAGCATGTGTTAGAATTGTTTTCGTTTTCTTTTAAATGTTTATTTTCAGAGAGAACATGCACGTGCACAGGAGAAGGGCAGGGAGAGAGGGTGAGAGAGTCCCAAGCAGGTTCCATGCTGTCAGTGCAGAGCCTGACACGGGGCTTGAATCCACAAACTGAGATCATGACTTGTGCTGAAGTCAAGAGTTGGACACTTAACTGACTGAGTCGCCCAGGCATCCCAATGCTAGATACGTTTTATAATTTTCATTTAAACCGCACAAAAATCCTTTGGAGGGACTACTGTTACTCATTTCATTAAGGTAAGAAGTTGAAGAAACTGAGGCTCAGAAATTAAGCGCCTTTGCAAGGTCACACAACTGGTAGTTACCGGTCAAGATTTGAACTGAGGGAGGCTTTACTGCATACCTGAATATTCTCTCTGTCTCTGTCTCTCTCTCTTTTAATGTTTTATTTATTTCTGAGAGAGAGAGAGAGAGGCAGCTTGAGCAGGGGAGGGTGAGAGAGAGAGGGAGATACAGAATCGAAGCAGGCTCCAGGCTGTGAGCTAGCTGTCAGCACACAGCCCGATGTGGGACTTGAACCCATGAACTGTGAGATCATGACCTGAGCCGAAGTTGGACACTTAACTGACTGAGCCACCCAGGTGCCCCCCAACCGCCTCTTTTAAATTACGTGGTAAGTTTTTTAAAAGTAGGCTTCATGCCCAATGTGGTGCTTAAACCCATGACCCTGAGATCAAGAGTCACATGCTCTACCAACTGAGCCAGCCAGGCAGCCCACAATTTTTTAAAAGACTTTTAAAAACATTTTTAACAGCTTTTATTTTATTATCTTTTTGATTAATGTATTTATTTTGAGAGAAAGAGAAAGATGGAGGGACAGAGAGATAGAGGGGGAGACAGAGACTCCCAAGCAGGCTTCGCACTGTCAGCACAGCCCACCCCCTATGCAGGCTTGATCTCATGATCTCATGAGATCATGACCTGAGCTGAAACCAAGAGTCAGATGCTTAGCCACTGGAGCCACGCAGGTGCCCCTTACCTTATCTTTTTGTTTAACCTCAGACATAATCTCTCTGTTGACCTCTTTTTATGGCATTTGATGAGGCTGTGCTAGCCCTCTGTTCCCTCTGCAGCCTCTTTGCTTTGAATTGAACACTCTGATCAGGGGTGCCGTGCTATCCAGGCTGAATTTTTAGATCAGTTATTTGACATTTCTGAGGCATAAATAGTTATTTTCTGACCTCTTGCAACTTGGAAGAAAAAAGGAGGTGTTTGCCTGGAAGTAGCTCATTCATTTGGGGCATATTAAGAATTTGATGTGATTTGGTAGACAGGACTAGGCGTTAGATTTGGGTTACTTAATATAGGTACTCCTTAGCTATGATGCTCCTTGAGTTATTTTAACTCTTTCTCTCCTCTTCCCATGCCTCCTGCCTTAAAAAAAAAGCTGCCCTTTTTACCTCTTAAAATTTTGCTAAGGCTCATGTGAGAGTGAAAGCTGTGACTGTTCCTCAGTCAACAGTGGCATCATTGTTGACTAAGGCCAAATACTGCCTGAATTAGTAGTTAGTACTTAAGACTCATGGGACAAATGGATATCTTATACAAAGGTTAAACTCCTTTCTGGGATTTTGAGATTTGTAGGGGTGTTTGTGTTGGCAGGCTAATTTCTAGCCTCTGTATTTAAGAAGTCAATCGTTGAACTTTATTAAGGTTTCTTTACGTAGAGAGGACTTTACAGCACAGCTTAGTCACATTTGCAGAATATCAGCAGTAAATTTTAAGACTTGTCTTGACATCCTCATGCATGTTTATATAACCTCAATAGGGGCTCCTGGGTGGCTCAGTCGGTTAAGCGTCCGACTTCAGCTCAGGTCATGATCTCACGGTTCATGGGTTCAAGCCCTGCGTCCGACTCTGCGCTGACAGCTAGCTCAGAGCNGGGTGCCTGGGTGGCTCAGTTAGTTAAGCGTCCGACTTCAGCTCAGATCATGATCTTGTGGTCCGTGGGTTCAAGCCCTGCATCGGGCTCTGTACTGACAGCTCAGAGCCTGGAGCCTGTTTCAGATTCTGTCTCTCTCTCTCTCTGCCCCTCCCCAGCTCGTGCTCTGTCTCTCTCTGTCTCAAAAATAAATAAAAAAAAGTAAAAAAAAAAAAATTATAACCCTCAAAAGCACTACAGAACTGTCTTTCAGAATTAGAGACCTGGCCTCATCTCCTTCCTTATCATACCCAATCCAGCCCAGCCAACTAGGAATTATTTTCTTTTGAGCATTAGGATCCAACATTGGGAGAGAGTGCACTGAACAAAAAGTAGGTAGACCTACCTGGGTGGCCTGCCGTTACCTGGGTGACTTTGAACAAGACTTCCTTTCTGGGCTTTAGGTTCCTTGTCTATAGAATGAGCAGTTTGAACTAAATGATCTCTGCACCCTTTTTCAGCTCTGTGAAGATTCCATTAAGTATACTGTCATTCTGTAATATGTTCTCAATTATAAAAAAATTCTTTCTTTCCCCCTCTCAGGCAGATGTTTGGAGTATGGGCATACTCTTATATGTACTTATGTGTGGCTTTCTACCGTTTGATGATGATAATGTCATGGCTTTGTACAAGAAGATTACGGTGAGTATTACAAGGCATACATAGAATTCATTGTAAGAGTTCTATACTGCATACAATTTGCTTCTATTTATAAAGCAAAAACAGGCAGAAGTAACGTATGCTGTTAGAAGTCAAGATGGTGGTTACACTTTGGAGGAGGGGAGTGACTGGAAGAAGGGTGTGGGGGGATTCTGTGCTCTTTCTTGATCTGGGTGTTGGTTATGCTTATGTATTCAGTTTTTGAAAACTTATCAAGAGGAACCCTCAATATGTATACTGTTCTGTATGTGTATTATACTTCTTCGGTAAAATGCTTAACAGAACAAAAACAAGTGAGAAAACAAACATAGAAGATGATTTTTCTGGTAACAGTTTTTACTTTATCCTGAAATGATACCTTAGTAAGTTACTGTCTTAAATCACATTTTTCAGTTGGGTTCTGATAAAAGAAGAGAAACTGCTTCTTTTTGAAGGTAACATTTGGCTTTAAGGTATAATAAAGCCATGGTTAAGAGTACTGTAGGCTTTGTTAAAATCATACTTATCAGAGACAGAAAGATACGTGGTTGAGGGGGTTGGGGATGGAGTGACAGTGGGGAGTGACTGTTAATACAGGTTTTATTTTGGGGGTGATGGGCACATCCTGGAATTATATAGTGGTAATGATTGTACAACTTTATGAATACACTAAAAACCACCGAATTGTATACTTTAAAGGGGTGCATTTTATGTTATGTGACTTAAATTCAATTTAAAAAACCTTCAATCGTATATACTAAGGAAACCGTAAAATTCATTTTAAAATTCATTTTAAAATTCATTTTAATATTCAAAGCAAGTGAACACAAGAAGATATGTAAGGAGGAGGAAAGAACACCATTTTATGTCCTTAGCAAACCAGGGTCAGACCAACAGAGCAACTTCTCTGCGTGTGGCTTGAATTTGGTTCTGTTGGAACAAGTATTTCCTGGAGGTCTTCTTTGTATCAGATACTGGAAGGCCTGAACAAGAATCTGTGAACTTGATCATTGTCTACCAGGGCCTGATTTCTTGTTGGAGACAGATAAAAGGCTGTCTAAAAAGTGGAAAGGGTCAGGGATGCCATATTATAACAGATATAAATGAAGTTAATACAGGAGTGGGTGAGGGGTTTGGGAGAACACGTTAGAGGAAGTGAGGTTTGAGCAGGGCTTTCATAAGGGGTAGAAGTGCTTCAGAAAGGGGTATGGGAGAACGCATGTTTGGTAGAGTAGATATTATGAGCAAAGACAAGACAGGAGGAGCATGGGGGAAGATGGTCAGATGTTTTATGTGGCTGGACCACTGGGTCTCTAGCACCCTTTAGGTAGGGAGACTACCTAAATCAATTCGCATTTTGGGGACATAGTACACTGAATTGAAAGTGATAATCCCGTTGGCTCATTGCTTGCCCTATAGAACAAGTTTAAAGACACTGAGTTCAGTCTTCAATTTTTTTTTTTCAATCTTCAATTTTTAAATTTACTTGACTTAACAGTTATTTCCTATATCCCCCCGCCCCCCGGAAAAACCTTTAAAATCTATGCCAGAATTCGAGATGGAATTGTAGTAGTCCCAACTCCTTGAAGGCTAAGGAGTTCTGATTCTGCAGAGTCAAATGGAAGTAGGTCAGCACAGCCGTTACCATTGCTTTGGGGAACTGTGTGTGCATATGCCTCTCCTTGGGAAGGAGAGCTGGATGGGGCAGGAGGCTGGAGGCCAGCTTCCTGGGGCTGACTGGGGTAGCCAAGGCAGCCTGTATTTCCTCCCAGCCCTTCTCAAGGAGCCTCCCCTAAGCTTCTCAGGGTGGCAGTTGTTGCTTTGGCCGTGCTTGTTCACTGTGGCCACGGTTCTGACTACACAGGCAAACCCTACCGTGTCAACAGCAGGCTGCAGGAGAGAGGAGTGTCAGGATCGCGGTGTAGCCTCAGCCTACTTTAACAGGAGTAGATGGGAAGGAGGCAGGTCTTTGGGCAGCTCAGCAAGTTTTCCAGTTAGGCTTTTTTAAAAAAGATACTAGGTTGGCCTCTTCAAGCATTCATTCTTTTTGCTACTCTTTGCTACTCTTTTCTGTAAAGTAGAGCTGTGTTTCTCGTTCTGAAAATAATTTTAGTATTATAAGCTACTAGTATATTTTACCACGCTCTTTTTTGGGGAATTCCATGGCAGCGAAATAAACTGACAGACAGATTTCTCCAAAGATAAACTGGAATTGGATCTGTTAGGTGCTGTAGCATGAAATCTTACACCTTTGAGAATTCTAGAAGACAGTGTGGGGACACGTAATCATAGAATTTCACCATTGGAAAGGATCTTACAAATTATGTTTTCTCACCTCTCCTTCTTGGTTCGTATTTAAATCTTGACTAGAACATCTGCCTTAGCTATGTCCGTGTAATTTCTCTCAGGGTGGGGGAAGCTGTGGAACAGTGGTTCACAACCCTGGCTGCATATTAGCCTCACTTGGGGTGCTTTGAAATATATTGGGTCCAGTCTCCAGAGCAATGTAATCAGAATCTCATTGGTATTATTAAAATCCAGGATCTTCACTTTCTGTCTGTGGCCAGAATTTGGCAAATTACTTTGCCTTTCAAGTCTTAGTTTCTTCTTCTGTAAAATGGGTGGAATGATAGTTTTGACAGTAGGGTTGTTAGGATTAAATGAGTTAAGCCATGCACAATATTTAGAGTAATGCTCAGTAAACGTTAGTATTATTAACATATCTGTGTAAATTTGGTTTGCCAGTATTTTGTTCAGGACTTAAAATTTGTTCAGAGATTAAGATGTACTTTTCTTTCTTAAACTGTTGTACTTGTTTTTGGTTTCAAGATTTCACTAGCCACATAAAGTTAATTGAGGCTTTTTCTCCCTTTTACTGTTTTTGTTTTCTGGAGGAGAGTTTAAGATTAGAACTTTTAGTTCTTTGGGTGTCTTATGGAATATGCTTGTAAGGCCATCTCCACCAGGGTCTTCTTTATGGGAAGATTTTGAAATAGCGTGTAAGTCTAATCAGAAACTCTCCAGTGGCTGCTTTTTCATCTCACTCAAGTATAAGCCACAGTTTGCGCTGTGGGCAGTAGGCTTCATCCCTTGTGAACTGGCCTATATTAACTTCAGTGCCATCATTACCTACTGTTCCCTTCCTCACGTGCTCCATGCACCTGTACTCCTTATTTCTTTTCTTCCCTCATTGGGTACTTCAATGTGCAGAGCATGCATCTGCCTTGGGGCATTTGCACTTGCTCTTTCTTTCACCTGAAATGGTTTTCTCCCATATAGCTGCTTTGTGCTCTCCTTTCCTTCAGGTCTCTGAATTAGAAAAGCAACCCTACACTGTATGTTAACTAACTTGAATTTAAATAAATAAATAAATAAATAAATAAATAAATAAAATAGAGAGGCGACCATTTATGTTGCCTTGTGTGTTTGTACTTTTGTTAGTTTATTTTTTTTTATTCATTCAGCATTCTTTCAGCTTTTGAAATAGTTAAATATTTGTTGAAAACCTAATCCGTGCAGGCATTTTTCTAGAGACTTGGGATATATCAGTGAGTAAAACAGATGGACGACCCTGTCCTCATGGAATTTATATTCTGGTGGTAGGGATATAGAAAAAGGTAATAAACAGACTAGATATTAAGTTATATTAAAAGATGATACTTGCTTTGGGAAAAAAAATTGAGCAGGGTAAAGAGTAATCAGAATCAGATTTGGGAGGAAGAGGGGGGCAAGTTGCTGGTCAGAATAAACTTCACAGAAGTGAGATTTGAGCAAGACTTGAAGGAGGTGAGAGTGTTAGTGTATATCAAGGAGGAGAATGTTTCAGGCAGAGGAAATGGCAAAGACCACTAGCTAGAAGCTAGAAACACCTACTGTAGTCTGGGGAGAGCGAGAGGGCTGGTGCAGTGGACTGAGAAAATCAGGAGAGTCGTAGGAAATGAAGTCTCAGGAAATAGGAGATCCAATTGTCATTGGGCTTTCTGGGCTGTCGTAAGGGCTTCAGCTTTTTCTCGAAGTGAAATAGGGACCTGTTGGAGGATTTTGAGCAGAAGGGTGTCATTACCTGGTATAGGTTTTAACAGGATCATCCTGGCTACTATAAGGAACAAAAGAGAACTGGGGAAACCAGTTAGGGTATTGTAGTAATATCCTACAGATAAGAGATGGTGGCCGTTGAGGTGGTGAGAAGTGGTTAGATTCTGGATTTCATTAATTTAAAAAAAAATATTTTAATATTTCTGAGAGAGAGAGACAGTGTGAGCAGGGGAGGGTCAGAGAGAGAGGGAGACACAGAATCTGAAACAAGCTCCAGGCTCTGAGCTAGCTGTTAGCACAGAGTCTGATGCGGGGCTCGGACTCACGAACCATGAGATCATGACCTGAGCTGAAGTTGGCCGCCCAACCAACTGAGCCACCCAGGCGCCTCTAAAAACTTTTTTAAACTTAAAATTCAATTAAAAAAATTTTTTTTGAGTTTATTTACTTTGAAGGAGACAGAATCCCAAACAGGCTCTATGCTCAGCACAGAGCACAACACGGACTCAATCCCACGACTGTGAGATCATGACCTGAGCCAAAATCAAGCACTGAGCCACCCAGGTGCAACCAAAAATTATTTTTATTTATTTATTTATTTATTTATTTTAATATTTTTATTTATTTCTAGGAGAGAGAGAGACAGCATGAGCAGGGGAGGGTCAGAGAGAGAGGGAGTCACAGACTGAAACAGGCTCCAGGCTCTGAGCGTCAGCACAGAGCCCGACGCGGGGCTCGAACCCATGAACCGCGAGATCATGACCTAAGCAAAAGTCGGACGCTTAACCGACTAAGCCACCCAGGTGCCCCCCAAAAATTATTTTTAAATTAACAGAGTAAAATTTTTGTGTATGAGTACAGGTCTACAAATTTTAACACGTATCTCACTTCATGTAACCACCACCACAGTCATGATACATGTTTAGACTAGTCCATAGTCTTTTGAAGGTATAGCTAATGTGATTTGTTGATGGACGGGATGGGGGAATAGCATGAGCAATTAGAAAGTTGGCACCGCCATGAACTGAGATGGGGAAGACCCTTGGTGGAGCAGGGACAATCAGGAGTTCAGTTTTGGATGCCAAAAAATGTGCCCAATTTGTCTAATTTCTCAAAGTTATTGATACAAAATTATTTACCTGTGACAAAGTATCAGATTTTTATGTACTTTTTTCAGATTATACATGTGTACGGAATTTTGCATTTTCTCTCTTGGTGCTTTTCCTTTTCCAGGTTTCTCACACAGGTGGGAGCTTATCACAAACACTGCTCCACATCTTGTTTTCTTCCCTTCACAGTGGGTCTCGGAAACCACACCCCTTCAGAGCAGCCCAGAATAGAATCGAGGTATATACATGTACCTCAGTTTTTTTTTTTAACCATCCTAGGTTAATGGACATTTAAGTAATTTCCAAGTAGTCATTTTTGTACATTGTGAATAGATCTGTAAGAAAATTCCTTGAAGAATTTCTGGGTTAGTAATTTTGATCTTTCTAAATTGCTTCCCGATGAAGTTCTATCAGTTTCAGCAATAGCATGAAAGTGCATGTTTCTCTATATCCACATCAATANAGATCTTTTCTGTGTGATGTATGGGCGCGAGTGCAAGTACGGAGCTCCTTACTTCTCCGCCATCTTGCCCCTCCCTCCACCTTTTTTTTTCTTCTAAAGTTTCTTTATTTTGAGAGAGGGGGAGAGTGAGCACATTCACAAGTGGGGGAGGGGCAGAGAGAGGGAGAGAGAGAATACCAAGTCGGCTCTGTGCTGTCAGTGTAGAGCCCAACACAGGGCTCAGTCTCACAGCTGTGAGATCATGACCTGAGCCAAAACCAAGAGTCGAGTGCTTAACTGACTGAGCCACCAGGTGCCCCAAATGTACCTGTTTTTTTTTTTTTCAGTCTTTTTGTTTAAGTTGTTTTGTTGTTGTTTTTGCTATGCTGGAATTTGTAGTTTTTATTTAATCACACCAGTCTTTGTCATATTTGTTTTTTTAATGTTTTCTATTAATTTGTTTTTACATTTATTTATTTTTGAGAGACAGAGTGAGACAGTGCAAGTGGAGGAGGGGCAGAGAGAGAAGGAGACACAGAATCTGAAGCAGGCTCCAGGCTCCGAGCAAATGAGCACAGAGCCCGATGCAGGGTTCGAACCCATGAACCATGAGATGATGACCTGAGCTGAAGTTGGACACTTAACTGACTGAGCCACCTGGGCACCCCTGATTGTTGTATTTGGAAAGGCTTTCCTATTCAGATTGTTTTTAAAAATTCCCATGTTTTCTTCTGTTAAAAATTTTTTTTAACGTTTTGTTTATTTTTGAGAGCGACTGCACATGAGAGAGACAGAGGGCAAGCAAGGGAGGGGCAGAGAGAGAGAGAGAGAGAATCCAAAGAGCCTCCAGGCTCTGAGCTGTGATACAAAGCCTATTGTGGGTCTTGAACTTACATACCACGAGATCATGACCTGAGCCTAAGTCGGACGCTTAACTGACTGAACCACCCAGGCATCCCTCTTCTACTATTTTGTTTAAATGTTTATTTTTGAAAGAGTGAGTGGAGGAGGGGCAGAGAGAGAAAGACAGACTCTGAGGCAGGCTCCATGCTGTCAGTGCAAAGCCTGACATGGGGCTCAGACCTATGAACTGTGAGATAATGACCTGAGCCAAAGTTGGATGCTCAACTGATTGAGCCATCTAGATACTTATCTTCTAGTATTTTTATGGTTTCATTTTTTATGTTTGAATGTTTGATTCATCTGGAATTGGCTTTGGTGTGGTTTCATGAATTTCATATTACTAAAAAAAATTGTTCAGGTTTGATTTCATATTCTGGATTCTGGTTTTCGAAAGGCTTCTAATTGTGATGGCAGCCAAGCCATGTATACTTAGATTTGAGGTTCATTTTTGTTTTTATTTTTTTAATTAATTATTATTTTTATTATTATTAAAAATTTTTTTAAATGTTTATTTTTGAGAGAGACAGAGTGTGAGTAGGGGAGGTGCAGAGAGAGAGGGAGACAGAATCTGAAGCAGACTCCAGGCTCTGAGCTGTCAGCACAGAGCCCGATGCAGGGCTCGAACCATGAGCTATGAGCTGAGATCATTACCTGAGCCAGAGTCAGATGCCTAACCGAGTGAACCACCCAAGTGCCACTGAGGTTCATTTTTAACAATAATGTGTATAAGTCTGTATTTCAAATACTCTTGGTAATTTCAAGGTTTGAGACAACTTGTTAGATCTGATTAGGTCTTTTTTTTAACTTTGTGTTTTGGCTAATGGGTTCACAGTAACCATTGAGGTGTTAACTCTTATTGTTCACATGTGCTTATATTCCTAGTCTTTAATCTGTGGGTTTTGTTTTTTTTTTTTTACAAGATTCTTTTTAAGCTACCTGGGTATTTTGTGAGGATTTAGTTTAAATTAAGTACTATGATCTGTAAATTAACTGGGCTCAGGTAAAGAACAGTACTTTGCAGTATGTAGAGAGTGGTGCAAGGTGGAGCCACTTTGTCTGATGTCACTGTCACAGTCAAGGAAGAATTATGTACTATAGGTTATATAGGGACTAATGAGGGTGCCAGTGTCAATCGATATACTAAATATTAATAAAGAGTAATTTTTGTTTTTAGGTAGAATATGAACATAAATAGAAGTTCTAATATACTCTTCCCATATCTTTATCTTAAAAAAATTTTTTTTAATGTTTATTCTTGAGAGAGAAAGAGAAAGAGAGAGAGAGAGAGCGCGAGCGAGCATGAGTGAGGGAGGGACAGAGAGAGAGAGGAAGACACAGAACCCGAGGCAGGCTCCAGGCTCTGAGCTGTCCGCACAGAGTCTAACGCGGGGCTCTAACTCACGAACCGTGAGATCATGACCTGAGCTGAAGTTGGACTCCCAACTGAGTCACCTAGACGTCTCATGTATCTTTTATTTTTTTAATTTTAATTTTTATTTTCATTGCTTACAAATAGTATTTTGTCTTGATTTTTTCCCATACCATTATTTATTTAGTTATTTTTGTTGAGTTATAATTGATGTACAATATTATTAGTTTCAGGTGTACAACATGATTTGACCTTTGTATACATTGCAAAATGATCACATCAATAATTCTTATCATCCATGACATACAAAGTTAATACAGTATTATTGACTATATTGCCCATTTTGTACCTTACAAGTACTTGTTACATGTACAATTACATGACTTATTTTAAAATTGCAAGTTTTTACTTCTTGATCTCCTTCACCCATTTTGCACTCCCCCCAAAGCCCCTCTCCCCTCAGGCAACCATCCATCTATTCATTGTATGATGAGTTGGGGTTTTGTTCTGTTTGTTTTGTTTTTTAGATTACATATTTAAGTGAAATCATGTGATGTCTTTCTCTGTCTGACTTATTTCGCTTAATGTAATAACCTCAAGGTTAATGCTGTCACAAATGGCTGGATTTCATGCTCTTTTATTGCTGAGTAATATTCCATTGCACATGCATGTGTGTGCGCATACACACACTCATTCTTTATTCATCTGTTCACGGGCACTTAAGTTGTTTCCATATCCCTGCTATTGCAAATAATGCTGCAGTGAACTTAGGGGTACATATATCTTTTGTAATTAGTGTTTTTGTTTTCTTTGGCTAGACACCCAGAAGTGGAATTATTGGATCATGTAGTAGTTCTGTTTTTCATGTTTTGAGGAGCCTCCCTATTGTTTACTATGGTGGTTGCACCAATTTACATTCCCACCAACACTGCAGTTTTCTCTACATCCTTACCAAAAAGTGTAATTTCTTGCCTTTTAGATAATAGCCATTTTGACAGGTATGAGGTGATATTTCATTATGGTTCATGTGCATTCAAGATGGGTGTGTATTCTGCTGTTGTTGGATAGAATGTTCTATGTTTGTGTGTTAGGTATATTCAAATGTACCTAACAACAAATGTCTGTTGTTCAGATCTACAGTTTCCTTATTGATCTACCCATTGATGAGATTTGGGATATTAAAATCTACTACTATTGTATTTCCATTTTTTTTATTTTTTTATAAATTTTTTTTTAATGTTTTATTTCTAGGAGGGAGAGAGGGAGAGAGAGAGAGAGAGAGAGAGAGACCGCGTGAGCATGGGAGGGTCAGAGAGAGAGAGAGTCACAGACTGAAGCAGGCTACAGGCTCTGAGCTGGCAGTCAGCACAGAGCCCGACATGGGGCTCGAACCCACGAACCGCGAGATCATGACCTAAGCGAAAGTCAGACGCTTAACCGACTAAGCCACCCAGGCGCCCCGTATTTCTGTCCATTTATCCCTTCATGTCTGTTAATATTTGCTTTATATATTTAGGTGCTTCTGTGTTAGATGCATAAATAGTTCAATTCTTATATCTTCTTACCGGGATTGACCTCTTTACCTAGTGTATCTTCTTACATCCCTTCTGGGGTGCACCTGCCCCACCTTTGAAGACCACCATTCAAGGAGAATGGATGGTTGACTCTCTCTATTTTTTTTAAGTTAGAGAGAGAGAGAGAGAGAGAGAGAGAGAGGCAAAGAGACGGGGAGAGACAGAGAATCCTAAGCAGGTTCTGCACTGTCTGCCCAGAGTCTGATACAGAGCTTGAATTCACGAACCATGAGATCATGGCCTGAGCTGAAATCAAGAGTTGGATGCTTAATCAACTAAGCAACCCAGGCACCCTGACCCTATCTCTTCTTTAGGTAGGCCCTCAATTAAGGTAATCCCTCTCAGGCAAGTTATTGAGTGTCAGGAAATTGGGGATTATTGTCCCTGGAAATTTCCTGAAGTTACGGCTATGCTAAGGGCAAAAGTGACTGTCAGTATAACTGGGGCTAGGATTGACATTCTTTTGTGGACAGGGAGTCTTCTAAGGATACTTCTTGATAATGGCTGTTTGGAAATTTCAGTGAGACATTATGCCATAAAGGATCACTACAATGATTTTATCCAGGAAAAGTTTTGAATTCTCACCGTGGCCATACAAAGTCTCAATAAAGATATCTGACTTTGAAAAGTCTTATTTCTGTATACTCTGTAGAAGTACATTTAGTAAAACAAAATGAGGTACTGTATGGATTTACCATCTATAAACTTTGATTTTAGAATAATTTTCTCTTCTTTATAATGATGATTATACAGGCTGTCATCTTTGATTTGCAGTGTTGAAATGATGTAATCCACATATAAGGACACTACTTGGCAGGAGGGCATGCATTCAGCTCTTCCAAGTAATATCCAGCCATTAGGGGCAAGTTAAATAGAAGAGGTAGGTAGACCGAGGGTTGAGGCAAGGATATATTATTTGAAGATTGTCTCATATTGGTACTTAGCGCATGTGTAGGTTTCATTGTTTGTTAAATGGCTACATAGTATTTATTGTGAAATTTCCTTTATTCTAAGTTTGTGTACATAATTTTTAAAAATTAATTTTTAATCACACAAGTAGTGCCTGAACACATTCTCCGTATAAAGAATTAAAACATTACAGATAACTGAAGTTGTCTTGACTTCTCACATAGGTAAATTACAATTATCACTTTGCTTCTTCCAGATCTTTTATATGTATTTGTAGTCATTTATACTTTTTTCTTAAAATAAATTGTATCATACTGATATTATTCTATATCTTTCTTTACTCAACATTGTATGTGCCATTGTACATATAATACTAACTCATTTTTACAAATAGTTTTTCTAGCCATTTTCTTGTTGAGCATTTTAGGTTATTTTCTAATTTTTTCTTTAATATAAGTAATGCTCAGTGAGCATCCCTCTGCATATCTTCTTGGACATATGTACTGAGTAGTAGAATTCCTGGGTCTTAGAATATGACATTTTAAAAGTGAACAGATACTGTCAAAGTGTACTCCAGCGTTTTTCCCCCCCACATTTTACTCCCACCAGCAGTGGATGAGAGTTAATGTTTCCCCATGCTGTTTTTAACATTATTATTTATAAAAATTTTGGATATTTATAGGACTTTTGGATCTTGGTCAATTGAAAGGGTGAAAATGACATCTGAAAATGGGATATGATTTTTTTAAAATTTATGGCATCTGATGTTTTATTCAGGTCTTTAATAATTAGAGCATTTGAACAGAGTTCCCATATATTCCTCACCCAGGTTTTCCTATTATTAACATCTTACTTTACTGTGGTACTTTGTTACAAGTAAGGAACCAATGCTGGTACATGACTATTAACTAAACTGTTTACAATATCCTGTTTTACTAGTCTTCCTCTCTGTCCTTTCTCTATTCTAGGATTCTTTTAGGATATTGTATTATATTTAGTTGTCATATCTTCTTAGCCCTTTCTGATCTGTGATAGTTTCTAGGGACCTTTTATTTTTAAGTAACTACTTATTTATTTTAAAATAAGTAATTGGTTGTCCTAGGACTACTTACTCAGTAATCCATCACTTTCCTATTGCTTTGAAAGGATAGTTTTATTATATATTGAATTTCCACATTTACATATTTTGGGTGGCTTTTTATTTTACTCCATTTATCTTTTTGTCTATTATTGTCTGATACATAATTGTTTTAGTTGCTGTACCTTTATAATATCATTTCTTTAATGTCTGGTAGAACTAGCTTTTTCTTATTCTATTTTTTTTCTAGAACATTCTGCTATGATTATTTTTCCTCGGTGTACTGTTTGTGCTACTTTGCATGTTTCTTAAATATCTCTAATCCAAGTTGTCGATTAAAAACCTGAATAGAATAAGTGTTTTGAGAATTGGGTTTTGGTTTGTATAAGGTACACTTAACCAAGGTTTTATGGTCTTATCCACAATGATAAACTGACTGTTAAAGCCTTACTGAAATTGAACTTATTATTATGATGTTCCTCGTTTACTGAATTAACTCTAAACTTTGCTTTTTTAAAAAACTGTCTGGACCTAAGTTTCCATACTGTTTGTTTGCCTTCACTTGCTCTTCTTTCAACTTCACATTTATTTGGCAGTCATAGAATCAGTACCTTTGGTTATTAATAGATTGTTCCACCACTACAAGATGAATGTGTCAACATATAATCCTCAGTGTTCTCTACATTTATTTTATTTGTTTGTTTGTTTTAATCCTTTGGGGGTGGTATTTTGATGTTTTTGGTAAATCAAATATTTCTGCGGTGGAATGAATATGATAGAAAATGTCTAATTCTTGTTCAGTAGAGATTTAACCTTCCTAATTAATATTATTTACTAATACTGTATATTCTTTGTTTCTCCTACTCTGAATTTCATCTTTTGGTTTTTCATGTATTTGCAAGTTGAAAATTGATTCAAATTAGGACTTTTATGCATTATTGTGGAATTTAATTTCACACATTATAGATTTTGAAATTTATTGTAATCTTGGCTCAGAACTATTGTTCCGAGGCGCAGTGTAATACAGTCTGCTGGTTGAATCTAATTAAGGTGTCGTATCACTTGCATGCAGTATGTATCTTTGCCTAGAATGTTCTAAAATTCCTCACTTGGGAATAACACTTTTTCAGTTCTTGGTCTGATTGAAAAACCCAGCAATATTTGATACACTGTATGTAACTGTTGTTTAAGAGGCAGACTTTATCTTTTGCATTTGTTGATTATTTTAGCCAAAATGCTCAGTTGCAGTTTCTAGCATGATTACCGACAGGTTTGGTATTAATCTTATTAATGTCACCTAAATTCATTTACCATCACTGCGTTCAAAGACAAACATGACCGTACTCCAGTTTGGGGTACACAAATATTACAGAAGAATAAATAATTTAGTAAATGAAAGTTGAATAGCTTGCAAGTAAAATTGCTTTCTAGGAAGTATAATTTACAATTTTAAAGAAAATGGGCACATTATCTTTTTATGAGATTATATTTTATAATTATTGAGTTGACTCTATACAGTAATTATGTGTTGGAGAGATGGCCTTTCTTTCGTAGAACCATGTGAAAAATGAACAATTTCAAGCTCTCTAGAATTCCCAGGATTATGTTGCTTGGCCCACAGGGTTCCCCCCCCTTCTTGGTTTCTCTCTCTATTACCCATTTCTTGCTCTCATTTGCAAGGTAATCGTCCCTTAAATAAACAAGAATTCTCTAAAGACTAAGCAGAAACCAGGGTTAAGCTGCACAGCCCTGGCTGACAGGGCCTTTTGTCGAAATGTTCTTCCCCAACAGAATTGCTTGTCTCAAGGTCTTTTCTACTTGATCTTTGAGTGTACTTCCAGTATTTAAATAAGGAGCCTTTTCTCCCTGTTTACCTCTAGGCTTCCTTAGACTTTCCAGCACAGTACAATAGAAAAAGCACTGTATATCTCTTCCAGCCCCATCTCCACCCCTTTTTTGCTCTACAGTTATGTTTTCAACTTTGGCACTATTGAATTTTGGACTAGATGATTCTTTGCTGTAGGGGCTGTCATATGCATTGCAGGATGTTTGGCTGGACCCCTGTCCTTTACCCACTAGATGCCAGGAGTAGCTCCCAAGTCATGGGAGAAATGTTGCCAAGTGCTAAGAGAGTAGATCTTAAATGTTTTCATCATAAGAAAAACACCAAGCAAACACAATTTGTAACTGTGCGTGAACTTATTGTGGTAATCATTTCATAATATATACATGTATCAAATCATTATGTTGCACACACAAAAAGTCTCCACACGGTGCTAGACGTCTCCTAGCAGTGGGGAACACATCAGCCCCAGCTGAGACCCAGTGCCTTATAACATTGAACAAGTGCTTGAATTCCCTGGCTGAGACTTAGATTCCTCATCTGCGCAATGTGGTTTATAAGCCTTGCTTACTGCACAGGTTAAAATACAATAAAAATGTATTTTAAGGTACAAATCAGAGGTTGGGGTACGCCTGGCAGCAGAACTCGCCTCCAGATTCTGTTTCTGTCAGTATCCCAGGGCAGAGAATGAAGCTGTGAGTGCCAGGTCTTGGTGACAGGTCACAGGCCTCATGACTGCCTGCAGATGGTACTCTGCAGAGCTTTTCTGTCCACACAGGGAAGGTGGGTGGGTGCATTCGGGAAGTAAAAGGAGCAGGGCTTGACCGGATGACGTGTTCCTTCCCAGGTAGTCTGGCGGCAGCTGCAGTGGGGCAGGGCTCCGTTGGGAGGACACGTGGCATTCCTCAGCATGACTGCAGCCTTTCTTACGATACTGAGTATTTAGCACTCTGGCGTGCATGGTTTTTGACCAGCATAGTCATCTCTGGTCCGTTACTATTTTGGGCATCCGCATCTCCTTCCTATTTATTTCACATTCAACAAACATGTATTGTCTTACATGCAAGGCATGGTGTTGAGTGCTTTCACGTATTTTCTTTTACTCCTTTTAAAATCCTACAGGTGGAATTACTTGTTTCACAGGTAGTAACAACAGTACTAGTAACAGTAGCATTAGTAATAGACGCAGCAGTAGTAGAAACTAACATATGGAGTTCTCACTGTATGCCTGGCACTGTGCTCAGTGCTTTACATGTATTACATCACTGAATCTTAGCAACATTTTCTTGGGTAGGGACTATTATTTTGCTTCTTTTTACAGGTGAGAAAACCGAGGCACAGTGAGATTCAAAGGTTCATCCACACGGCTCGTAAGAGGTAGATTTTGGATTTGAATCCAGGCAGTTTGTCTCCAGAGCCTACTTTCTTAGGAAACAGTGTAAGAGAGATTAAGTAACTTGTACAAGTTCATGGAGCTACTACGAAGTAGGCTGGGATTCACATGTTGACTCCAGTCCATTGCTGTTTCCAGTGTGCCAAGCACCACACTTCTCCCTCACCTGTTCTTGCCTCTTTCTGAGTAGGATAGCTTCTGTGGTCCTAACTTATAGCACAATAAGGGGATCTATTAGAAGATAGATCATGAATTCAAGTTGGGATGATAAAAGGGTGATAAAAAGAGGCAGAGAGACACTTGGAATCAGCCTGGCGGAGCTTTTCTTATTCAGTACTTTGATCTGAATATTCCTTTTTACATCTGGTTTCTGTAGAGCACTGCTGCTTTTAGCGAAGACTACTTTTGCTTTGGAAGGTGCTTTCTGAATTTAAAGGCGTAACATTTCTTTTATTTTAATACATCTGGTGATGGGCCTATTACCTGTATTGGAGTAGACCAGAAAGGGCTAGAACCTAGAACCAGACTTATCCTTGGGTTGGGCAGGTGCTGGTGGGAGAGAGGTATATGAGGAGTTAAACCCTTATAGATGACGTATTAGTTTCCTAGGGTTGTTGTAACAAACCACTGCAAGGCATTGCCTTAAAACAACAAAAATTTATTCTCTCACAGTTCTGGAGGCTAGAAGTCCAAATCAAGGTGTCGGTAGGGCCATGTTCTCTTTGAAGGCTCCGGGGAGAATCCTTCTTGGCCTCTTTCTAGCTTCTGGTGTTTGTTGGCAATCCTTGGAAGTCCTTGAATTGTAGGCACATCACTCTAGTCTCTGCCTCTGTCTTCACATGACCTACTTCCCTGTATGTTTGGGTCTCTGTGTCCAGATTTTCCTCTTTATAAAGACACTAGTCGTACTGAATTTAGGGCCTACTCCTACCCAGTATGACCTCATATTAACTTGATTACATCTGCAAAAGACTCTATTTTCAAATGAAAATGCAGTCACGGAATCTGAATGGACATGTGTTTTGAGAATCACCATTTAACCAAGAGCAGTTGGTGTCCAGGGAATAAGGAGTAAAAGGTGCCACAATCAGCTTGAGGGGAGACCTACCAGAATACATTCTAGGAACAGGCTGTGGTCAGAGATTCAGCTAGGTCATAACCATTTGATCAGTGTAAACAGGTAGGAGAGTTTTACCCTAGGCCCGTCTCTAGTTTCTTTGGGACGATGGCAAGAGGAAGCCCAACTGTTCGAGAGAGCAGGCAAATGATCAGGTTGTTAAGAAAGAGAACAAGTTAAGACACCCAGGATTCGAATCATGAGGGGCCTTGGTCTCAGGAATAAGGAAAAGCTCAGATATGACAGTGGGGCCAACTAGGTCAGGGCCAATCCCACAGGAACTGACTTACTGCTCAGTCCTAGAGAGTTGGCTGAAGCATGTAAAAAATCTCCACTTCCTAGGGATAGGCCTGGAGCCCAGGCATGGAGAAAGGCTTTATCAATGTAATTCGGAAACAAATTGTCAGTTTTCAACACTGGCTAGTGTTAAGGTGCCCTGGTAAGGTGTGAGTAACAGTGGGCTCTCTGGATGATACTGAGTGTGCTGGGTAAAGGGGCTTGAAAAATTTAATACTATTAAATGTCATTTGTAAAATGAAAGAAAGCTCTTGTCCTTCCTGGGAAACACTTTGTAAGGTTAGCCTCTCTGCTCTCATCAGAGAGGCTGAGTCAGAGACTGAGTTGTTTTGACATTGACACCTTTTCTTTTCTTTTTGTTAAATTTTTATCTTATTTAGGGGTGCCTGGGTGGCTTAGTCGGTTAAGCGTCTGACTTCTCGCTTAGGTCATGATCTCACGTTTCGTGGGTTCGAGCCCCGCGTCGGGCTCTGTGCTGACTGCCAGCTCAGAGCCTGGAGCCTGTTTCAGAGTCTGTCACTCCCTCTCTCTCTGACCCTCCCCTGCTCACACTGTCTCTCTCTCTCTCTCTCTCTACTAAAAATAAATAAATAAACATTTTTAAAAAAAAACTTAAAAAAATTTTTTATCTTATTTAATTTTTAATTTTTCTTAATCTTTATTTTTGAGAGAGAGAGATACAGCGTGAGAGCGGGGGAGGAACAGAGAGAGAGGGAGACACAGAATTTGAAGCAGGCTCCAGGCTCTGAGCTGTCAGCACAGATCCCTGCGTGGGGCTCAAACTCATGAACTGTGAGATCATGACCTGAACCGATGTTGGATGCCTAACTGGCTGTGCCACTCAGGTGCCCCATCGACACCTTTTCTTTTAAAATTTATTGCTTGATAATGCTTCTTTGGAACTTTGATTATTTCTTTAATATAATTAAAATCCAACTTGCCATGTAGTTCTAGGACTCTGAGCTAGAACAGACACTCATACGTGTCTGTTTCTCCCCTCACCTTGGAGCTTGTCTGATTTCTGTGAGGATTGTGTCCTAGACAGCTTATAAGAACAGAGAGCCCCAGTGCTTGTGCTAGTCACTGGCTTCTCCGTCCATCTGCCTCTTCCCTTCTAGCCTTATTTAATTGCTGTAGGCTTTATGCACACATGCGCGTGTTCTTGTGTGCTTGCCTTTGTCTCCCTGGTTGTATATTATATTTATTTTGTTTTAATTTTGAGAGAGAGAGAGGGTGCAAGTGAGTGAGGGGCAGAGAGAGAGAAAGAGAGGGAGAAGAAGTGGGGTTCATCTGAAGGGAGGCTTGTATTCACCCAAACTGGGGCTCAAGCTCACCGAATGTGGGACTTGAGTTTGCGAACCATGAGGTCATGATCTGAGTCAAAGTCCGATGCTTAATGACTGTGCCACCCAGGTGCCCCTGTATATCATATTTCTAACTCAGGATCCTTTTTTTTATTAAAAAATTTTTTTAACGTTTATTTTATTTTTTGAGAGAGAGAGATAGAGCATGAGTGGGGGTGGGGGTGGGGCAGAAAGAGAGGGAAACACAGAATCCAAAGCAGGCTCCAGGCTCCGAGCTGTCAGCACAGAGCCTGATGTGGGGCTCGAACACATGAACCATAAGATCATGACCTGAGCTGAAGTTGGTTGCTCAACTGACTGGGCCATCCAGGCCCCCTCTAACTCAGGATCCTTATTCAGTACATTTTGTCTTCTGTCATTAGTTTTGGTGACCCTCTGGAATTTGCCAGCAGTCTATATTCCTTATTTCCCAAAGTTACCATAAACAATTCTGTGATGAATGTTACTGTTCATATATTTTATATACCAAATTATTTGCTTAGGGTAAATTGCTAGAAGTGAAATTGCTGGAAAGGATATGCAATTTTGAATTTTTTTTATATGTATTTCTAAATTATTCTCTGGAAAAGTTTATATTCTCTAGTTGTATGTATAAACATTCTTGTCTCTAAACTCTTCTTAACACTAGATGTTTTTCTTAAGCTTGTCAGTTTGAGGGACAACAGATGGTATCATATTCTTGTTTAAATTAATTACTTTTTAATTATTAGATTATTTGGACATACTTTCATGTTTATTGGCCATTTAAAAGTTCTTGTTTTAGAAATTACCTGTGAATATTCTTTGCTCATTTTCCTTTGGAGTGTGTGCTTTTCATCCCATTCCTTCATTTAGTAAACAAAGATGAATGNGCAGGGGCCATGCTAATCTTCTCTGTATCGTTCCAATTTTAGTATATGTGCTGCCGAAGCGAGCACGAATGAGTACCTTTTCTATACTAGGGCCAGGTACTACTGTTCTTTGTGAGCAGTACTCACAAGATCCCTGTGATCAAGGAACTTCTATTCTGTTGTAGTGAGACAGAAAATAAACAAACATGTAGTATGACGAGTGGGGTAAGGACTGAAGGAAAAGTCAGCATGAAAGAGAGGTAGAGAATGGTTGTGGGGAATGTTGTGTTATGAAAAGGGTCATGGGAGGCCTCACTAATACCACTAGTCTGTAAGTGGAGACCTGAAGATTAAGGAGAAAGCTCTGCTGATTTTTGGGGAAAGCATTATAAGGCAGAGGAGACAAACAGTGCAAAGGCCCTGAGGCTGGACTGTGTTTGACATGTGACCTTAGCTTGGTGAATGAAGGGGAGAGGTAGGAGGTGAGTCTGAGAGGTAGCAAGGGGCTGGGTAGATGTGGGGGTTACAGGGCATGCATGCAGGGCCTTGGAACCAGAGTAAGGTGCTGGATTTTATCCTGAGTGATCTGGGGAAGCATTGGAGAGTTTCGAGTGGTGAAGTGGCATGACTTGACCTGATGTTTTAAGAGAACATCAGTGGTGCTAAGTAGAGACTAGACTAGGAGGTGGGCAGTAGTGGAATCTGGAAGATCAGGAGCCTCTTGCAGTATGCCAGACGGGGGACACTAGTGGCGTGCTGGAAGAAGTGACCATTGGTTTTTCAACATAGAACCAATGGATTTTGCTGATGGATCAGCTGTGAAGCGTGAGAGAAAGAAGACCTAAAGATGACTCTGGTTTTTGGCCTTTTTAGGAGATGGGGGGAAATGTGGGCAGAACAGGTTGGCTGGTGGTAAAATCTTAGTGATTTGTAAGAGCTATTTATCTGATGAAGTTTATTAATAATATTTAGTCATTTGGGTAGAAAAAGTTTTCTCTAGGGGCGCCTGGGTGGCTTAGTCGGTTAAGCGTCCGACTTTCGCTTAGGTCATGATCTCGCGGTTCGTGGGTTCGAGCCCCGCGTCGGGCTCTGTGCTGACTGCCAGCTCAGAGCCTGGAGCCTGTTTCAGTCTGTGACTCCCTCTCTCTCTGACCCTCCCCTGCTCACGCTGTCTCTCTCTCTCTTAGAAATAAAACATTAAAAAAAAAAAAATTAAAATAAAAAAAAATAAAAAAAAGAAAAAGTTTTCTCTATTTGTTGTTAGTTAACTTTGTTAGTGCTATTTTGCTTTTCAGAAATGTCAGCTGTTGGTCTTTACAGTTTTTGGTTTTACTGTCATGTTTAGAAAGATTCTAAAAATAATCACCCATTCTTGACTTCAGTCCTCTATGGTTTTGTATTTGCGTTCACTCTTTAATCTGCATGGAGTTAATTTTGGTATAAACTTAATTAAAATCTTAATTTTTTTCAAATAATTACCTTTTTATCCTAGCATCATTAAACAATTTGTTCTTTGCTAAGAGAAATAATTGTATTATTTCCTCCTAATTGGGAAAGAGGGGTATGTGGCAAGTTGTGTAAAAAGATATTCTATTACATATTAGTGTTTGGCAAGCCCCTTGTCTTTGATAACTTGGTGACTAAACTTGGTGACTATAATTTCTGATTATCCTACATCGTAAACATTTGTCTCCTGAGTCTCTTTGATCCCCAGAGAAGGTACTTGACTTAGAAAATGGCTTTTATCAGTTTCCCTCAGTGATTGTGAATTCTGTCCTGTGGATGAAATATAACCTGTTTTTAACTACAGCCTACGACTTGCCACCAAATATGCTTTTCTACTACTTCATTTTTTGTCAACTGTTAATTGTTCTGAGATTATAAACTAAAATTTGCTTTTGCAGTACAAATGTTGACTACAATGTATACTTGTCCATTTAATCACACTACAGATCCCAAAGCCCTCCACATTTATGTATTCCAGTTACATTCTCTCTGCTCTAGTCCTTCTCTGATATGTGGATAATTTAAAGGGGATGATATTTAATTTACCGGATTTTCTTATTTAGAGCAAGAAATATTTCCTCTGTTACTGATAATGTTTACCAAATATTATAGTTGGGTTAAGTCTTCAAGCTTGGAAGTACACCTCCAGCATTTTGTTTCCTTAGATATTTATTTCAAGGCTGATTGAACCTAAATCTCTTAACTCTTTCTTTGTTTTTTTTGTAGCGAGGGAAATACGAGGTTCCTAAGTGGCTCTCTTCTAGTAGTGTTCTGCTTCTTCAACAGATGCTACAGGTAAACTTTGTTATTTATATTTAAATAATAGAAGTCTACTGTAGTTGTTTGATCCAACTTTAAGATGTCTGTGGCACTGCTGTATTTGGAGAACAATACCATTTTCCTATTAGCTTAAAAAATTCCATTCAGGATATCTACTGCCCTCCACTAGATGCTTTCTTTTCATTTATTTTAAAGTTTTATTTATTTAAGTAATCTCTATACCCAGCATGGGGCTTGAACTCTCATGACCTGAGATCTAGTCATACGCTCTTCCATCTGAGACAGCCAGGTGCCTCTTTTTGAAAATGTATTTTTGTTATTTTTTAAGTTAGATGTTTTCTTAATTATGTTGCGAAATGCATTTTCTTTTAGACCTCTACCACATGTCTTTGCCGAAGTGGTTTTCCTTCCTTTTTCTTGAACATTGTCTGTTTTCTCTGACCAACTCATGCTCTACCATGATCCATTTTCTTGCTCCCAGTCTTGCACATTAAGTATATAGTAGATAGGGAAGAAATGCTTGAATGAGCTGATATATAATCGAGGTGGACCCTGTGACCTAGTGGGATGGTTCTCAAACTTTAGCACGTATCAGAATTGCCAAATGGGCTTGTTAAAACATAGACTGCTAGGTGCCACCCTAAGAGTGTCTGATTAAGTAGATCTGGGGTAGGACTAGGAATTAGCCTTTCCAACAAGTTTCTAGATGCTGCTGATGCTGGTGGTCTTGGGACTATACTTTGAGAACCACCGATTTAGGGGAATGGCTTCTGAGGGCTAGATAGGAGTGCTGAAGTCTAGGGATCTACCCTGGCAATCAATAGGCATGCTACTAACCTGGTTCTGATCTGTCAAATGGGGATTCTGACACTGGCCTTCTTGCTATGTAGTGTTATGAGGGTAAAATGAGATAAATAGGAAACACTTTGAAAATATGAATATGAGTATTGCACTTACTAATGCAGTATTTTTTTCATTATTATGTATTCAGAATATCCAGTTTTTCCATATATTAAGCCATCTCCACTTTTTATTCAAAATTTACCTCAGGCTCACCCACCTTGATTAAGTAGGGCCAGACCACCAAATCTCCATAATGAGATTGGAAACGCCTCATCTTTCTTCTGGACTCCAAAAAACTTAATCTTTGTTGATTAATTTTCCTCTCCTCACATTTGAAAATTACAAATGGAAAAGAAAGGTGTGCTTTTCAACTTGTTCTATGTGATTGTAAGCTCATCAGAGGTAGAGATTGCATATTCACTATGAATGCCCTGCATTGTGGCTGCTTGAATATTAAATTGGTGAATATTTCCTGTGAATAGGTTTTCCAGCAAAGACTATTACATCATACAATAGATTGACTGAACTTCATGAATAATGTCCATACCAATGAAGTTCATGTTTGTTAAACATTTATCTTCTAAGCCTGTGTTGGTTGCTATAGTTTTCTTGCCTCTATTGCCTTTTTTAAAGAATTTATTCCAAGGCCATTTTAAGGTCTTTGACAGCATTTTTGTGATGATAAAGTTTACATCTGTTCTGATGAATTTTGAGTTCTCAGGAGTAAAGGAGTTCCGTGTTCCCTATTTGAAATGTTAATCTCTAGCTTCTTCTCAATGGCCACTAGGTGGACCCAAAGAAACGGATTTCTGTGAAAAATCTCTTGAGCCATCCCTGGATCATGCATGATTACAACTGTCCTGTTGAGTGGCAAAGCAAGAATTCTGTAAGTAAAATGAAGTTGAGTAGCATTTTGCAAAAAACTTTGATCTTTCTGTGGATTCAGGACTTACGTTGATGTGGTTTAAATAGAAAAGAAAATGTATTTGTAGACTTGTTCATCAGATTTGTGTTTGTGAGGCTTGTAACCTAGTTATGTATTTGCCTGTTAATCTCTAGGACAGTGGCTCTTAACTCGGGCTGCACATGAGAATCATTGGGACCTTAAAAAAAAAAAAAAAAAAAAAGGCAGGGCGCCTGGGTGGCTCAGTTGTTTGGGTGTCCAACTTCAACTCAGGTCATGATCTCACGATTTGTGGGTTCGAGCCCCGCATTGGGCTCTGTGCTGACAGCTTGGAGAGCCTGGAGCCTGCTTTGGATTCTGTGTCTCCCCTCTGACTGCCCCTCTCCAGTTTGTACTGTCTCCCTGTCTCTCTCAAAAAAAATAAATATAAAAAAAAAAAATTCCTGTGCCCCATCCCACAACAATTAGTGGATATTCTTAAAAGCTTCCAGGTGTTTCTTAACCTGTAGTCAGGATTGTGAACAGTGCTCTGGAAACCAAGGCAAGTTACTTAACTCTGCCAAATCTATTTATTTGTCTATAAAAAGTAGATTAAACCAGTTCTGTCTATTTCCCAGAGTAGTTATGAGGTTATAGCAGTTCTCAAACTTTTAAGTTGGAGGACTCCTTTATACTCTTAATATTTATTGATTGACTCATTTAAATGTAACAGTAGTAAACCTATTATATTTTATCTCAAATTAATATTTTCTGAAAAATAACTTTAAAAAATCAGTTTAGTGAAAAGAGTAACATCTTTGCAAATTTCTTTGAAGTCTAGCTTGATAGAAGACATTTGGATCTCATCTTCTGTATTCAGTCTTTTTTGATAATGTTGTTTTGATTGAAGCATATGAAGAAGAAGCAGCTTCACACAGATATGTACTAGGAAAAGAGATAAACACTTTAAAAGGTTTTTCAGATAATTAGTTATATTCTGTGATAATCCATTAAAACTTGACAACTGGTAGTTTCTGAAAGGTTAGTTGATTGTGGAAAATGAAAGCACATCAATGACGCTATTGTACTCTGTTCCATTCAAATCCATCAGTCTGTCCATTGGGTCCCTTCTTCATGTAATATTATGCATTGGTCATTTGGAAACTGTTGGTTCGCTGAGTTATGCAGATCTTCCAAATGTTAACAACTTTCAATTGTATACTAGAAAAAAAATCACATTCCTTTTTTTAAGTATTTTGAGAGAGTGAGAGAGAGCGAGCATGCGAGTGTGTGAGTGCTAGTGGGGGAGGGGCAGAGAGAGGGGAGAGAGAGAATCCCAAGCAGGTTCTGTGCTGTCAGTGCAGAGCCTGGACACAGGGCTCGATGACACAAACTGTGAGATCATGATCTGAGCTGAGATCAAGAGTCAGATGCTTAACCGATTGAGTTACCCAGGCACCCCAGAATCACATTCCTTAAAATCACTGTTGATCTCATCAGAAAAGTCTTTAAGAATTGGAAAGTTGTTAAACTAATGGTGGCAGGTATAAATTTTCCAAAATCTTAATTTTTGCTTGAAAGGTCAAATTAAATCATTGGCAACAAATAGCTATCAGTTTGTTTTCCATGGAGTGACAAGTTTGTTCATTTTTGAGAAAATGCCAAATACCCAAGTCTAAATAATTATAGTTTGCCAGTGTTCTTTCAAGTAAAAATGGTGTTCTATGAAGAAAACAAGTAATTCAACTCCTAACTCAGGTGCACAGACACTTTTTTCCCTCTAAGCAGCCATCTTATTTTGGTATACATAAGTGCTTTATGCACACTCCCCATTTTGTCACACAGAATATCAAAAACACGTGTACTCAGTGCCCAAGATTTAATAAAATTAATACTTTTTACTGCTTCATCAATGATGGGTTTTTTTTTTTGATTGTTTATTCATTTTGAGAATGTGCATAAGCTGGGGAGAAGCTAAGAGAAAGAGAATCCCAAGCAGGCTCTGAGCTGGCAGTGCAGAGTCCATAGCGGGGCTTGATCCCACGAATTGTGAGATCATGACCTGAGCCGAAACCGATAGTTGAATGCGTCACTGACTGAGCCACTCAGACGTCCCACATTAACAATCTTCTTGATTGAAACTGACTTAAATTTTTTTTTGAACTGTAAGTGCATGACAAAGAATATGGTGTCTTAGTATAGTTTGGTGCCGCTGCATTGATTCATACTAAGGCACCAGCAGTGTTACTTATCATTGCTTTTGCACCATCACTGCAAATGGTAACATGGTGACAAATGAAAAACAGTGTTATTATAAAAAATAGTTTTGGGGCGCCTGGGTGGCTTAGTGGGTTAAGCGTCTGACTTCGGCTCAGGTCATGATCTTACAACTTGGGAGTTTGAGCCCTGCATCGGGCTCTGTGCTGACAGCTAGTTCAGAGCCTGGAGCCTGTTTCAGAGTCTGTATCTCCCTCTCTCTCTGACCCTCCCATGCTTACACTGTCTTTCTCCCTCTCTCAGAAATAAATAAAAAACATTAAAAAATTTTTTAAAACATAGTTTTGACCTTGGAGATCCTAAGGGGCCTGTGGACTACACCCTGAGAACTGATCTAATATATATATATATGAAAGGACTTTAACACAGAGTGCTATGCGAATTATTTAAATAATTACTCTTATATTAATGTTTCAATCTTTTTTAACCAACAGCAACTTGAACTTGGCAAAAATGAGACTGTTACAAAAGGATATGTGCTTTGATGTTAGTTAACTATTACTTTGTAAAATAAAATCTCAAAATTTAGTGACTTAAAACAATAATAACTTACAATTCTGTGGATCAGCAGTTTGGGTTGGCTCAACGGGGCAGTTCTCGTGCCCATTTTACCTGAGGCCACTCGTGACTGCAGTCACCTATGACTTAATTGTGGCTGTATGGTCTAAGCCGTACTCAGAAGATCAGCTGTTTGTGCTGGCTGTTTGTGGGGCCACATTGTGTGCAGCAGGCTAGTTGGGACTTCTTGAAATAGTGGCTGGATTCCAAAAGAGGCAAGAAAGTGGGAAAGCTTTAATACTTAATTTTTCAAGCATTTTTCCAGTCTCTGCTTGCATCATGTTTACTAATATCTCAGTTACCAAAGTGAGCCACATGGCAAAGCCCGGAGCCAATATGAAAGGTGTGCCCTTCTAAGTCAAAACAATTCTTATCCCCTATATATAGATAAGGAAATCAATAAATGAAAAATAACGACTTAAAAAATAAATTTGAAAGAGTGGCATTGTTTTACATCTTTGCAGATTACCTTAAGTCTAACTTAACAGAAGACACTTGGATTCATATCTGCTTTTGCATTCAGTCTGTTTTGCATCCTGTTGTTTTGATTGAAGCATATGAAGAAAATGTAGCCTCACATAGATATGTGGTTGCAAAAGTATTTTAATACTTTAAAGGAGAAATATTTTAACGGCCTTTTCAGATAATTTGGCATGTTCTCTGATAATCAACTAAAACTTAATGCCCTGTAGTGGGGTGTGTGCATTGGTCAAGAGAACAGCATGGAGGTTTCTCAGACATGCCACAGTATTCACTTGGTATAGCTGTGAGGCATTTGCTTTCTGGAGTAATCACAGCAATACATACAGATACTCTTCCCAGTGGCCACCTGGTCTTGGAAAAATAAGCGAGCTTGTTTTTAGCTCCTTCTTACTAGTTTGCCCACTGTTATGAAATCCCTTTTGATTCTCCTATGACTGTCAGTTCCTAACATTTTTCTTCTCCATATTCCCTTCAGTCCTCCAGGATATCTTTAGTATTTATTGAGCAAATGCAGTTAGAGAGGCAAGTTAACTTTTTTTTTTCTTTTAAGTTTGTAGTCACATTCCAGTTAGTTAACATACAGTGCAATATTAGTTTCAGGTGTACAACATAGTGATTCAAGACTTCCATACATCACCCGGTGCTCATCACAACAATTGCACTTAATCCCCATCACTATTTTACCCATCCCCCCACCCACCTCCCTTCTGGTCACCAGTAGTTTGTTCTTCATGGTTAAGAGTCTGTTTCTTCGTTTGCCTCTTTCTCTCTCTCTCTCCCCCCACCCTTTGCTCATTTGTTTTGTTTTTTAGATTCCACATATGAGCGAAATCTTGTGGTATTTGTCTTTCTCTGACTTACTATGTTGTTGCAAATGGCAAGATTTCATTCTTTTTTATAGTTGAGTAATATTCTATTATATATATATATATACACACACACACACACACACACATATATATGTATGTTTATGTGCATGTGTGTGTGCACCACATCTTCAACTGATGGATACTTGGGCTCTTTCCGTAATTTGGCTATATGCTGCTATAAACATATTGAGGTGCATGTATCCCTTTGAATTAGTCCTTTTGTATTCTTTGGGTAAATTTTACATAGTAGTGTGATTGCTGGATCATAGAGTAGTTCTATTTTTAACTTTTTGAGGAACCTCCATATTTTCCACAGTGGCTGCACCAGTTTGCATTTCTGCCAACAGTGCACCAGTGTTCGCCTTTCTCCACATCCTTGACAACACCTGTTGTTTCTTGTGTTGTTGATTTTAGCCATTCTGAAAGGTGTGAGGTGATAGCTCATTGTAGTTTTGATTTGCATTTCCTTGATGATGCACAGTGTTCAGCGTCTTTTCCTGTGTCTGTTGGCCCTCTGTGTGTCTTCCTTGTAAAAATGTCTTTTCATGTCTTTTGCCCATTTTTTAATTGGATTATTCATTTTTTGGGTGTTGAGTTTGATAAGTTCTTTATATAATTTGGATACTAACCCTTTATCAGATACATCATTTGTAAATATCTTCTCCCATTCCGTAGGTTGTCTTTTAGTTCTGTTGACGGTTTCTTTTGCTGTGCAGAAGCTTTTTATTTTGATGTAGTTCCCATAGTTTATTTTTGATTTTGTTTCCCTTGCCTTAGGAGACCTATCTAGAAAGAAGTTGCTATGGCTCATGTCAAAGAAGTTACTGTCTGTGATCTCTTTTAAGGTTTTTATGGTTTTAGGTCTTATATTTAGGACTTTTGCATCCTTTTGCATGTCGCCACCCAGCTTTCTCAATATCATTTGTTGAAGAGACATTCTTTTTCCCAACTCCTTTGTTGAAAATATAATTGTGGATTCATTTCTGGGTTTTCTGTTCTGTTCTGTTAATCTGTGTGTCTGTTTTGGTTACTATAGATTTGTAGTATTGCTTGAAGTCTGGAATTGTGATGCCTCCAGCTTTGTTTTTCCTTTTCAAAGTTGTTTTGGCTATTCAGGGTCTTTTGTGGTTCTGTACATATTTTGGGATTGTTGGCTCTAGCTCTGTGAAAAATACTTTGGTATTTTTATAGGGATTGCATTAATGTGTAGATTGCTTTGGGTAATATAGACATTTTAACAATATTTGTTCATCCAATCCATGACCACGAAATGTCTTTCCATTTCTTTGTGTCATCTTTAATTTCTTTCATCAGTGTTTTATAGTTTTCAGAGTACAAATCTTTCACTTCTTTGGTTAGGTTTAGTCTTAGGTATCTTATTGTTTTTTGGTGCAATTGTAAATGGGATTGAGTCTTAATTTCTTTTTCTGCTGCTTCATTACTGGTATATGAAAATGCAGCATATTTCTGTACATTGGTTTTGTATCCTGTGACTTTACTGAATTCATGGATTAATTCTAGCAGTTTTTTGGGGGAGTCTTTTGGATTTTCCATTATAGAATATCATGTCATTTGCAGATAGTAAAAAGGCATCCTTGTCAATTTGGATGCCTTTTCTTTTCTTGTTGTCTGATTGCTGTGGGTAGGACTTCTAGTAGTATGTTGAATAAAAGTGATGAGAGTGAACATCCTTGTCTTTTCCGTGACGGTAGAGAAAAAGTTCTCAATTTTTCCCTATTTCGGATGATAGTAGCTGTGGGTTTTTCATATATGGCCTTATATTATATTGAGGTATATTCCCTCTAAACCTACTTTGTTGAGGGTTTTTATCATGAATGGACGTTGTACCTTGTCAAATGCTTTTTCTGTGTCTATTGAAATGATCATATGGTTTTTATCCTTTCTCTTATCGATGTATTGTGTCATGTTGATTGATTTTTGAATATTGGGCCAGCCTTGCAACCGACGAATAAATCCCATTTGATTGTGGTAAATGATTTCTTTAATGTATTGTTGGATTTCGTTTGCTAGTATTTTATTGAGAATTTTTACATCTATGTTCATCAGGGATATTGGCCTATAGTTATCTTTTTCAGTGGTGTCTTTATCTGGTTTTGGTATCAGGGTAATGCTGGCCTCATGGAATGAATTTGGAAGTTTTCCTTCCTTTTCTATGTTTTGGAATAGTTTGAGAGGTATTGGTATTAACTCTTTAAGTGTTTAGTAGAATTCTGTGAAGCTATCTGGTCAAGCTTTTTTGTTTGTTGGGAGTTTTTGATTACTGATTCAGTTTCTTTGCTGGTTATTGGTCTGTTGAAGTTTTCTATTTCTTCCTGTTCCAGTTTTGGTAGTTTATAGGTTTCTAGGAATTTATCCACTTCTTCTAGGCTGTCCAATTTGTTGGCATATAGTTTTTCATAATATTCTTTGTTAATTTTTGTATTTCTGTGGTGTTGTTATTCTCCTCTCTCATTTGTGATTTTATTTGGGTTCTTTCTCTTTTTGATCAGTATGGCTAGAGGTTTAACAATTTTATTAATTTTTTTCAGAGCACCAACTCCTGGTTTCATTGCTCTGTTCTATTGTTTTTTTCGTTTCTATATCATTTATTTCTGCTCTAAAATGTATTATGTCCTTCCTGTTGCTGGCTTTAGGCTTCATTTGTTGATCTTTTTCTAGCCCCATTCGGTGTAAGGTTAGGTTGTTGAGCAAGAACTTTATTCTAACAACTATCAACACTGAGAGCCTAAGGAAAGCAAAGTGTGTAGGTGTGTGAACAGTGCAGTGGCACGGCCGGGAAGCTGGGATGTGCCCCTTGCGAGGTGGAGGGAGTGGGTGGTGCAAATGCCTGTGTTCAGCCATTGGGGGTCATTGTTTCTCCATGTGTGGGAGGGCTTTGCATGTCTTCTCAGCCATGATCCTAATAGATGATCTACTATGCTTGCAGTAGAACAGATGCCTAAATGAAGAGGGTCTCTGATTTCACCAACACAAAAATTATTCTTAAATTTGGGTGCCATATAAAGTAAAATATATAGTTTTGAGTGTTCAAAAAAAGTATGTACATTTCATTATATCTTAGCATAATAATTGTTATTTACTGAATACTTACTGTAATCAAATAGTGTGCTATTATAGTAAGAGCTCTCTGTGTTTTATACCACAGTGTAATACAGAGCCCTTAGGGTATTACCTTTTAAGAGTCAGGTGATATTCTATGGCTTTGTGTTTTTAACTCTTAACTCATTTAATCCGCATACTAACCCTCCGATGTAGATACTATTATTGTCCCCATTTTGCAGATGAAGCAACTGAGACGTAGAATCATAAAGTAACTTCCCCAAGATCAGACAACTAGTAAGTGTAGAACCATGATTTGAACCTAGACATAAGGGCTCCAGAATGAAATGGATCTGGTACGTCAGATAATTCAAATTTAAGTCCTGCGTCCCACATAGCTGTGGCCTTTGTGACGAGGACCAGACCATGCCTCTTGTTTCTGTTGAAATAGCTGTTGGAGCAGTGTCATGGAGAGGTAGCACTGTGGTGTGTCAGAATAAACTCTGGGCTAGGAATGAAAATGCCAGTCTTAACGCATGTCACAGAGATGTTTCTGAGTATTTTCTCACCTCTAATATGGGTATTCTAACATCAGTCTCTTGTGTATATTTGGGTTATGTTTTGCCCTTTATAGAGTGTCTTTACATGTTATGTCACTCATCTGTCTTGCCTGCCTTACAGTATTGCTTCAGGGATCAAATGAGTTATATACAGAAGAACTATAAGGGTTTATTGTTGCTTTTCAAAGTATTTGCTTTTTCTTCCTCATTATTATGTTTTGTCAAGAGTGAATCATAAAAAATAATTCAGATTTACTTGGATATTTAATGTATAGGTGCTATTCTATAACTCTATGCATGATCTCCTTCTGTCATTTTCATACATAACTCTAGTACTCAAGTATTGTATCAAATAGAAGTTATATTCAGTTCCATTTTCTGCCCTACTGAACAGGAAATGTAGTAGGCACGGATAATCCAAAATAATTGGCTAGCTTTTGGTATTCATTTTTGTACTTAATTTAACTCGAGTCTGTGTGGCTGAGAATTTAGAGTACAGATCTTCCTTGACTTAAGGGGTTACACCCTGATAAACCCATCGTAAGTTGAAAATATCTTAAGTCGAAAATGCATTTACTACACCTAACCTGCAGAGCAGCGTAGTTAACTAGCCTGGCCTACCTTAACTGTGCTCAGAGCCCTTATATTAGCCTGTAGTCGGGCAAAATCATACAACACAAAACCTAAATACAGAGTTTAATATCTCTTGTAATTTATTGATTACTGTACTGAAAGTGAAAAACAGAATGATTGTATGGGTACAGAATGGATGGCTCTTTACCCGCGTGGCGCCTGGCTGCCTGGGAGCTACAGCTTGTTGCTGCCCTGCATCACCAGAGAGGATCATACTGTATATCATTAGCCTGGCCAGACATCAATATTCAAAATTTGAAGTATGGTTTTTACTGAATGTGTATCACTTTTGCACCACTGTAAAGTTGAGAAATTATAAGTTGAACCATTGTAAGTCTGACACCATCTGAAAGTATTGAGCCTCTTTAGAAAACCCAGCTGGAGTTAAGCCATAAATACACACACACACACACACACACATTTTAATGTTTGTTTATATTTGAGAGAGAGAGAGGGTGCGAGCTGGGGAGGGGCAGAGAGAAGGGGAGACATAGACTTTGAAGCAGGCTCCAGGCTCCATAGAACCGAACACGGGGCTTGAACTCACAAACCATGAGATCATGACCTGAGCTGCAGTCAGATGGTTAACTGATGGAGCCACCCAGGTGTCCCTAGATAAGTCGTAGTTTTAAGACTTTGGTGTCTTGTCCACCCCACTCTTCATTTGTTCTGGTTCAAAAGTCCAGCAAAGGAGCTAGCACCTTCTTCCTACCCTTTCCTCCTTTCCTACACACACCTGTGGTAAAGGCACAAAGTAGGAGGCTGTGGGAGAGAGAGAGAAAGGTTTCTTGTTTGTTTGTTTTTAGGACAGTAACTTAAGATTACGGAAGGAACCCCAGAAGTCTTTTCCTTCTCACTTGAGCAGTGGTGGCATCAGCTGGTGTCAAAGAAGATGCCCAACTGATGGTAAAGTGCCTGGGCTTCTGAGGTTGGGACCTTCCTGAAGGGAGATTCTATAGTAGGGGGAACTGCTAAGGTCAAAGCAACACAGTGAAAACTTACCTTAGCATTTTGGACTTCTATAGTAGCATTAGTAAAAGCCTCCGTGTCTCCACACCCTCTGCCGATGACATTGTGCTTCTACAAGCCAGTCATGCAAGTTGTTGTTTCTAGTGTTCCTCTATTTTCGTGATGGCAGCATCTCTTGAATCCGTTATTACAAGTGTGGTATCCAGAACAAGGGAAGTTTCGTGATATTGCTCCATTTTGTGCTGGGTGAACCTCTCTTGGCATATTATGTCTGGTTCTTAGCACTTCACATTGAGGGTCAGTGACAACCTGGAGTGTGTGATCTAAAGAAAGAGCCAGGATGGTAAGGGGTGTTAATCATTGAAATGGTAGTTAAAGGAAATGGAAAAGAGAGAACTTGGAAAGGAAATGTTGTCTGTAATAGGAATATTCAAATTTCTGATAAGCTCTTACACCAAAGAGGAAGTAAGATTATGATTGTTAGTAAAATTAGTTAACCATTTTTGAGAGTCTCCTCCATTTAGATATTATACTAGGCACTCTGCGTATGTTATATGTATTGCAAGGCAGGGTTCCATTTCTATTTTATAGAAGATGGGACTGATGCTCCGAGACGTATAGTAAGCTGCTGAAGGCCACACAGTTATTTAATGATTTCACAGTTCAGACCAGGGTCTTTCTGATTCCAAAGGCTGTTAGCTGTAAGATTGTACTGACTCATAGCGAATTCAGATGATAGGGAGACAGACCTTAGGGGACAGGCATGAGAAGCTAGCCACCCCTGTTCCCTGGAGGGGAGGACTAGGGCAGAAAGTGAGAGATCCCTTATTGGGGCTGTTGTGCAGAGAATTCATACATGGAGAAGATGACTTTCTATTCCTTAGAATCTCNCTATTGTAGAGAGTGCTGCTATGAACATTGGGGTACATGTGCTCCTATGCATCAGCACCTTAGAATCTCTTCCACTGTGATCTTCTGAATTCTTGCTCCAGGTCCAGGGTAGGCCCCTTTGGCCTTTTGGTTCTCAGTGATTCTCAATTGGTGCTCAGAAGCTACTTCTGTTCCCTCGTACATGGGTCAGCATACTTGGGTAATTTCTATCCTGAAACAAAATAAAGCTTGTACATCGGCTCTCTTCTTAAAATCAAGCTTTGCTAGTACCTTCAACGTAATGGTGATTGTGCGTCACCTGTGGCGCCAGGATTGGTGTGGAGCCCGAGCACACACAGCTGGGGGGTCGCTGTGCTGCGAGTCTGAGCCGCTCTGACCAGTGTGATGTGTAGCCACTGACTTTAGTGCCTAGCTGACTGCTCTTTGCTGAGGTGGCAAGGCTGGCCTCAGCGGGGAAGGAACATGTAGGGCCGCGGCCGTATAACATACTTTTTTTTTTTTTTTTAAATGTTTTATTTATTTCTAGGAGAGAGAGAGAGAGACAGTGTGAACAGGGGAGGGTCAGAGAGAGAGGGAGTCACAGACTAAAACAGCTCCAGGCTCTGAGCTGGCAGTCAGCACAGAGCCCGACGCGGGGCTCGAACCCACGAACTGCGAGATCATGACCTAAGCGAAAGTCGGACTCTTAACCGACCAAGCCACCCAGGCGCCCCCGTATAACATACTTTTAACAGTCGATCACATGATGGGATGTGAAAGGCTGGGAAAGAAAGGCTGGGAAGGAACTATTCTTCTTGGACTGCTTATTGTCATCTGCTGATATCTTGAAAAATTCTGGAGATTGTTTATTCTTACTGAAGAATTTGATGAACTCCTGTTTTTTTTTACATATCGGCATTGATTTTACAAGGCAATTATGTAAACTTGAAAATTGAAAGACAAATATATTTATGATTTCCTGTTAATAAAATTTATAATTTTTTTTTTAGCTTATTCACCTTGATGAAGATTGTATAACAGAACTTTCTGTACATCACAGAAATAACAGGCAAACAATGGAGGATTTAATATCATTGGTAAGAAATATGACATGAACTTGAGAGTAATATCTCTTGTTTTAGTGCTCTTTATTGATAAAATAAATGTGCTAATAAAGTACATGAAAAATAGTATAGCATTTTTCAGACCTTTGATTTTATCATGGAGGTAAATACTATATTTATGTATGATTTCCACTCAGTTCTTTTCTCATGTCTGCAGGATATCCTCTTTAAAAATGACATTGATTTGGGTGCCTGGGTGGCTCACTTGGTTGGGCGTCTGACTCTTGATTTTGGCTTGGGTTGTCATCCCAGGGTCGTGGGACTTTGCCCTACATCAGGCTCTGTGCTGAGCATGCAGCCTTTTTGGGATTCTCTCTCTCCCTCTCTCTCTTTTTCTCTTTTTCTCTCCCTCCCTCCCTCCTTTCCTCCTCTCCCTCTGCCCCCCGCTCCCCCATGCACTCTCTCTCAAATAAAATGTAAAATAAAAAAAATAGGACATTGATTAAAAAGAATTACAGTGGGAAAAAAATAAATAGAAGAAACTAGTCCACAGAGAATTGACAGAGTTCAGATTTTACTACTAGAAATTCTGTACATGGAACTAGAATTCTGCTGTAGGAATAGGTTAACACAAAGCAGGTTGTTTTTTTTATAGTTTATTTATTTTTGAGACAGAAACAGAACATGAGCGGGGGAGGGGCAGAAAGAGAGGGAGACACAGAAACCGAAACAGGCTCCAGGCTCTGAGCTGCCAGCACAGAACCTGATGCGGGGCTCGAACCGACAAACCGTGAGATCACGACCTGAGCCGAAGTCGGACGCCCAACCGACTGAGCCACTCAAGCACCCCAAAGCAGTTTTCTTCTTACCTGAAAGCAACCCCATAGCATCACATCACCCCTAAGCTTATGATCCAAATACCATGAAATCATTATCATGATTTCTGTGTTGGATCATTTTAGTTCTTTCAGATGCTTAATCTCTAGATCACACATGTTTTTTTCCTAGAGAAAAACCAATCATAGTTGACTCTGACTATAATCTAACACGATAGGCAGGGTTTGAGCCCAACTTTGCTCCTGGTTCAGTACTGTGTCTTTCATTGCCTCTGATTTGTGTTTTGCTTTTTTTTTTTTCTTTTCTAATTTGCAAGGTAAAGGCCTAAAGCAAAATTTTTTTTACTAAACAAAGCTTTGCTAAGCCACAATTCTTTTTGGTGAGGAGGAGATATAAAAGATTTCTTTTGGATGACATAATAAGCAAAGGTTCTGGAATGTGAATGCAAAACAGAATGATAATTTGTTTTGCATAGAAAGTGCCTTTAAAGGAATGACAAGGATTGGGAATTGCTGAAAGGTCCTTAGTCTTTTATAATGAAAATTTGAAGTTTCCATTTAAGCAACTTAAAAGTATGACTTTTTCTTTAGGATGATCTTTCATAGAAGACTGTCTTTCAGGTACATAAGATTTCTTTTAAAAATTTCATTTTAGAGTTTGTAAATGTCTACAAAAGTAGAATAGTTTCACAATAACTTTCCATGTACTCATCATCCAGGATCAACAGTTAATGACATTTTGCTTGTTTTATCTATATCCCAAGCCCCGTCTCCCATTTGCCTTTTCTAACTAGGATATTTTGAAGCTTGGGCCAGACATCCTTTCATTTTACCGAGAAAAGATTTGATGCAATCACAGATATTTATTTATTTATTTATTTATTTATTTTTAAACGTTTATTTTTGGGAGAGAGAGAGCACGAGCAGGGGAGGGACAGAGAGAGAGGGAGACACAGAATCTGAAGCAGGCTTCAGGCTCTGAGCGGTCAGCACAGAGCCCGACGCGAGGCTCGAATGCATGAACTGTGAGATCATGACCTGAACTGAAATTAAGAGTTGGATGCTTAACCGACTGAGCCACCCAGGTGCTGCAGATCACAGACTTTTAAAATCTGACTCCCAAAAGTAATAATACTTAGAAATTCAAGAACTATTGAAAAAAAATCTTTAAAATAGTATCCCTGATGTTTACATAATTTTCAAACTTAAGAGTGAATTAGGAATTATTTTCTTTACTTCTAATATAGGAAAAGTAGATGATGAAGCAGGATAGAGATTGTTTTCTGGTGTTACATCTCTAAAGATCTCAGTGTTTCTGAAAGCTAAGCATGAACAACATCAAGAATGCTGTGAAAAAAGGAATAGTTTTTCTTTCTTTGGATTCTTCTCTCATTCTTAAATGTCTGCTTATACTTATTTTCCAGTCCTTGGGATGAGTAGAATACAGGCTATTCATTCTAATTGTGAGATTCTCAACCTTGTCTGAATCCCCTGGGAGTCTAAACTAATCCTGATGCCTAGGTCCCACCCCGAGAGGTTACGATTTAATCATGTGTGGCCTGAGCATCAGAATTTTTAAAAGCTTTCCCAAGGATTGCAGTATTCAGCCAGGAGTTGAGAAGTACTTCTCTAAATTCTTGCTATTCAAAGTGTGGCCTGACCAGCAACATTCACATCACGTGGTGCTTGTTAGAAATGCAGACTCTCAGAGCCTACTTTGGATGTACTGAATCAGAATCCGTACCTTCATAAAAACCCTAAGTGATACATATGTACATTAAAGCTTGAGAAGCATCGGTCAGTGTCAGTGGTTTTCAACTGCGAGTGATTTTGCCCCTCAGGAGACACTTTTGGTTGTCACAACTGGGGTGTGTGTGCATGATAATGGAATCTAGTGGTTAGAGGCCAGGATGCTGCTAAATATCCCACAATGCACAGAACAGCCCCTCACAAGAAGAATTATCCAGGTCAAACATCAGTAGTGTGGGGTGGAGAATTCTTGGTTTAGGTAGTCTCAGGGAATTCACATTGGTCTTAGGAATTTTCCAGTTTAAAAAGCCTCAGGAACAGCAGGCTTGAGATCAGCTGTGGTCTGTTACCCTTTTTTCTTTTTCTTTTTCTTTTTCTTTTTTTTTTTTTGCACCTTGGGAGCTTTGTCTTTACTTTGGGGTCTGGTGAGACAGGACAGAGAGCAGTTTAGTGTGATCCGTGCTGGGATGGTGCTGTTGATCTTTGTGCAGAGAGGGAAACACTATTATTCTCAAACATGTGACTCCTAGAACTCCTGCTTTTATATTATATACATGAGCACTCTTAATCTGCTTTTTATATGCAGCAGTTAGCATTTCACTGTGACATGATTTCGGGCTATCTCACCGTGGCCTGCCTGTGACCTCCCAGGAGTGGTGCCAGTGTTAACTTCCACCTGATTGCTTTCCTTACTGTCCCTCTCTTCTTCCAGCTGTGAGTGGCCACGATTTGTTTGGGCAGCCAGTCATCTGGTAGGGGGACTTCACTGAGGGTCACAAGTGCATACATATAAGAACCTATTCAGACCATGACAGTTCCCTTCCCCCATCCCTGCCATGCAAATCTCCCTATATTCTGGTGGCAGAAGTTTAAATGCCTCAAAAGACCAAGGTCAGGGGAATGATAGTTTACTCCTCAGTTTCTCAGAACACTGTACGAGTAACTGCCTGTCCTCAGCTCAGGTGCCTGGGCAGTTCTTAACATTTAGCCTGTGTGAACAACAACTGGGGATTTTTTTTAAACAATTTTTTAAAATGTTTTTTATTTATTTCTAGGAGAGAGAGAGAGACAGCGTGAGCAGGGGAGGGTCAGAGAGAGAGGGAGTCACAGACTCTGAAACAGGCTCCAGGCTCTGAGCTAGCAGTCAGCACAGAGCCCGACGCGGGGCTCGAACCCACGAACCGTGAGATCATGACCCAAGCAAAAGTCGGATGCTTAACCGACTAAGCCACCCAGGCGCCCCAACAACTGGGGATTTTTAAATGTTTTTTCTTTTTTCAAAAATGTTTTTAGTGTTGTTGTTTTTTTTTAAGAAAAGCAACCTTCTTTATGATAGGTAAACCTGGGAGCTGCCTAAAAGATAGGTTGGTTGTGTTAGACTTGTGGCTTGATATCAGCTGATAGTAACTAATGTGCTGATTCATCTGTTATTGAAAACAGAACTCCCCTGCGCATCTGATTATAATGAGTTGTATGCAGTGGCTGTAGCAAAAGTTATCAAAAGGATGCTTTTTTCTTAGGTATAAAAAGGGGTTAGGCGATCGTTATAAAACTCTGAGGCAGGTGTAGAAAATTCCATGTAAAACTGTCCAGGTGTTGTTTACAGTGCCTGCATTGTGCCATATCATTGCTGATAAGCAAATGGCAACTTGTTTCTGAGCCTTTGTCTGTAATCAGCTTATGGCCTCTCTTTCAAAAAGGTAGGGCTATCGTACATGGGTTCATAGATGTGGCAGGTGGTAAAAAAAATCTTGAATATAGTTTTTGGAAAGTGGAGAGTAGTTGTTAGTAACTACATAGTTTTTACTCAGTTTCCAAGTACCTTCTCCATGAAACATTTTCTCACCTTTCCCCATTCCTGTCTGGATTAAAGGCAACATTTATTAAAGGCAGTAATATCACAGTATTTTATACCTCTTCCACTAGACTGATAGGTCTGTTATAGATTTCAAAGCATACTTGATGATTGTGGCCATCTAAAATATTAACTGACAAAATTTATTAATTAAAACAGGGCTTTTATTTAGACCTTTTTCATAGTAGACCTCTTTGGATCATGTGCCTTTTGAGGAGATACATGCATTCTTAGTCAATATTATTTAAATTTAACACTCTTACAGGGTAGAGTCTCCTAGTCTTATGAGTGCATTATTTAGAAGCTTTCAGTTATACATAATGTATTGAACAGATATGTTTACATCCAACACTTCCTAAAACCTCACTAAAATCATAATAAAGGGGCAGAAAGGTAAAATTTTTCACAAGGATGATTGGAATAAAAGAGGAGACAAAAAGTAATGTCAATAAAATTTTTGGGAGTTATAAAATAGGTAAGTGGCAGCTGACATAGCATTTTAGAGAAAGCTGAAAGCTAAATGTCTGCATTGGGAAAAGAAAATAAGCAAATTGATTAGAGCCTTAGGCTCCAGAAAGGCTTAGGAATCAGAGATACTCGGAACCTCTGCAGTTAGGGAAGTAAGTAGAGTGGAATAGGAAGATTGGTTGAAACTCTGTGTTAGAAACAATTGGACCCCTAAGTCCCTTTCTCTGCCTTGTGCCCCCTGACGGCCATGTCTTCCTCAGCCAAGCAGAAGATGGGAGACATTGAATGAGAGGCACTCTTGAACCACACACAGCTTATACATTTTGAAATGGACGCATGCAGTCCTCCTGTTTAACGGTGAACCACTACTTTTAACCCCCTTCCCTGATCAGCTCTGAGAATGCTGGAACCAGGATTTTATCCTGCTTGCAGTGTGGGTAGGGAAAATATTGGAAGATTCATTTCTAGAAAAAAGCTGAGAGAGAGGACCTACTATACCTAATGGTTGGAGTTTAGATTCCTGTCTGTACA
>NW_027528859.1:4435388-4462169 GCF_008692635.1 Crocuta crocuta | reverse complement strand
CCCAGCTGATAGGCAGCCTCAGACTACACACAGAGCCTTTAATTAGCTGTGCTTTATAATTCCCCACCTTTAAATAGAGACAGGCAGCCAAAGATTACTAGACATGAAAATCAGAGATCAAAACAACTGGTGAGGGCTGGGGGTGGGGAGGAGGAAGAAAAGTAAAGATACTTAGAAATAAAAGATAATGCAGGGAGTGGAAGAAAATGGCTAAGAAATGATAATTAATATTCTCAGAGATAAGAGAAGCTATTTCTTTTTCGAAATAGGAATAAGATGGCTAAAAGGGAACATTTCAAGAGATAGCTCTTGAAAGTTTAAGATATGATGACAGAAATGAAAAGCTTAGTAGAAATGATTGAAAATGAAATTAAAGGGAAATCTTTCAAAAGTAAAGCCTAAAAACAGATGCATAAAAAAACAAAACCAAAAACAGCTGCATAAATAGAAGAGAATGGGTAAGAAAGGTCCAACATACAAATAATAGAAGTTGCAGGAAGACAAAACAGAAGGGAAGAAAGCATCAAAGAAATAATGCAAAAAGAAATATTCTAGAACTGAAGGTTTCTAAGGTAGTAGAACTGAGTTTTTAAGAATGAAAGGCGCTTAGCCAGGGTTTGGAAATGTGGATGAAAATAAATCTACACAAAGTGGAATTTCAGAAAACTGCGGTAAAAGAGAATATGCAGAAAGTTTCTAGAGCCAAAAACAATCCCCAAAAGATCATAAACAAAGGCTTGGAATCAGAAAGACTTTGGATTTTTCAGTAGCTGTATAAGAAGCTAAAAGACCATGGAACAGTGTTTTCAAAACTGAAAATTATTACCACCCTTAATTTCTGTACTCAGTCAAACCAGACTCAAGTGTGAGGATGGAATGCATTTATCAGACATGCAAGATCTCAAATTACTGGAGGATATAGTGCACCAAACAAGAAAGTGACCAAGAAAGTGGAATCCTTACGATCTAGGAAACTGGGGACACATTGTAGAATAGAGGTGAAGAGAATCCCTAGACTGATGGTGGAGTTGCAGGTTGAGAAAGAAGCCAGGCCAGAGTGGAGCATGGAATGTAGTCCTCGGGTGGAATGTCTCTTAAGGGCAGCAGAGCGGGGACCGGATCAGCTGGTGTGTGTGGACATGTTGAGGGGAGGTGAAGAGTGCTGGAGAGCGTGCAGTTGAAGTAGTAAGATGAGTAACTGCCTCTTTTTTATTTAACTTCAGGAAAAACCAAGATATAAAAGAAGGAAATTGCAAAGATAGCACCTTGCATGGTTTGGGTGTGGTTCCATATTGGTTGTTAAGGTATTAGAATATTTATATACTCACTGGTAAAGAACTGCTACAAATGCCCTCGCCGTAGCCCATTACCTCCCTCAGGTCCCCTGGGCACCTCCCTCCAGTCTCCCCTGGAACCCAGTGATTAAAAGGTTAATAATTGTCATGGCAGGGGTCTCCCAGGACCCAACTCACTCTCAGTCTCTGTTCTAATTGCTTAGAGTCAAGGTACCAATTAAATATTTCGAACATTACCCTTACTTAATTGTGAATACTATTTACACAATCATAGTAGTATAAATATTGACTTAACTAAAAATTGTGATAAAATTATAGTGGGAAGATACAGGGATGAAGAATATATGGGGCAGGAAGGAGAGTTTTCATTTCCATACTAGGAAATTCATAGATAATATCTGAAGCTGAAAAAAATTTTAAAGCAATTTAAATTTAAAAAATTGTAAGCAACATAGAAACATAGAAGAAATAGAGTAAAGTGTCTAAAAGTGGTTTCCTCTGGGGAGTGGAAACTGCGTGTGTGTGAGTGGGTGTGGGTGTGGGTGTCTGTCTATGTCTATATGTGTAAGAGAGAGAAGGGATGGTTATTTTTTCTGAATGAATAAAGTTAATGTAAAATAGAACATGATTTCAGAAAACAACTTTAGTCTTCTAAGCAACTTGATTTTCTTTTTTCCAGTGGCAGTATGATCACCTCACAGCTACCTATCTTCTGCTGCTAGCCAAGAAGGCTCGGGGAAAACCAGTTCGTTTAAGGCTTCCTTTTTCCTGTGGACAAGCCAGTGTTACCCCATTCACAAATGTCAAGGTAAATGTTAGAACCTTTCGTGTGGACTCCTACAGCTCGGGCCTCATGGCTGCTCCATTCGTGAGTGGGTCCACCACTGGTGTCAAGGAGCCAGAAGCAAGACATTTTATGATTTAAATATTTTTGGTGAGGGAGATGGGGAATTCTGAACTTGAACTCTAAAAATTTCAAAGTTGGCATGGCATTGAGATAATCCTCTCCTCCCCTTTGTTTTTCACAAAAAGAATTTTTGATTGTTGGAGAAAAATTTTGAGCCACAGAAAGGAAAACGGAACATATGTATAAATCTACCTGTAGATAATATAGTTTTATTTGACTGTGACTTTCTACTCCTTTTTGGTATATAATTTATACAAGTGCTTTTATAGGACACTGTATTATTGGGTTGTGGATAAAAATTTAAAAAATTTTTGGGAGTAAGATTTCTGAATATAGGATGTATTATATTTTGTATGACATGAAATAGTTTAATGAATATTTTGATACTAATATATGTTGATGGCTTAGGTTTTTGTTTTGAGCAATAGTTACAGTGCGTGTAACTCAAATACCTTGTATGAGTTTGTTGTGACCATATTTTTTCTATTTTTGTCTTCTTTATCTCATTTTTTTTGGTCATGAGTATTTAGAATGGCGGAGAAGCTTTACATTCTTGGAATGTGTCATTGTTTTACATTCTGTGTCATTCCTAAGAGCTCACAGTCTCTGTCTTCTGTCTGATTCTTTGTTATCTCCCATGGTTTAAAACTCTGCCTTCCAAATCCTTTGCTGGATGGGTGTGGAACTTTGGAATATAATCAGTCTTTCTTCAATTAATTTAGGTTGCAATTCAAATTATGCTAGCAGTAGGAAATTGTCACTTGTCAATCATGTGCTGCAGGTATAGGGGATCTTATGTCTCTTCCAGACCCTGTCAGCCCCTGCCTCCCTCTTTCCTTCCTAGTTGGTCTTTTGACCAAACTAAGCACTAAAAGTGCCAGTAACTGTTCTCTAAAGGGATCTCTGAAGTCAGATTATGTCCTTCCCGGGATGGTTTTTTAGTCTGTTCTTAGAGAGTTTTGTTGGATTTGTGGATACGCCATCCCTAGACATACCTTTACCTCTGGACTCCATGCATTGTCCTGTCACTCATCCTGCCCATGTCACCGGACCCTTTAAACTCTCAGATTGAAGTGAAGGTCTTTGGGTCAAAGAGGACACAAAACCATGAATGCTGTTTCTGATCAAGGTAATTTGAGAATAGTATTAGATGAGTCTGTACTTAGAATAAATTCAGCTAAATTTTTACATTTTTAACAGTTCTGAGATGTTTTCCTAAGTCACTGAATTTTCTTACATCTGGATTGGCCCAATCTCAATTCACCTGGTATAAGATTTATGAAGTATTCAAATATCTGGGAAGATACTCTTCTCTTTCAACTAATGAGCATTGATACTGATCATGTAATTATTTGGGCATTTATGTTATTGAATCCATTTTTATGGTAGGTAGATATTTTCATAACAAATAGTGTAGAAATAAAATTTGGGGTTACTTTCTGCTTTTTATGCAAATCATTAAAACTTGAAACATAGTTTCTTTGTACTGTTCTCCCCCCTTGATAGAATCACCTTTTTCTCCAGGGTGTTGTTTATAAGAAAGTAAGTGATCCTGAACTGGTAATCAATAGATGGCATTTTCAGCAGAACAATGATACAGTCTGATCCAGGAATCAGACGGGTTAAAGATTTAGTTTGGCTAAAGACTGAGAGGTCAAGTAGGGGAAAAGTAGGAGGAAAAGGAGGAGGGAGTGGGCTGGGAGGGTAGGCGGGAGCTAGATTGTAGAGAACCTTGAAATGCCATGTCAGAAGGGTTAGACATTATGCTCTGGGTAATGGGAACCATTGATTTTTGAGCAAGATAGAATGGGTCACTTGACATGACTGTAATTTTGCAAAATGTATTCAGGGGTATATAGACTTGTTCAGTTAGGGATGTGTGTGTGCTGTTACTCTCTACGGCAGTGCCTGGGACAGCTGTCTTTCCTACAGCCCTATACTTTTCCCCATGGAGCCTAGATTTAGCTTTAGTATTTTTCTCTGCCTCGTGCTCCATGTAGCCCGTTCTAGTTGATGATAATTGGAGAACTCTGTCATCCCTGGCTGAAATGGTAGAAATGTTGGTGGCACAGACCATACTGTCTGTTTGAATAGTTCAGGTCTGCAAAGATGTGTCCTTGAATTAGAACAGTGGCAGTGGGACTGGAAAGTAAATGGTGTCATGAGAAATTCAAATGAAATTGTCAGGCCATCGTAACTAGATGTTGAATTTCGGAAAGGGAAGAGGGAGAAAGAAAAGATCCAGTGATACTCCATAGTCTTAGAATTTAGGATGTGTCTAGTATACCCTTGGTTTATGGAGGGGGAAGAATGAGGGAGATAAATGACTGTGGTCGTATTGTTAGTGCAGGACCTCAAATACTCTGTCCTCAGGAGATCTTGTTTTTAAATTTTTTTTTAATGTTTTTTTTTNGGGGGGGGGGCGGGCAGAGAGAGAGAGGGATTCACAGATTCCAAAGCAGGTTCCAGGCTCTGAGCTCTTAGCCCAGAGTCCAATGTGGGGCTTAATTAAACTCATGAACTGTGAGACAGTGACCTGAGCAGAAGTTGGATGCTTAACCGACTGAGCCACCCAGGTGCCCTAGAGCTTTTTATTTGTAGATTTGCAGTGGAGTTATTTGTCTGGTGTTCGAGTGATTATCTGATAATAAAGCCAATTTATCTTTGGCTAAAGAATATACCATAGAATATAAACATGTTCCAGGACACATCTGAGAGTCTGAGGGTCTCCTCGTAATTTGTATTAGCATTTTTTGACTTCCTGTTTTCTCTCCTGGATGGTGAGCTCCTTCAGTATACTATCTCTGATTTGTTTCTGCTTCCAGGGCCTTGCCCTGTGCCTCAAACATACTCTTTTAAAAATTGAATCATGATGGCATTGTCTTTAAGTTCTTCTATTTTTGAATAGTCAAAGAATCTGAGTCTAGAAGATATGACAACAAGTGATGAAAATTATGTGGCTGGATTGATAGACTATGACTGGTGTGAAGACCGTTCATCAACAGGTGTGGCCACCCCACAAACACCACAGGTTGGTCATTTGTATTACTATTTAAAGAAGTGTATGTTGTCTTAATTATAAAAGCATCTAGACTCCATGTATAGTAGGTCTGTGTAATATACAATATTTTGTATGTGCTTGCAAATTTAATGAATTCTTAAGCCATTGAAGACGTTAATGAGAGATTTGTTGGAATATGAACAAAAGGGAAGCCAATTATTTCCCAGTTGAACAAAGCCAAGATTCCATTTTAGAGCACTTTGCTGTTCCTCTTTTTGCTTGTCTTTTTCCCCCTGCCCTCCTTTCCCCTCCACCTTTCCAAAACTGAAGTGCAGCTTACATGTGGTTAATTATTCACTGTTTTAGTGTGCCATTTTGTGTGTTTTGACAAATGCACATGGTCCTGTCGCCACCATAAAAATCAAGAACAGTTCTGTTGCCCCCTCTCCTAGAGTCCCTCCTTGTAGCCACCTCCCCATTCCCTCCAACTCAGAGCAGCAACTGATCTGTTTTCTTCTCCTTTTGATAATCTTTTTTTTTTTTTTAATTTTATTTGGCGTTTGTTGAGCTTACTGGATGTACAGTGAATGTTATTCTTCCACTCTCTCTGAGGGGCCACACAGAGTGCACTCCTTTCAACAGCAGCAGCATGCAGAGGCAAGTGTGCATGTTTCTACCTAGGGAAGCTCACTGGAGACTTAGAATCCCAAGTTTTTAGTGGGGGCTGGTTACACGGGCTCTCTTTGTTGGTGGAGTCGGTCACAATCACAGAAATTCTAGACTTCTAGAAGAAAAGCTGGTGTTTGTCATAAATCACACTGCCTGTAGTCTGTACAGCCTGGTACAGCAGGGTTCGGTGCTCCACCCATACCAGCAGACTCATCCCAACAGTGTTGGCAACTTTCTAAAAGCCGAGTTCCCAGCTTCCATCCAGGACCTGCTATGCTAGCCCTTGTGTGCAGCAGGGCGCCTGTTACATATGTGTAAGAGTCCTACCACATGTATACTTAGAAGTGGAACGAGTTATCTTCAGCTTTACCAGATAATGCCAGTTTTTCTCCCCAAAGTAGTTGTATTAAGTATACTTCAGCTAGCAGTAGAAGAGTGTTCCCTTGGCCAACACATTTATTAATACTTGATATTTTTAGCTATTTAATATTTTAATATTTAATATTTAAATATTTTCTAATTTTGTGAGTATAAAGTTATATTTCCAGCATTGGAAAGTCCATTCTTTCACCACCAGATCTACAATGGTACTTTGATCATATATCAAGTTATCATAGGAGTGTATCTGTTTCTGGGCTATATTTTATTGGTTTATTTTCACCACTACTCACATCTTAATTACTTTCATTTTATAATAGTTCTTTTCTTTGGTTGGCCAGTTTCCTCCCATCTTGTTCTTTTTTAGGAATGTCTTGGCTATTCTTGCCCCTTTGTATTTCCATATATGTTTTAGAATTGTTTTGACAAATTTCACGTCCACTCAAAAATTGAAAAAACATTGAATTTAAGATTCAACTTGGGAAAAGTTGAAATCTAGACCCTCAAATCCCCCTACCCAAAGAGTATGTCTCTTTATTTATTAGGCTTTAGTTAATGGCTTTCAATAGTTTTATAAATTTCCCCAAAGGGGTCTTACATATTTTTTACTAGATTTATTCCTAGGTACTCCTATTTTTTTTATTGCTGTTGGGAATGGTAGGTTTTAAAATCACATTTTCCTGTTACTGGTGTGTAGATATGAAATTGATTTTTGTGCAATGATCTTACAGTCAACAACTTTCCTAAACTCGTAAATTCTTATAATGTGTCTGCATATTTTTTTGAGTTTTCTATGTACGAAAGTATATCATTTATGGATGGCAATTTTGTTTCTTCCTTTCTAATTGTTTTTTTTTAACATTTTAAAAAATGTTTTATTTTTGAGAGAAAGAGAGAGAGAGTGTGAGCAGGAGAAGGGCAGAGAGGGAGGGAGACAAAGAATCCAAGCAGGCTCCAGGCTCTGAGCTGTCAGCACAGAGCCTAACATTGGGCTCGAACTCATGAACCGTGAGATCATGACCTGAACTGAAGTCAGACACTTCATCAACTGAGACACCCAGGCACCCCTCTTCCTTTCTAATTCTTAAACCTTTAATATCTTTTTTTTTAAATTACTGCACTTAGTAGACCTAGCAATATAGGAGACACTGTTTTTCCCAATTGTAAAAAAGAATACTTCTTTTATCATTAAATAAGATGTTTGTTCTCTCTGTCCCTTTTAAACCTCTCCTTTCCCTCTCCCTCATTCTCTTTCTCCTTTTCCTTGTCATTCTTCCTCTCTCCCCACTGCACCTCCCACCATGTATTTTTCAGGTTAAGACCTGTTTTTCATTTAGTCCTGTTTTGCTAAGATCTTTTTTTTTATTTTAAATGTTTTATTTATTTCTGAGAGAGAGAGCGGGAGCAGGGGAGGGTCAGAGAGAGAGGGAGACACAGAATCCGAAACAGGCTCTGAGCTGGCTGTCAGCAGAGAGCCCGATGTGGGGCTCGAACCCAAGAACCGTGAGATCATGACCTGAGCCGAAGTCGGATGCTTAACCGACTGAGCCACTCAGGCGCCCATTGCTAAGATATTTCTAAAAGTCACAAATCTGTATTGCAGGAAACAAATTAGATAAAATTTACCTATTGAGAAAATCATCTATTTTTGTTCCTTTCACTAGTTAATATAATTAGCTACATTAAATAATGTAGTTTGTTATATGTTATATCAATATTTTTGACGTTAAAGCAGTCTTGTATTCTTTATATAAGCCTGGTTTGCTATCTTTTTAATACATTTCTGGGGTTAGTTTGCTAATGTTTTGTTTGGAATTTTTGCTTCTTTGTTCTTAAATGAAAATGTCCTATAATTTTCTGTCTCATATAATCTTTTTTGTTTTGAAAATTTTAGTTTTATTATTACAGAATTTATACACAGATACATTCATTTTGTAAAACTTTAGACAATGTAGAACAATGTCAAATAATGCTTTCTTTTTCTTTCTTTGCATTCTACCCCATTTTGTATTAATCTTACCTGATGGTGATTATAGTAGTCTTCTAAAATGAATTGAGATGTGTTCCTTTTATTCTCTGGAGTGTTTTTTAAGAGCTAGGGATTATATTTTCCTTGAATGCACATAGGACCATAGTGCATTCAAATAGTATGAATTTGGCCCCCAAACCTGTGTGAAATTACAAATTATTAAAGGAGACTTTGGCTTCTCCAGAGCCAAGTCCAGGGCAGACACATTTTTGTGTCGACTTCTTTATAGGGCAGATTTATATTTAATTTACCATTTCATTTAGTTTTTTAAATAATTTTTTAATGTTTATTTTTGAGAGAGAGAGAGAGAGACAGAGGGAGTGGGGGAGGGGCAGGGGGACGACACAGAATACGAAGCAGGCTCCAGGCTCTGATCTGTCAGCACAAACCATGAGATCATGACCTGAGCCAAAGTCTGATGCTTAACCAACTGAACCACCCAGGTACCCCTAGTTTTTTTTGTGTTTTGTTTTTGAGAGAAAGAAAGCACGAGTAGGGGAGGGGCAGAGAGAAGGAGAGAGAGAGAATCCCAAGCAGGTTCTGTACTGTCCGCGAGGAGCCTAACACAGGGCTCGTCATGGTTGTGGGGCAAACATGAGATCAAGCAAGACCTGCACTGAAGTCGAATGCTTTACTGACTGAGCCACCCAGGTACCCGCCTTTCATTTTAGTTATAGCCTCCTCTGGCTTTTCATGAGCACTTCATTTCTAACTCCCCACCTGGCATAGGCGTAAGGCCTCCAGGCTGTTAGAGCCAGGCTGCCGGCTGTCCAAGATGGTAGGTAGGTGGCCTTAGAGCAGTAGACAGCTTCAGCCTTTATTGTATCTCTGGATTCATGCTCCTCTTCTTAGCCTCTGAGGATTTTCCTTATTTTTTGGCAAGCTCAACCATAAATTCAAAATGATTAAAAAGTATTTTGTATCCAACATTTCTGTTAGAGTATTTTAACATGGTTTTTCTACTGTCATCATTGACTAAACTTTTATTTTTTGGTACATATTAGAGACAAACCATGGGAATCTAGGCATGGAAAACAATTCTCAGGGATTTATTTGTGGCTCTTCTCAGTATTGCCTGGGATCTGGATATGTGTGATTTAACACTCAGCCTAAAACATGTTGAAAATGATCTGTCAATAGAACAGACTAAAGTGATCTACATGTACTAAAGAGAATTGAATATACATTTTCAAATTTCCTGGTATTGCCAATAATATCCTTTTGAGAGTATTTCATTTTAATAAAAATGGTGCATGGTAATTTGCAAATGATTAAGGCATGTTGTAGAGAAATTGACTTTTCTTCTTCATTGTGCTTTATCCAGTAACTTTTTTTTTCCAGTTTGCCAAGCATTGGACAGAATCAAATGGTCTGGAATCTAAATCATTAACTCCAGTATTATGCAGAGCATCTGCCAATAAATTAAAGAACAAAGAGAATGTATATACGCCTAAGTCTGCTGTAAAGAATGATGAGTGTTTTGTATTTCCTGAGCCAAAGACTCCAGTTAATAAGAACCAGCATAAGAGAGAAATACTCTCTACACCAAATCGTTACACTACACCCTCAAAAGGTATTTGCTATATGGACTAATCAGTAGTAAAATACCTTCAAATTCTATTCATCTAAATAAACACATAACAGGTCAGAAATGGTTAGCATTGCTTTCAGGAATTTCTGCTTTTTTTTTACCCTGTGTTATTTGCATTGGTCGAAATGAAATCATATTAGTCAACTTCGCATTTTTCTTAAGTGATATTTTTTCTCTTTTTCACATATATAAAGTTGAAGTATAGCATCATAGAATATAAAAGCCAGCAGGCAAGTTAGAGCTCATTTCATCCACCTGCTTTTTTCACAGCTGAAGAACACAAGGCTCAGACAAGTGATTTGCCCCAGGTCATGTTAGACTTTTGCTTTCTCCTTTGCCCCCACTTATCATGACTAAAACTGAAGTCTCTGCTGAGCCCTTCTCACTCATTTGGATCTCCGGTTCTGGTATCTGATCCTGCTCTTGCTCAGATTTCAGAAGCACTCATAGCCCTGTGATGTCCTTCTAGAGATCTAGATCTGCATCCGGATATTACAACTTTCTCATTGCCCTTGGTTTCCTCATCAACTCAGTCATCACCAATTATTTAAGCGATTTCCTTTATGACAACTCATTGTTTTCTTGCTGGCCTCATTTGGGCACATTCTATTTTGTCAATGCCTAGAACTGAACCCAATTTTCTAGTACTGGGTCTCATTAGGATAAGACAGTAAGCGTCATGAGAGTAGAGATTCTGTCTGCCATGTTAGCAGCACGGCATAGTATATGGTAGGGGCCATCTTTATTGTCTGGTACTTAGTAGGTGCCCAATGCCTGGTATATAGTGGGGCCATATCTGTTAAATGAAGGAATGAATTAAGAGAGAGCCTGAATGAGTTTTATTTATTGTGATCTGGTCTATGTCATTTTTTAAAAAGTTTTTATTTTTAGAGAGAGTGAGCACAAGTGGGGGAGAGGGGCAGAGGGAGAGAGAGAAGAAAGAAAGAGAGGGAGAGGGGGAGAATCTTAAACAGACTCCATGCTCAGCATGGAGCCTGACACAGGGCTTGATCCCATGACCCTGGGATTGTGACCTGAGCCCAAATCAAGAGTCGGATGCTCAACTGACTGAGCCACCTAAGTGCCCGCAAGTCACTTTTTTAAATGACTCCTAAACTGTTTTTGGCCTTTTTTCTAGCAATTGTAACCTACTCTTGTTTTATGTTAAGAGCCTCATGAACCCAAACTCCCCAAGACATTGCCATGTGAACTGCTGCTAAATCGCGTCCTGCCATTGTGCTTGCAGCTTGCTGATGGGGCTGATAGCCAGTTTCAGAGCTCTGCTTCTTGTAAAGATATTAGGATCAACTTTGTCAGAATATTTCCTGGAAGTTTTGTTATTCTGTTAATGGCATTCTCTGGTTCATCAACTCAAGCGACATCTTCCCTAGAATTGTGATGCTAGCTAGTTTGGTGTGATAAGCATGTGTGACTGCCTGGGGCTGTTATGAGGGTTCAGTGAGGAAATATCTGGATACTAAGGTCGGACATTAGTAGTAGTAGCTGCTATTATATTTTTTCCTAATGGAGTATTTCTCTTCTTTTACATGTTAATATAGCTAGATTATCTTTTGTGAGTCAGGAGGTTGGGTAAGGAGATAAGATGAACTTTAACTCATTGAGAGCTTTTTTTTTTTAAGACTTTGATACTTATAGTCCTTTCTATTACTGAGTATGTATATTTTAACTTTAAAAAATATTTTTTAATGTTTTTTTTTTTAATTTTTGAGAGAGAGAAAGAGAGAGAGACAGAGCATGAGCGGGGGAGGAACAGAGAGGAAGACACAGAATCTGAAGCAGGCTCCAGGCTGTGAGCTGGCAGTACAGAGCCCAACGCAGGGCTCGAAGCCACAAACCATGAGTGGGCTGAAGTTTGATGCTTAACCAACTGAGCCACCATGTGCCCCTGTGTGTTTTAATTTTTCATGTAATTCTGAAAGTTTTGAAACATGGAAAGTTTGGAATTTATCTTTTTTTTTAATGTTTTATTTATTTCTAAGAGAGAGAGAGACAGCGTGAGCAGGGGAGGGTTAGAGAAAGAGGGAGTCCCAGATTCTGAAACAGGCTCCAGGCTCTGAGCTGGCAGTCAGCACAGAGCCCGACGCGGGGCTCGAACCCACGAACCACGAAGTCATGACCTAAGCGAAAGTCGGACGCTTAACCGACTAAGCCACCCAGGCGCCCCTGGAATTTGTAATCTTAAAGTATCATCATATTGCATAGAAACTTTCTCTTGTGAGAAAGATTGTGTTGGTCTAAAGCTGTTAATTGGCTATTTTTCTTAAACATAAGATCCACCTATAGAAGCTACTGGCTAAAGCCCCGATTGATAGCTTCCATTAGTGCAATGTATGCACTTCACTTTCTTTCACTCTGAGTCATTTCTCACATAAGCATTAATCACTTTTCTTAATCTGGTACAATCCAGTCAGTGAAAATTCATCAACAAGTAACTATGCATAGTAGTGGATACTCCTTTATACAAAGATGAAAACTGCTTTCAGAGATATTGTTTTCTTGTTCTTGTGGAACCAGTGAAAATGATCCTGAGTAATCATAAACAAAAAAAACCCCTCTTATGTCTTCTTAAAACCTTGCTATCATATGTTTATTATAAAGTGTTATTCCCTCTAAAGGGTATGCAACTTTAGATCATAAACAAAAAGTTGACTAGTGATAACCAGATTTGTTATTCTGAATTTGTCACACATTATCTGGATACAAATAGCCTACTAGAATGAAACACAGAATTCTAGAATAGAATTTATATTCTAAATATAAAAGTAACAAAAGCTCACACTGTTTAATGACTTTTGTCAAGCCTTCACAGGGACTGTTCTCTTTGCCTAACAGGCTTTGAGTAGGGCAAGGAATTGAATACCTCTCAGTACTATTTTCAATTAAAAGCATAAATTGGATCCTTGTATAAATACAGATTGACTTCTGTTTATAGAAAGGAGAATCAGTACTCATAAAAATCTGTATTTATATGATCTATTTAAATTTGTCGTATAATAGTTATAGTAAAATTTTAATCGTGGCCTCAGTTTTGCAGTGAAGGAAAAGAAGAGCCACACACGCAAAGCCAAAATGATTTTGTTTTTATTATAAATCACATGGACATAATTCTTTAAATAATTAGAGCCTTAACACCACTGGCCAAGCGATCACAATATTTCTGAGTCAATGAGTAAGTAGTGTATGCATTATTGACAGAAATTTTGAAACCATAATATGCCAGCTACATATGGTTTGTGTTTGTTGTTTTTCTAATAGCCAGAAACCAGTGCTTGAAAGAAACTCCAATTAAAATGCCGATAAATGCAGCAGGAACAGAGAAGTTAATGACAGGTGTCATTAGCCCTGAGAGACGGTAAGTGTTCTGTTGTTTAGATTCTTTGATCTTTAGTGTATGAATGAGATTTCCTTTTTTCATGTATGATCAGCCTGATTAAGGTAACAAACCATTGTGTAAATCATGTCAGAGACTGTAGAAATGTCTAGCCTGTAGAAATGTCTAGCTGAATGAGGATGGTCTATGGCCATTACTGTAGCTGTTGTTGCTGCCTTCCTCATGGGCAAGAAATCTGAAACTCTTCAGCAGTAGGACTGGCACCTTAACACACTGGGAAGACAGTGGCCCTGGCCTCAGCCACATAGTCTCCGTTCTGAGGCCCATCTTTTCCTACACTTCCGGTGGAGTATAGACGTCCACTAACAGATAGCAGTTGTTCATATAGTAAAAATACCAACCAGTGTGTTAAAGAAAACTCATTCTTCTTATATGGACATGGGCAGTTCTACAGCATTGGTGACCCTTTATTGTCTTTTTTTATTTTTTATTTATTTTTATTTTTTAAATTATTTATTTATTTTAAGTAATCTCTACGTCCAGTTTGGAGCTCAAACTCACGACCCTGAAATCAGGAGTTTCATGCTCCTCTGACTGAGCCAACCAGGTGCCCCTCAGTGTCTATAATAGCTATTTTTTATTTTTATTTTTTAATTTTTGTAAAGTTTATTTATTTATTTTGAGAGAGAGAAAGAGTAGGTATGTGGGTGGGAACAGGGGAGGGGAAGAGAGAGAGGGATAGAGAATCCCAAGTAGGTTCTACTCTGTCAGCACAGAGCCCGACATGGGGCATGATCAGACTTAACCAACTGAGCCACCCAGGCACCCCTGAAATAGCTGTTTTTAAAAGCAGGATCCATTTTGAAGACAGTTGGGGAAATTAGACCATGAACTAGATATTAGACAGTACTGTGGCATTATTATTAATTTTCTTGATATCATGTTGGTATTATGGTTATACAGAAAATCTCCTTATTTGTTGGGTATGTGTGCTGAAGTGTTTCAGAGTGAAGTCTCATGGTATCTTCAGGCGGGTTACCTTCAGATGGTTCAGCAAAGACGTACATATATTTAATGTATTCATTTATCTATATATGTAGAGAAAGCAAATGTGAAATATTAACAACTGTTGAATATAAAAGGGTATATGGGATTCATTGTACTATTCACTCAACTATTCTATATGATTTTTTATTAATAGTTTATTTGTTAGTTTATATCCAAGTTAATTAGCATATGGTGCAACAACATCAGGAGTAGATTCCTTAATGCCACTTACCTGTTTTAGCCCATCCCCCCTCCCTAAACCCCTCCAGCAACCCTCTATTTATTCTCTACATTTAAGAATCTCTTGTGTTTTGTCCCCCTCCCTGTTTTTATATTATTTTTGCTTCATCTGTTTTGTATCTTAAAGTCCTCATATGAGTGAAGTCATATATTTGTCTTTCTCTGACAAATCCATGTAGTTGGATCCATGTAGTTGCAAATGGCAAAATTTCGTTCTTTTTGATTGCCAAGTAATACTCCATTATATACATATATATGTACATACCACATCTTTTTTATCCATTCATCTGTAAATGGACATTTGGGCTCTTTCCATACTTAGGCTATTGTTGAAAGTGCTGCTATAAACATTGGGGGGCATGTGTCCCTTCAAAACAGCATACCTGTATCCTTTGGATAAATACCTAGTAGTGCAATTGCTGGGTCATAGGGTAGTTCTATTTTTAATTTTTTTAAGAACCTCCATACAGTTTTCCAGAGTGGCTGCACCAGTTTGCATTCCCACCAGCAGTATAAAAGAGTTCCTTTTTCTCCACATCCTTGCCAACATCTGTTGTTGCCTGAGTTGTTAATGTTAGCTATTCTGACAGGTGTGAGGTGGTATCTCATTGTGGTTTTGATTTGTGTTTCCCTGATGATGAGTTATGTTGAGCATTTTTTCATGTGTAGACACTTTTCCAAAGAAGACATGCAGATGGTTAACAGACACATAAGTTTTCTATAGAGTTTGGATACTAACCCTTTATCTGATATATTGTTTGCAAATATCTTCTCCCATTCCATCAGTTGCCTTTTAGTTTTGCTTTCTGTATATATGTATTTTAAGAAGCTAGGGAAAAAATAGTTTTGCCAAGAGGCAGTTGGCTGAGGGGAGGGGTGATGGCTACATTCCAGTGGGAGATGGCTTTTGTACTCCTTGAGGAGTGAGCTGGTCTGGCCTTGGCATACTCGAACAGTCTGTGATGGCCCCGACTGGCAGGAGGCCCAGTTTTACTCATGGATTTTTTTCTTTTTAAGATGTCGCTCAGTGGAACTAGATCTCAACCAAGCACATGTAGAGGATACTCCAAAAAGAAAAGGAACCAAAGTGTTTGGGAGTCTTGAAAGGGGGTTGGATAAGGTTATCACTGTGCTTACCAGGAGCAGAAGGAAGGGCTCTGCCAGAGATGGGCCAAGAAGACTAAAGGTAAGTGCACTGGGATTCTTTAGTATGGATTTCAGGAGCTAGCTGCTAACTGGACTTATCATTTTTTTTCCAAGAGAAGTAATGAATGACTGGATTATTTTTTATTTTATGCATTTTAATGCAATGGGCTTTGAGAATGCAGAGGTAAATTATGTATACTTGATCCTTTCTAGGAGCAAATAACTATAATTCAAATATTCAGGTAGATTAATCACAGAGACAACATGGAGGCGGGGAAAGGTGGGGCGTATGGAGGAACTTAGAGCTGCCTTAAGGATGGAGACTTGAGCTTAATTGTCATATCTGTGGCACATGGATACCTTGTAGGCCCTCACAACATGTTTGAATGCATGGGAAGTGAACTTGAACTTTGTGGTGTATGTGAGGAAAATAGTGAGTAGCACACTGGGAAGGTAGACTGACAGGGCCTCACAGGCCTAAGAGGTTTGGACTTTTGATAGTCCTGTCATGCTTTAAAAAGGCTTAATGTGTCCGTGGTATGGGCAATATGTTTGTTGGGGAAAGGAAAGGAAAAAAGAAGTTATTAGTAGCTATAAAATACTTCTTACTCTCTTGGATTCGCTCTGAGCATTCCTTTAAACATCTAATTAATGACATTTTTGTTCAGGGAAGTAAGAGGTAAAGGTATAAATAAGACTCCACTCGGAAATGACACAGCCCACAGCATTGAGAATCTCAGAGTAGCAGTGAAGACAGGGTTGTTGCTCGTGCTGCAGTAAAAACATATTCCAAGAGGTGTTAAGTTCCAGAGGGGGGAAGAGAAGATGGTAGTGTTCCCTGTGATTTGGGGATTGGGTCTCTGTTTAGTTTTTGCACTGAGACTCCCATTTGGGGCAAATTTGGGCTTGTTTGGGGAAGGAAAATGATGAGCTGTTGGACAAAAGTGTGCTTCAGGGGAGAATATTCAGGTGTGTCCTGTTTTAAAGTGGAAGAAGATAGAATTTATCCATTAATATTTGTTCCCTGTTGAACTTAATTAATGTGCTGAGAAGTTTTGCATATGGCTGTTTATTAGGTATATTTTGTCCTTTTGTTCTAAGATTTCTCTAGATGGAGACAGTTATGAAAGATTTCAAACACTGACATTGGGATCAAACTCATAGCGCTGGGGCAACGGGGTGGCTCAGTCAGTTAAGCATCAGACTTTGGCTCAGGTCATGATCTCATGAGTTGTTTGATTTGTGGTTTGTGGGCTTGAGCCCCACATTAGGCTCTGTGCTGACAGCTCAGATTCCATGTCTCCCTCTCTCTCTCTCTGCCCCTCCCCTGATTGTGCTCTGTCTCTTTCTCCAAAATGAATAAATGTTAAAAAAATTTTAAGAAAACCATAGTGCCATTTTCCTGAAAAACATTAGATAAAAAAAAAAATTAAGGAAACATGTCCAATCATATACATTATTGAGAAGCTAAGCAGTTGTCAAATACTAATGGATAATACCCTAAAAATGTGTACCTGTGTAACTTGTTTGGACACTGAATGCATTTTCCAGTAGGAACTACTATGATATTAGTTCAGTTTCCAAGGATTATCTACTACTTCCAGGATGTAGGAGAAAAACCATAGATTGGGAATGAGAAGACCCAAGTTCCAGCTTCGACTTTGTACTTTGTAGCTTGAATAAGTCATTTTATCCCTGCCTCCTCAATTTCCTTATTTGTAAAAACTGGAGATAATTTCTACCCCAGCACCTTCATAGAGCTGAGATACCTAAACAAAGCTACCTCTGTGAAATGTACATGAAGCACTGTCTTATAGGGGTGCCTGGGTGGCTCAGTCGGTTAAGCATCCAGCTTTGGCTCAGGTCATAATCTCACAATTCGTGGGTTCGAGCCCCGCATCGACAGCTAGCTCAGAGCCTGGAGCCTGCTTCAGATTCTGTGTCTCCCTCTCTCTCTGACCCTCCCCTGCTCACATTGTCTGTCTGTCTGTCTGTCTCTCTCAGAAATAAATAAAACATTAAAAAATTTAGAAAAAAAAAGAAACTCTTGTATAAGATTTTCCAATGTTTTTAAAAAATTTTTATTACTGAAGTGTAATTGACATACCATGTTATATTAGTTTCATGATTCTGTACATTATGCAGTACTCACCATGGTGAGTGTGGTTACCATCTAGCACCATACTATGTCATTAGAATGTTATTGACTGGGCAGAGAAGGACAAATATCATATGTTTGCATGTATAGGAGGATTAGGAGGAACTTGACGGAGGAACAAGGGGGAGAAGAAGGGCGGAAATGGTGGGGGAAAGGGAGAGAGGCAAACCATGAGAGACTCTTGAATGCTGACAAAAACTGAGGACTGATGGATGTCGGGGAGAGGAGGGATGGGCATGGAGGAGGACACTTGTGGGGATGAGCACTGAGTGTTATGTGGAAACTAATTTGACAATAAACTATTTGTAAAAAAATAAAAAATAAAAAAAAATAAAATACTGTCACTGAAAAAAAAAAAAAAAGAATGTTATTGACTGTATTCCCTATGCTGTACTTTTGAGAGAGAGGGCGCATGCACAAGTGGGGAAGAGGGGCACAGGGAGAGAGAGGAAGGGAGGGAGAATCTTAAGTAGGCTTCATGCTCAGTGCACAGTCTGACACGGGGCTCTATCCCTGGGATCATTACCTAAACCTAAATCAAGAGTCGGATGCTCAACCAATTGAGCTGCCCAGGCGTCCCAAAGGTGTTCCAGTATTGAGTGAAATTATCATCCATGTTGAACATTTTTAACCCTGATATAGCAGAACTATAGTCCTCATTAACACACATATAACATCAGAAACTTGATGTAACTTTGGATCTGTAACCCTTTTAAATTCTTTAAGCTTTTGCAGAACTGCAGGGCTCACTTTAGGAAATTAGTTTCATTTCTTCTACCTACTTCTTTTTGTTTTTTAATATTTATTCATTTTTGAGAGAAGGGGAGACACAAGTGGGAGAGGATCAGAGAGAGAAGTAGATACAGAATCTGAAGCAGTCTCCAGGCTCTGAGCTGTCAACACAGAGCCCAACACGGGCCTCCGACCCACAAACTGTGAGATAATGGCCTGAGCCAAAGTTGAACTCTTAACTGACTGAGCCACCGAGGTGCCCCTTTACCTACTGTTTACATTAAAAAATTATAAACTTAGAAAACTTTAAAAAAGATGGTATAAAGAACACCTTAATTTGTTAAGATGCAGATCATACGTAGTTAAGCCTCTGGTAGGAAACAATCTGTAAAAAATCTGAAGTTTAAACAGGTAAATTAGGATTAATTTTTTTAATGTGTATTTATTTATTTTAAGAGAGAGCATGTACACAAACAAGGGAGGGGCAGAGAAAGGAGGAGAGAGAGAATCCCAAGCAGGCTCTGTGCTATCAGCGCAGAGCCCGAAATAGGGCTCCATCTCACAAACCATGAGGTCATGATCTGAGAGGAAATCAAGAGCTGGCTGCTTAACTAACTGAACCACCCAGGTGCCCCAGGTTAATTCTTTATTTTATACAAGGAATCACTTAAATTGTATTTGGAAGTGTTCTGCTTATCATCTAGACAAAGCCAATTTAGTTTGGTGAAACAGCCCTGGATGGGGACCCAGCAGACAGAGTGTCCTTGCCATAGCTGTGCCACTTATTCCTTTTATAACTTGAAGCTGGGTCTCTAAACTCTGGTCGTTGAACACTCATCTACAGATGGTGTATCATCTGCACTAGAATTTATCTGGTATTTTCTTTATATTGACTCTTTTTAATAGTTTATTTATTTTTTAATTTATATCCAAGTTAGTTAGCATATGGTGCAGCAGTGATTTCAGGAATAGATTCCCTAATGCCCCTCACCCATTTAGCCCATCCCCCCTCCCACACCCCCTCCAGCAACCCTGTTTATTCTCTATATTTAAGAGTCTCTTATGTTTTGTCCCTCTCCCTGTTTTATATTATTTTTGCTTCCCTTCCTTTATGTTCATCTGTTTTGTAACTTAAAGTCCTCACATGAGTAGTGAAGTCATATATATTTGTCTTCCTCTGGTTAATTTCGCTTAGTATAATACCTTCTAGTTCCATCCACCTAGTTGCAAATGGTAAGATTTCATCCTTTTTGTTTGCTGAGTAATACTCCATTTTATATATATATATATATGTATATTTTTATATGTATATTTTTATATATATTTTTTCATATACATATATATATATATACACACACACACACTCACCACATCTTCTTTATCCATTCATCCATTGATGGACATTTGGGCTCTTTCCATACTTTGGCTATTGTTGATAGTGCTGCTATAAACATTGGGGTGCGTGTGCCCCTTTGAAACAGCACATCTGTATCCCCTGGTTAAATATCTAGTAGTGCCTAGGATAGTTCTANGTCATGAGGACTAGCTTTTTAAAATCTTAAATTTATTTATTTATTATTTAAAAGTTTATTTATTTTGAGAGAGAGCAAGTGAGTGAGTGCAAGCAAGGGAGGGGCAGAGAGAGACGGGAACAGAGGACCTGAAGTGGGCTCTGTGCTAACAGCAGAGAGCCCAATGCATGGTTCAAACTCACAGACTGTTAGGTCATGACCTGAACCAAAGTCGGACTCTTTTTTTTTTTTTTTTTAATGTTTTTTTTATTTCTAGCAGAGAGAGAGAGAGACAGCGTGAGCAGGGGAGGGTCAGAGAGAGAGGGAGTGACAGACTCTGAAACAGGCTCCAGGCTCTGAGCTGGCAGTCAGCACAGAGCCCGACCTGGGGCTCGAACCCACAAACCGCGAGATCATGACCTAAGTGAAAGTCGGACGCTTAACCGACTAAGCCACCCAGGCGCCCCATCCAAAGTCGGACTCTTAACTGACTGAGCCACCCAGGTGCCCTGATCTGAAATTTATTTTTAAAGAAACTGTATGTTATTAGTTTTTGCTAATTATGTTTTTCTAAGTCAGATTGGAACAAATATATAAATACTAAAATAAGAATACAGTTGCCCCTTGAATGACATGGGTTTGAACTGTGTGGGTCACTTACATGTATATTTTTTCAACAAATATATTAGGAAAATTTTGGGGGAGACTTGTGACAATTTGGAAAAACTCAAAAAAGGCATAGCCTAGAAATATCAAAAAAGTTAAGAAAAAGGTATGTAGATATTAGTCTATTTTATCATTTACTACCATAAGATATAAACAAATATAAAAAGTTAAAATTTATCAGAATTTATGCACACAAACACATACTGTACGTGGTGCCATTCACAGTTGAGAGAAATGTAAACACACTTAAAGATGCAGTATTAAATCATAACTGCATAAAATCAACTGTAATCCATGTCGTACTCCTGTAATAATTCCGTAGCTGTCTTCTCTTGCTCTTGCGGTGAGCTTGTGTAGTGAGCGTCTGCTTAAAAACACTGTGTGACACTAATCATCTCCACGTGAGCAATTCGTCTCTTCAGTAAATTGCATATCACAGTAAAAAATGATCTCTTGTGGTTCTTGCATATTTTTCACATTTAAATACATTTTAAACATAAATCACGTTTAGCGCCTTGCCGTACACCTTGAATAACACCAGCGGACCTGTATGAAGTGCCAGTAGCGATGCTGGACGTGCTCCCAAGAAGCAGAGACTCGAAGTCGGGACGCCTGGGTGGCTCAGTCGGTTAAGCGTCCAACTTTGGCTAAGATCATGATCTCATGGTTTGTGGGTTCGAGCCCCATGTTGGCTTTGTGCTAACAGCTCAGAGCCTGGAACCTATCTTCGGATTCTGTATGTTTTCCCCCCCTCTCTCTGGCCCTCCCCTGCTCACACTGTCTCTCTCTCTCTCTCTCTCAAATAAATAAATAAAACATTTTTAAAAAGGCAGGGAGAAGTCATGACTTTTCAAGAAAAAGTTGAATTGCTTGATATGTACCATAGATTGATGTCTGTGGCTGTGGTTGCCTACCATTTCCAGATAGATGAATTCAGTGGAAGGGAACATTGTTGTTTTGTTTTGTTTTTTTTAAAAGGGAAACTCATGAAGCCATTGTGGCAGCTATGCTAACAGGCAAAGAACCTTGCATTTTTTGCAAAATACTTTTTTTAAATCTCATATTGCGAATGCAGCTTTTATATAGGTATAGGGTTGCTGTAAGGAAGGCATACCTATAAGCTTTAATATGATTTGAAAAAAGGTGAAGTCATGTTATGACAAGTTAAAGCAAAAGGAAGGTGAGGTATCTAAAGCTGGAGAATTTAATGTCAGCAAGGGATGGTTTGATAATTTTAGAAAGATATTTGGCTTAAAAAATGTTAAGGTAACAAAAGAAGCAACTTCCACTGACTAAGAGACAGTAGATACTGGTTCCCAGATGCCATTAAGAAAATCATTGAAGAGAAAGAATATCTTCCTGAACACGTTTTTAATGCAGACAAAATTACCCTATTCTGGAAAAAGAAATGCCACAAAAGGCATTCACTAGTAAGGAAGAAAAACGAGCACCAGCCTTTAAGGCAGGAGGGGATAGGCTAGGTCTACTATTCTATGCAAATGCAGTTGGGTTTATGATCAACACTGCCCTTATTTGTAAAGCTGCTAACCCCTGAGTCTTGAAGGGAAAATATGACCATCAACTGCCAGTCTTTTGGTTGTACAAGAAGGTCTAGACAATGAGAATACTTTTTCTGGATAGATTTCGTCAATGAAATCAAGAAGTACCTTGCCAGTAATGGACTGCCTTAAAATTTTTAAAAAATTTTATTTATTTTTAGAGAGAGAGCAGGGGAGAGGGGCAGAAGGAGAAAGAGAGAGGAAGGAAGAACGGACAGACAGACAGAAGGAAGGAAGGATAGAAGAAAGGATAGATGGATGCATCTTAAGTACGCTCCATGCTCAGTGCAGAGCTGAACGTGGGGCTCTCGATCTCACCACCGTGAGATCATGACCTAAGCTGAAATCAAGAATTAGAACCAGATGCTTAACTGACTGAACCACCTAGGCTCCCCAGGGACTGCCTTTTAAAGTTCTTTTGACGTTGGACAATGCCGCTGACTACCCAGAACCCTGTGAGTTCAACACTGAAGGTGTTGAAGTGGTCTGCTTGTCCCCAAGCATGGTGTTTCTAATTCATCCTCTAGAAAAGGGGGTCATAAGGATCTTTCAGGCTGATTACATGCAGTACTATGGCAAGGGTTGTCAGCATTATGGAAGAGAGTGTCATGGAAGTCTAGAAGGATTACATCATTGAAAATGCCATTGTTATAGCAGAAAAAAAAGTCATGAAAGCCTAAGTCTGAAATACATTTCTGCTGGAGAAAACTGTCCACGTGTTGTGCATAACTTCATAGGATTTGTAACAGAGCCAAGCAGAGAAATTATGAACGAGTTTGTGGATATGGCAAAAAAGATGTTTGGGGGGTTTCAAGATACGGGTAGAAATTCAAGAGCTGATAGACATCACACCGGAAGAATTAACAGAAGATGAGTTGATGGAGATAAGTGCTCTGAACCAGTGACAGGTGATGAGGAAGAACATGTAGAAAAAGCAGTGCTAGGAAACAAATTGACATTAGACAATCTGGCAAAAGGGTTTCGATTATTCAGGACTACTTTTGACTTCGTTTATGACATGGATCCTTTTATGATATGGGCACTGAAACTAAAGCAAATGAGAGGAGGAGGATTGGTACCAGGCAGAAACGTTTTTTAGAGACATGAGAAAGCATAAAGCCAGACAGAAATTGGCAATATATTTCCAGAAAGTTCCACCGAGTGTGTCTGCCCCTTCTCATCCCCTTCTACCTCTTCCACCTCTGAGAAAGAAAGAACAACCTCTCCTCTTCCTCCTCCTCCTCAGCCTACTCAACATGAATAAGAAGAGCATGAAGGACTTTATGATGATCCACTTCTAATGAGCAGTAAATAATCATCATAACATACAGTTAATAAACTTATCTGTTGTGTATGTGTGTGAGTGTCTTCATGTGAACATGTAATAACTGTGTGAAAACAGCCTTAAGAGACGTTTTTGCGCCATCATCATTGTTACCTAAGTGTGCCTCATGTAGAATCTTGTGTGCAAGACTCATATGGAAGTGGATAGCCTATCATTACTTAGACACAAGGTGAGTGGTATTGAATATAAAATTATAATGTGTTAGTTTTCTTACTGTTTTATAATTTTGCTTTCGAAGAATTATATTACAGTATGTTTCTCCTGTCTTTGGAGAAACTGCTTATCAGCCTATCATCATCAGTAGGTGTTTTTAAAAATATATATAAGTGTTTCTAATACTGTATTATGAATATGGCTGTATTACTTCATCCCATAAAATTTTATAACCATTTATTCATTAATGTGTAGGCTAAGCTACTATGATGCAATCATATTGATTATACTAGACTGCCATGAAGCAGTCATATTGCTGGCTTTTTGTTACCAATGCGTGAATCATTATACCTGTAAATAAATATGAATTTCTTTTTCACATTATCTTTTCATTTTTATATCTAGTGTTAGTAATACATGTAACATCTGTCATGTTTTGTATCGTGTAAGACAGTATTGATGTAGGTACTAATAGAAGATAGAGGATTCATCTTGTAAACAGATAATGTAAACTTACAGTATTGATAAATACAGTGCAGTACTGTAAATGTATTTTCCCTTCCTTTCTATTTTCTTAATAACATTTTCTTTTCTCTATGTTATTTTATTGTAAGAATATAGAATATAATACATATAACATACAGAATATGTGTTAATTGATTGGTATGATATCTCTAAGGCTTTCAGTCAGAAGGCTGCTTTTCATGTCTCTAGTTTTGTGGGAGTCCAAAGTTATATGTGGATTTTTGACTGCATGGGGGCCCAGTACCCCTAGCCACTGCACTATTCAAGGGTCAGCTATATATTCAAACCCTGTTTCCTGGAGTATTCATTTCATCTCTCACAGTTTACATCTTAGGACAGTTAATGTCTCTGACATAGGAGACATGCAGTGTCCATAGGAATGGAGAAACAAGTAAAACTCAGATAGATGTGAATTAATATTTATGTATTTCACTAAAAAGATTGATAGGAGAAGAGGATGAAAAGTTAAAAAGGATGATCTGGATGTACTTACTAGTGAACATAATTTCTCCAAGCTCTCCAGTGCCATTTTACTCCAGCTTACCAAGAATTGGTTGCAAATCCTTTCAGTATTTTTCTGGAAATGTTTCTGTCTAAACCTGTACTATAATGAGTTTGGGATCTCTAAGTTAGGTAGGCTGGTGTTTATGTTGATGTAAAGATTTACTTCTTACCCCTTCTTTTTCTTTTTTAAGCTCCACTATAATGTGACTACAACCAAATTAGTGAATCCAGATCAACTCTTGAATGAAATAATGTCTGTTCTTCCAAAGAAGCACGTTGACTTTGTACAAAAGGGGTAAGAAGCACGCTTAGAGGCTGTTGCATTTTACTTGATGTCTTTTGAGCTTTGAGAAGACATGTATGATTCTTCCTTTTTTAAAAAAGATTTTCCCCACCTCATTTTCATCAAAAAAAGTTTTATGGTAGTGTCATTGTTCATAATTTAGCCTGTTTGGTTTTGTTTGAGCTAGTGCCATATTGTCACCACTTTCAAAGTTAGACTTTCAAACTAGGAAAAATCTGAACTTCTTCCAGTTTTTTTTTTCCCAATCCGCTATTTTCCTTTGATGTTCTGCTTTTCAATAATGTTTCTAAATTGTAATCTAAATATATGAGACAACTTCAAACCAGGGATTTATAGAATCCTTTTGTGTATGACTTGCTGTTGGGCACTTTAAGAAATTATTTCACCTTAACTCTTTCCCACTGTTGAGTGAGCTGCTGCTGGCAAAGCCTCTGCGGCTGTGATCTCCTGGTCTGAATGGCCAGACCTCTTCTCCTTATCTAAGATGTTCATATTTTCTTCTTCTTCTTCTTCTTTTTTTTTTTTTTTTTTAAGAAAAACTCTGATTCTTCATCTTAAGCCAATTACTTCTATGTGGCTCCACCATGAAATAAGATGTTCATATTTCTAAGTATTTCCAGTTATGCTCTTTCACATTTCATTATTGTAGCAGATAAAAAGCCACTAATTGATATAAAAAACATTTAACTAGAATGTTCGATATAGAGTAAGATTTTTTGGAAACAATCTTTTGCAAAAGTAATTTTACTTTTCATTATCTGTACATGTTGGCCAGCATTCCTTACCTGGACCCTGGCTTTCTTCTTTAGGCATCGTCAGAACACATATAACTCGCTCTGATCCGTCTTCATGCTTGGGGTTTAGCAGTGGTTCCAGAACCTCTAGCCAAATCTATATCAGAAAACTGTCAATAATCTTTCCTTCAGCATGTGGTCTCTCTATCAGATCACCAACTGGCTATTAGCCAATAATTTATCCATCTAACTTCCTCATCAACCACAAAGTCTCTGCCTTGATCCTTTTTTTTCCTTTTTATCTCTTCTGTTTGTTTTTAACTTCTTTGTGACAAAGCAGAATATCAAGAGCTAAGTTTTTCAGGGATGTGATGTTGCTAATCTCAGGTATATTCCATTATGATCTTTTTTCATTCATGAAGAATTGGCTTTTCTCTTCCATATGACTGAATTGCTCTATGCTTCATCTTCCCGTCAGGAACCTTAACCACAGAGTACTCCTTTCAACATTTCTGATAGTGACTGCTCATTTTTAAGAGATGAAGACCCCAAACACATAGCTAAGTAAGAGAGAGGATGATATTTTGTAAAATCTCATAGTACATAACAGATACAAGTAATTTTTCCATGCTTCTGTGGATGGTACCTAATCATGTGTTCCCCATATTTAGGGAACTGAAATTTAAAATTGATCGTATTATCTATTATTTATTGGAGATTAGTGAGACAAATAGAACAAAAATATCTTGCACATGAATTAAGAAATTGATTTACATGAATTCAAGTTATGTAACTTTGCAGGAACATGCCTGATTCTTAAGATGTGTTTAAGGCTTCATTTGGCCTGGGCTATCCATTTTCAGAGTTGTTATACGACAGTTCTAATTAGACACACACACACACACACACACACACACACACACACACACACACAC
>NW_027528859.1:4411893-4435314 GCF_008692635.1 Crocuta crocuta | reverse complement strand
TTATCCCACATTTCAAAATACACACACACACACACACACACACACACACACACACACACACACACACCATGTGTTTCAAGCATGGGAATAGACCATCTCCATGGGCTTTCTGTTACAACTCTGCCATAAAGTGTAACGATCATAACCTCTTACTACTATTAGAAAAACCTCAAAAACACACACCTTTCTGACAGGTTGGTGGCTTCAGCTTTATTTATATGAAAAACAATTTTCTGATGAGGTGCACGCAAAAAAATATTCTTAATCTTCCCTGTACTTTCTTTTGTTGTGAACATTGTGGAAATGGCCTACTGTTCACGGATTATACTGTTGAAAGAGTTGCATAAAGGAGGCCAGAAGATTTCTTGAGCATGAATGGCATAGGTAGCTATGAAAGGAAGGCTTTTATTTGGATAAAGGAAAGTTCTAGTAAAGCCTTTCATCTTTATTCTTTTTTAAGATCCTAGTTCAGTGTCTGCAAAAACACCTGTCATGCTCCATGATTAAGGTATAGCTAAGTCATTTGGAAACTGTAAGCAGTAAGATATTGCTTAATGAAATAATGGTTCATTTTCTCCACTGGCCTCCTACAGGCTTAGAAATCTCTTGTACAGAATATTCATGGTTCTGCTACTAACTGGCTTCTTATCTTGTTTTCATAGCTATACACTGAAGTGTCAGACACAGTCAGATTTTGGTAAAGTGACAATGCAGTTTGAACTAGAAGTGTGCCAGCTTCAGAAACCCGACGTGGTGGGTATCAAGAGGCAGCGGCTTAAGGGTGATGCCTGGGTTTACAAGAGATTAGTGGAAGACATCCTGTCTAGCTGCAAGGTATAATTGTTGGATGGTTCACCCCTGCTGGATGAATATGGGTGTGTTACAGCCTATGTGGAGAATGGTATCATTGGTTTGATTTTTAAAGTCCATTGGAACTCTAGACTTGTTTCTAAAGAGCTGTCTTAAAGACAAACACCTTTTTGTTTTTAAACAAAAGATATTTTGCAGATGACTGTAAGGCAAGCCCATCTGTCATTATCTATTACTGTCTTTTTTAATCATATGGTTTTGTATATTAATAACTGTTGACTTTCCTAGTTCACTTCCATATGTGAAAGTAAGCTCTCAACTATGTCCCCTTTTAATGTGTAATTTCTTTCTGAATAAAATCATTTGTGAATATATCAGGCTTCTCCTCTTCTTTGTATTTGATTTTGATACAAATAAAACCTCAAATGGCTTCCTGACTATTAAGTAGAGACTATTTGGAGATGTTTTATCTGTTATCAAATATGCCTTGGGCAGAAAAAACAGATAAGAATTCATTTGCATAATTTTTTCCTGTCTCTGATTTAAGTAGGATTTATTGAGATCGTTAACTAAGTCACAGCTGTGGTTACCAGAGTTAAACAACACATTTAATATGTTGAATAAAAGGGTATTGACTTCAGTAAGTGTGTTCGGTCAACAATGATAAGTATCTGGACTATGAGCCCCCATGAAATGTTACTTTATGGTAATTTTCCTTAAGTCTCAATGTGGGCCCCAAATTTGTATTTTTATTTCATTTTATTGGTCTCTAAAGGCTAGCACTCGAGTTATATTTGTATGGATTTTACCAATTAAACTAGTTGGAGAAAAAAAATAGCACTACTTCTAGTCAGTAGTGAGGGAGTATTCTGTCACTCATTTATTCAGTAAGCATTTACTAAGTGCTTTAGGTCCTGGGGCCGAAGATGATACTGTCATCTAAACATTCCCTGTTTACTAAACCCAGGGAGTTCAGAGTCTATTAGGGGCAGATGCATAAGCTAGTATTTATAGCATAGAGGGGATGGCCAACTTTGTCTGGAGGACTAAGGGGTGACTTATTGGAGGAAACAGTATTTGTCTTGGAGGATATATAGGCATTCATTAGAAAGGGAAGAGGGAATATAACATTCTTGACAGAAAGAAGTGTATGTGCAAAGGCATGGAATTATAAAATGGCACATGCCGTGTTGAGGGTGGAGGCAGAAGGTGGTGCAAGGGACAAATAGGAGATGAGGGTTAAACATTGACTTGGAAATACGTGACAAAAGAACTTGAAGGAACCTGAATGCTCCAATAAACTGTTTTGGCAAAGGGAAGCTGTTCAAAGGTTTTACATGTTTTCTAGCAGCTCTATTGAAATATAATTCACATATTATGAAATTCACCTCTTTATTTTTTAATTAAAAAAGTTTTTTTTAACATTTATTTATTTTTGAGAGACAGACAGATCATGAGCAGAGGAGGGGCAGAGAGAGAGGGACACACAGAATTGAAAGCAGGCTCCAGGCTCTGAGCTGTCAGCACAGAGCCCGACATGGGGCTCGAACCCATGAACTATGAGATCATGACTTGGGCCGAAGTGGGACACTCAACTGACTGAGCCATCCAGGCGCCCCAAAATTCACCTCTTTAAAGCGTACAATTCAGTGGGCTTAATTATATTCACATTTGTGCAGCTATTCCCACGATCTAATTTTAGAACATTTCCATCACCTCAAAGAGGAACTCTGTATCCAGTAGTGGTCACTTCCAGTTCCCTCACCTCACAGCCCCTGGCATCCTCTAATATACTTCCATCTCTGCATTTGAGTATTCTGGACATTTCACATGAATGGACTCATACAGTATGTGCCTGTTGGGTCTGGCTTCTTTTTCAAGATTCATTATGTTGTATCACGTATCAGTACTTCATTCCATTTTACAGCTTAATAATATTCCATTGTGTGGATATATCATGGTTGTTTTTTTTTAATCCATTTATGAATTGGTAGACATTTGGGTTTTTTACACTTCTTGGCTACTATGAATAATATTGCTGTGAACATTTGTGTACAGATTTTTGTGTGATCATGTTTCCAGTTCTCTTGTGAGTATATATACCTAGGAGTGGAATTGCTGATTCATTTAACATTTTGAGGATCTTACTAATTTTTCTCCATTCTCTATAACATTTGTTATTGTCTGCTCATTTTATTTTAGCTCTGTGAAGTGGTATCTCATTATGGTTTTGATTTGCTTTTCCCTAATGACTAATGATGTTGAGCATCTTTTCATGTGTTTATTGGTCATACATCTTTTTGGAGAAATATCTACTTAGATCCTTTGCCCATTTTTAATTGGGTTGTTGTCTTTTTATTGTTGCATTGCAAGAATTCTATAGTTCCAGCTCTAAGTCTCTTATCAAATATATGATTTGTGGATTTTTTTCTCTCATTCTGTAGGTAGTCTTTTTAATTTCTTACTGATGTCTTTTGAAAAACAAAAGTTTTAAATTTTCTAAAGTCCAATCCATTTTTTTTATAAAACCTAAGAGAAGAATCACTCTTCTATCCCTGTGGCAGATGGCATGTTTTGGAACAGTGGTTTTCAAATACTTTTCACCATGAACCACAGTAAGAAGTTTTACTTTGGGATGCATTACACATAAATATATTTATAAAACACTGTTTAGCCTTACTATAAGTGTGATACTATTTTCTATTCTTTTTTCTTTTGTAAACATCTATCTGACATTTGCAATCTTTGCATTGGAGTCTTTTAGTACATTTGCTTTAAAAATTAAAATTAAAACTTTTTTTGGTGTTAATTCAGCCTAGGAATGCTGTTATTGGCCCTACTACCCTTCAGACTGGATCAAGTAAAAATAGATACCCTGACTGCTATTTAGCATAAGTCTTGCTTTTCTTTAAGGAAAAGAAATGCTAATGTTTGCCATATCATCTAAAATCTATCACTTAGCTCAAATTTTATAGAGCCACTTGGAAAATTAAAGGAGTATAGTTGTGAGTTGAGGAAATGAGGCTGGCTTCACCTAAGAGGCAAATATGGTTTAGATTTTTGGCACTAAGCTAAATGCATAGTTTTAGGTTTGCTTCACTTTCCATTGTCCACCCACACCTGGACTTCTTTGGAGGGTTTGTGTGCATTTTATGTCCAGAGGAAGGCTGTGTGAAGAAGTAGGGAGGGAGCCTTTGAGGAATGGTTGAAGGAGTTGGGAATTTGGAACCTAGAGAAGAACTTAGGGCACTAACCCCTGAATACCTGAAGGTCTGTCATGAAGGGAGTACACGAGACTTGTTTGTGTGACAGAAGCAAAGTCTAGTGAGAAGTTGGATGAATATCTTATTCATCTTTGTGTTCCCAGCATTTAGTAGGGAATACAGCGGGGACTCAGTATATACTGATGAAGTTGGACCATATTGAAGTCCACAATAAAAGAGCTTTCAGAAAAAGTCCAAGCTACCTGACAAGAGAAAGGGCGCTTAGGAATTTGGTGGTTTCCCTGTCACCGGAGGTGTTCAGACATGTTGGACAGCCATTCGTAGGACAGGTCATGCATAGAAGGGATTTAAGTATTGAACTGAACCAGTAGTCCTGAACCTCCCATCTGTCATCTACCTGTGATCGAGATAACAGTGTGGAAAATAATGAATCACTTGTTTGCATATTGGGAGTACAGTGACCGTGGAAATTTTGGCAGCAGCAGTTTAGGTAATATTGAATATTTTGCAAATTGGGAATGATAGGATGGTGAATGCATTGTATGAGCAATCAAAGATTGTGTTTATTGGCTGTGATAGGGAAAAAGAGAGTAATGATCATAATACCTACTTAGTATTGAACACCCACTATGTGCCAACCATTGCCCTGGATGATTTATATCAGGCGTTAGCAGACTATGGCCTGTGGGCCACGTCTATAGTCTTTTTTGATAGTTTTATTGCAACTCATCCTATCTATGACTGTTCCTGTGCTACAGTGGCAGAGTTGAGTAAATTTGACAGCCTGTATGTCCTGCAAAGCATATTTACAATTATAAAGTATTTACTGTCATTTATAAAGTATTTACAGAAAATGTTTGTTGACCCCTGATTTAGATAAATGTTTTCAAATCTAAACATACAAACTCATTTAGTCTTTACACTAACTCTGCAAGGTTGGTGGTATCCCTTTTTACAGAGGAGAAAGCTGAGTCTTAGAGAGGCAAAGTAATAACTTTCTCAAAGTCATAAGACTTGTAAGTGTATTGGATTTGAGTCAGGCATGACAGCCTCTAACGTCCATGTTCTTTCCTATACTAGAAATAGATGTAATACCTCTCTCCTGAACTTGTACCATATAGGAAAGCATTATTATATATGATGCTTATCAAAAGATTGCTTTTTTATAGCAGCAATCTTACACAAACTGGTTAGGATGTAGATGTAGGAAAATTTTGCTAATTCAGACCTTATTACAGTGTAACTTACTACAGCTGAGTATGTTAGGCTACTTCTTTTTGATGAAAGTAATAAGTAAGAAGATAGATAAGAACTGAGGGACTTTCAGCTTCTTGGTTCCACAGGGATTTTATGCATTTTTAAGGAGCTTATTTTTATGATTATGATTATTCTGTAATATAGGCCCATAGAATTATATATTTAAAAGCCGTTTTGTAGGTTCTGAGTATCCATTTCCTTACATTTTCTAATTTCTGGAGGCTGACCACATTTCTCAGCTCATGGCCCTCTTCCTCCCTCTTCACACAAAGGCAAGGTGGGTCCTTTTCACATCACATCACATCCACAGTCATGTTTCCCTCTGACTGTGAACTCTTCTCCCTCTGTCTTCTACTTCCAAAGACCATAATGATTACATTGGGCCCACTCATGTAATGCAGAAGTATTCCTCTGTCATAAGGTTAGCTGTTTGGCAACCTTAATTCCATCTGTAGGCTGAATTCTCCTTTGACACATAACATCATATTCCTGGATCCCAAGAATTAGGATGCATTGTCTATGATGCAGGGGCATTCTTCTGCCCATCACAATGGTCAGCTGAGTTTTGACAAAGATACCAGGACAATTCAGTGGTGAAAAGAACAGTCTTTTCAACAAATGGGATGCCTGGCTGGCTCAATTGGTAGAACATGCAACTTTTGAACTCAGGGTTTTGAGTTCGTGGGTGTGGAGATTACTTAAAAATAAAATCTTAAAAAAGCAACAACAACATGGTGTTTAGGTAATTGGATATCCACATGCAAAAAATGAAGTTGGACGGACCGCTCACACCATATTAAATAGATCAGAACCTAAATGTAAAAGCTAAAATGAGAAAATTCTATGAAAAAATGTGGAAGTAAATGCAACCTTGGATTTGGCAATGGATATATAGATAAAATATGAAAAGCAGAAGCAACAAGTGGAAAAATAGATACGTTGGACTTCATCAAAATAAAAAACTTCTGTGCTTCAGAAGATACCATCAAAAAAATGAAAAGACAGCCTACAGAATGGGAGAAAATATTTGCCAAATACATCTGATAAATGACTTGTACAAAATATAAAAGAATTCTTGGGGCGTCTGGGTAGCTCAGTCGGTTAAGTGTCAGACTCTTGATTTCAGCTCAGGTCATAATCTCACAGTTTGTGAGTTCGAGCCCTGCATAGGGCTCTCTCTCCTCTATGCTCCTCCCACATGCCCCCGTCCCCAAAATAAATAAATAAACTAAAAAAAAAAAAAAATCTTAAAACTCAACTGTAAGAGAACAGCACAATTTTATTTTATTTTTTTGTGTTTTTTTAAGTATTTTATTTACTTTTGAAAATACTTTATTGTCAAGTTGGTTTCCACATAACACCCAGTGCCCATCCCCACAAGCACCCTCCTCCATGCCCATCTCCCCCCTTCCCTCCCCCCATNCCGTCCCAGACTTTAGCCTCTACTACAAAGCTGTCATCATCAGGACAGTGTGGTATTGGCACAAAAACAGACACACAGACCAATGGAATAGAATTGAGAACTCAGAATTGGACCCAAAAGTGTATAGCCAACTAATCTTCGACAAAGCAGGAAAGAGTATCCAATGGAAAAAAGACAGCCTCTTTAACAGCACAATTTTAAAAACGGGCAAAAGAATCTACTCCTGAAATCATTGTTGTACTATGTGCTAACTAACTTGGATGTAAATTAAAAAAATAAATTCAAAATAAATAAGTGAAAATGGGCAAAAGATCTGAACACATACTTCACCAAAGAAGATACGCAGATGGCGAGTAAATGTATGACAAGTTGCTCAAAATCATTGATCTTTAGAGAATTTCAAATTAAAACAAGATACCACTACATACCTATTACAATGGCTAAAATCCAAGAAATGGGCAATACCAAATGCTGAGAAGGATGTGGAGCAACAGGATCTCTCACTCGTTGCTGATAGAAATGCGAAGTAGCACATCCACTTTGGAAGATAGTTTGATAGTGTCTTATAAAGCTAAACATCGCCTCACTATATAATTCGGTAACTGTGCTCCTAGGTCTTTGTCCAATGGATTTAAAAACTTAGGTCCACAAAAACTTGAATGGGAATATTCATTCATGATTGTCAAAAAGTGGAAGCCACAAAAATATTCTTCAGTATGCGAATGGATAAACAGATATCTGTATGATACTGTAATGGTGGGTAAGTACTCTTACGCATTTGTGGAAACCTATGGAACTTTACCTCACAAAGAGTAAAGTCTATGGCAAACTACCATAGACTGGATGACTTAAACAGCACTTATTTTTCACAGTTCTGGATACCAAGAATTCCCCCAAGATCAAGGTGCTGGCAGATGCCTGCTGCCTGGTTCAGGCAGTTATCTTCTCACTGTGACTTAACATGCTGGAGGACATGAGGGAGCTCTCTGGGGTCTCCTCTGTAAGGGCACACATCCCATTCATACGGGCTCCATCCTCATGACCTAATCACCTCCCAAAGCCCTACCTCCGGATACCATCACATTGGGGATTAAGTTTCAACATATGAATTGGGAAAGGAGGGCAGACACAAACATTCAGTCTATAGTATTACTGTATGTGAATTAAATCACTTAAGGTAGTTATCTCAGGAAGAAATGTGTACTGTGACAAGAGAATCTAGCTATTAAAAAAAATGTATGAAATAACTTCACTGATGTGGGGGTAGGGGTGGGGAAAGGTACGGACCTGAGTAGCTTTGGAAATGAGAGTGTGTAAGACTCAAGACAAAAGGAGCCACATGTAAACATTGTACTCGAGATGATAAAATCGTTTCCCATGAGAAGACAAGTTAACAATCTGATACTTGTATACTGGAATTGAAGTAGATGGATGGTAGATGGTTGAAGCTAGATTTCTCACTGTTGGTTTGGGAATTTACGGATAAGCAAAGGAAGGAGGCTGGAATGAATAGTGTCCATGTGGTGATGGATTAGGGAAGGAGACATCAGTAAGAACTCATTTACCATAATATAGATACAGATGGTTACATTTTGAAATACAGATACGTGTGTGTGTGTGTGTGTGTGTGTGTGTGTGTATACAACTTAGTATTAGCACCTGTGTTTCTTTGTTCTGTTAGCTGTGAAGGTCTGAAAGGCACTCTGTACCTACTGCCCAGATCTTGGTTTCTAATACCATTCTCCAGTAAAAGGTACCAGGACTCCTTGGAGAAATGGCTGATTCTAGGACTGGGGTGGGAAATCTGCAAGCTGAGTCTGAAACATAGTGCCAGAAAGTAAGGAAGTGCTGGTAACAGCAACACTCGCCTTAATGGGAATGTGTCATTATGCGGAGAGAATTTGGAGTTGTTGGCAGGTTTTTAAAAATGTAAGATTTTGGAAATGACAGTTATTGTGAAAGCTCTGTTATGTCTGAGCAGAGAGACTTTGGGCTGTTGCTTGGCATCAGGAAGCTTTTAGGTTCTCAGCTGTTAAACAGAAAAAAACAAAAACAAAAAACCCACCCACAGTAACTCATAATACGGGGTCTGTCCAAAGTAAGAGCAGAAGATGAGCTTCACAGCATCTGATGGCAGTCTATGGGGAGTGGTCTTGTCAAGACATAAATCTGATATGTATGCCCAGTCCCTGTCCTCCGCTGCTGATCTTAATGCTTTCCAAATGATTAGCCGGTTGACTCAAGGCCGTTTGTTGAATACGTATTCATTCCTGACTCACTTTTAACTTCATTTAGTTCAGTTATTCAGTTGACATTTGTTGAATTTGAACTCCACAGTTGGTGCTAGGTGAGACAGGGGAAAGAATACATGTATTATATTGCCATCAGGGTGCTTAGGGTGTCCACGGGAAACCTGTTGGGCAGCATCAAGATGCACTGGAGTTCACACATGGGGCTTGGGGGTCTCCTTTCCACGGGATCCTCTAAGCCAACTTCCCAAGAGGCACCTGTTTCTCATAGCATATAAGAAGGGTCTAGAGTGTGACCTCTTCTTCCTACTTTAAGCATTTTGAAGGCTTCTCTAAGACCAGCTCTGGCTTTTTGTATCACAGTCAGTGAGACTGTGCACTTTAGCAGGAAGAGCCCTAGATTCTGGGACTCAGGTAGGTGGACTCCAGAGCTGATTCTGCTTATGACGTTAGGTAAGTTACTAGCCATGTCTAGGTTTGTTTTTATAAACATGACACACATGCAAACACATACAAATCTCTTAGGGTCTCTCCTAGCTAGTACCACAATTGACATTGACGCTTAATGTATAATTAGGAGTGATGGCTTAAAGTTTCAGCTATGAGGGGCGCCTGGGTGCCTCAGTAGGTTAAGCATCTGACTTTGGCTCAGGTCACGATCTTGTGTTTGTCTGAGTTTGAGCCCCATGTTGGGCTCTGTGCTTGATAGCTCAGAGCCTGGAGCTTACTTCAGATTCTATGTCTCCTTCTCTCTCTGCTCCTCCCATGCTCATGCTCTGTCTCTCTCTGTCTCTCAGTAATAAATAAACATTTAAAAATGTTTAAGTTTCAGCTACAATTAGTAGCTCCCACAGAGCAGCTACAAACACCCCACCGTGTGACATAAGTGTGTACTCAAAATACAACACTCCTTACAAAGGATACTCTGGCCCAGACAACACGCATCCTCTATATTTAGGTGTTCATTCTGCTCATCTGATTGGTGTTCTGAATTCCCAGTCTGGTTTATATACTGAGAAGCCTCAAGCATTCACTTGATGGAGAGAAATAACTTGCATGGAAAAATATTTAGAATTACCAAGCACAGAGTTACAGAGCAGAAAGATTTAATTCCAAGGGAGACTCCACAAAGTTTGGTGGTTGATGGGAGATTTCCTGCATTTGTTCTAAAAGACATAAATCATCCAGAAGGCCTATGTACTCAGGGTATGCTCAGAGGTGAATGATACAGTTTGATATTTTAGTGTCATAGGTGCAAAAAAGGCCTTTGGGGAAGGGGATATCTCAGGATTTGATATTTTTAATTTTATATTTTAGTGTATTTTTAATGTTAAATTGTATTGTTTTGGGCTAGATATTAGAAAGACGAAACACTGATTTATTCAATTTCAGAGCTGAAAGGGGCCCTTGAAATAAAAGCCACCTGCCCTTCTCCCCGCCCCACCCTGTCCCTGCCATGTCCTTAGCTGAGAGGAGGATCTTTTTTTTAGAGAGAGAGAGATGGAAAGAAATCATAGGGGACAAGTCCAGGGTGACAAGATCCACCATCCATCATGGCTCCTGACCACAAACAGTTGGAGCCTTTCTCCTTACTCTGTGGTTTTTTTTTTTTTAATTAACCTTTTTTCATTTTTCCTACTTTAGAATTTCACATTATAGTCCTTTGTTCATTCTCCTCTTTTCTCTCGATAATGAAAATGGATATAATATGAACTTAAACTCACTTGCCCTGGGTCATTGCCAGTGCTTAATAAAAGTGTATTAGTATTTGTAGTAATGATAATAACCCGCAGATAATGATGTCGCTAAAGACCAAAGGGTCCCCTTGCATGAGAAGCCCCCCTTTCCAGTCTCCTAGCTTTGCTGGATTTAACGGAGACCTTGACTGCTTCAGATAGTCATTGTCCCTTTTAAATTATCAAGGTTTCATGGAGACAAAGCATTCTTCACTTAAGAGTTTTCCAGACTGTCTGATGTGCTGGGCTCTGGATAACCTTGTTCCTATGTCATCATATGTCATGCTGCCTCTCGGAAATTGTTCCCTGATGTTTGCAAAAATGAACTACTTAAAGGAAAACCAGAAGAAATTCCCTTTGTTCACACACACACGCACATGTGCGCATGTGCGCGCGCGCGCGTGCGCGCGCGCACACACACACACACACACACTTCACTATTGGAAACGGTTATACTCAGATAAGTGAGTCAGGGTCATGAGGAGATCTGAAGGTGTGTGATATGAGGAATGGTAGAAGGAATGGAGGTAGCCAGACTTTACGGAGACGAGACTGAGGAGGAGATGTGACAGGCATCTTCAAGATGATATGTGAAGATCTGTGGAAGAGGCATTTGGACTTTCTGGGTGGACCAATTGGGTATAAAGAAGACCAAAGGTATGGGTATAATAAGCTGGATTTGGTTTGATTCGAGGTAGGCCTTTCTTCTTAGTTGTCTAAGAAGGAAGCATGCTTGCCCAGGAAGTGGCCAGTGCCCTATCCCTGCTCTAGCAGCAGCCTCCCAACCGGACTGTTGAGGGTTATAAGGACTAGGTGATGTTTGAAATAAGTCACTAGAGGTTCCCTTCTAACTCTGAGGGGCAATAATTCTGTGAGGTTCTTGCTATGAGAATCCAGGATCTGATTTCTACATTGTGGAGAGGCGGCCCCAGGGTTACTTGGTAGAAAGTTCAAGTCTGGGATCTGGCCTTAGGAAGGGGAAAATGGCCCTTTCCAATGGCCCAGCATCTCCCCGGGCCCCAGGGTTATATGAGTAGATCTAAGCCCCGGGCAAACTGCAGCCATTGTCAACTATATGTCTGAAGAAAGTGGAAGGAATTGAAGAGACACAGGAGAGGAAACCATAAGTCATCAAAGTTAAGAGAGGAGGCCTTTGAAGGAGGGATAGACAGCAGTCCCAGAGGCTGCTGAGAGGACAAGGAGGCTAAGGAATGAGAAGCGGGCGTTGGATTTGTCAAGCAGGAACCAGGGGTAGGTTCAAGAGTGTCCTGGGACAGAAGCTTGACCTCAGGAACACAAGAGAATTGCTGAGAAGTAGAGGCAAAAAGTTCAGATCACATGTTCATGGATTTGGCTTCAAGAGTGATTGGATGGAGGCTAGACAGGTAAGACCTATGCAGATGAAGACTGAAAGTAGAAGGGAACGAGAATGAAAATGAAGAGAAATCACTGATGTTGGAGGCAGAAGGGATGTTGGGTAAGGGAGAGGGATAGAGAGAGTGAGAGATCATTTTTGTTTCTCAGGTCCACAAATAGACTCCATGAAGGGAAGGTGAAAAATCCTTTGGTCTAGGAGCATCTGGGTGGCTTAGTTGGCTGAGTATCTGACTTTAGCTCAGGTCATGATCTTGTGGTTCATGGGTTTGAGTCCCACATTAGGCTCTGTGCTGACAGCTCAGAGCCTGGAGCCTGCTTCAGATTCTGTGTCTCCCTCTCTGCCCCTCTCCTGCTTGCACTCTCAAAATAAATAAATATTTTTTAAAAATCCTTGGTCTAAAGACAATATTGAAAGAGCACCTGGGTGGCTCAGTCAGTTAAGCATCCCACTCTTGATTTTGGCTCAGGTCATGATCTCACGGTTTGTGAGTTCAAGCCCTGCATCAGGCTCTGCGCTGACAGCATGGAGTCTGCTCAGGATTCCCCTTCCTTCTCTCTCTGCCCCTCGCCCCCTCAAAATAAATAAATAAACTTAAAATAAATAAAGAGGATATTGGAGTGTCACTGTGGAGGGAACTGCCCAGAGGTAGTGTCCAAGGGCACTATTGCCATGCTTGTTGCTGAACTCAGTGACTGCACTGACTGTTCCTGGCCCCTGACACTGTTGACCATTTCCTCCATTTGGAACTCTCTGTTTTCGATTTTATTCCCTTCTGGTTTTCCAGTCACTCCTCAGCCTCATCCTTGGTCTGTCCTTTAGATGTTAATTCCAGGCTTCTGGCTTTGACCCACTTCTCTTCTTGTTCTTCACATTTCTCATTTCCCTGTGGCTCATGATGGCTCCCAAATCTGCATCTTGGGCCCAGACCTCTCCCCTCAGCTCCATTCTTCTCCTTAGTCCACCTTCACCACATAGCTCCATTTGAATCTTCCATGGGCACTTAAAAGGCAACAATTCTAGTCCCAAACTTATTACACCCCACAGACTCTATTTTTCCCCATAGCCCTCATCCTTAGGGTGACCATTACATCTCAGGTTGCTGAAATAGTCTCAGCTGAAGCCTGTTGTCCCAGCATAATTATTAGTAATTCCCCTTTTCCTCTCAGAAATGTTCTGGTTTGAATGATACATTATAAGGTCACTTTTTCCATTTTGGACGACAGCACGACCAGTCATTTAAATGCCCAGGCCAGAAATTTCATGCTTATCCTCAATCTCCTTGTCCTCAACTCCCATGCTGCATATAGTTTGTCTCATTCCAGTAAACTTTGGGCAGGGTCCACCGGACAATGGGGACAGTGTCTTATGGACTTGGATAGTCCAGTGCCAGGCACAGAAACTGGCCTATAGAAGATGCTCAGTAAACGTCAAGTAAAGCACATGAAGATGGAGGTAAGAGATGGAATTAGAAGCCGTAGATTGTTAGAGCTAGAAAGAGTGGGCCCGTTAGGCCTGTCTTCTCACTTTATAGGTAAGGAAATTAAAGCGTAGTGTGGCAAATGGACTTGACCAAAATCATATGACCTGTCAGTGGCAGGGTCAGTATTGGACTCCAGGCCTTTCAGAACCTATCTAAGGTTCTTTTCTAGGTGGTTTAAATCTTCTTCATTATGTAGAGGGACAGTTCAGCAGTCTGCCTTCATTAGACCCTTTGTGTGTGTGTGTGTGTGTGTGTGTGTGTGTGTGTGTGTGTGTGTGTCCTGAGGGTTGAGAGATGTGGCATGCTGGGGGGAGAATAGATATTCTTACTTCCAACAATGTTCAAAGGAACTGAGGAGACCCGTCAGAGTTTATTTGAGAGGCGCTACACTGCGTTTCCGCTGGAGACATTTTCACCTTCTCAACATTGCCAGACCAGGTTAAAATAAAATCTGATCTGACAGTAGCTCAGGTGGTGTCTTTTGTTTTTGTTTTTAAACTCGGAATCAGATGCTGTGAAACACATTCTCAGTAAGGCGAGTAATGGGAGGCTATCATATCATTTACTGCTCAATCTGACACTTTGTTGGTGGACGTGGGGATTCTGGGAACGAGGCTATCTGCCCGCCTTCAGTGAAGTCTTTCCCTCTTCTTTTAGTTCGCCTCCAGTTCTTCTCTTAGCCTGGTCTTGGTGAATATATAACTTGATTTTGAAAAAATTATCTCCTTTTCTGCACTTTGTGTTCCTTATTTGTAAATGAGTAGGTTAGACTAGATACTCCAATAGCTGCGTCTAGCCCTGAGTTCCATCATGTTAAGGTTCCTCTGCCCATTGCTTGGAGCCGACTTAGGCATTTGTATCTACCGCATATATCTCTAATATATGTATATTTAATCTATCAAAATCTATGTCTCTGTTTCATTCTTGGCCAGACTGAATCTCTCCCCTCCTCTTATACTTGATACTTAAATCCATCATTCCTTAAATGTCCAGTCTTCTTTCTTTATAAAACACTCTAACACGCTTATTATTTCAACCATTTATATTTAACATTAAAGTTTAATCATGAAGTTGTTAACCATAGAAAATTATTAAATAAGTGAGTTTGGAATGAGCATGGAACAGCTGAAAAAAAAATGAGTGAGTATTTCAGAATGAGCACTTTGGAAAAGAAATTTATGCATAGAAAACAATGGAGAATTACAATTAAGAGCTCTGGGGATCTCAAACTGATTTGTCCAGCTATTACATAGTCATTTCAATTTAAATTAAAATTGTAACTATTTTCTAGTCTACTAAAAATATGAGGTGTCATATTAAGAGTTTTAATGGTGCGTTCTCTGGGGAATGCAAAAATGTGAGATTGTAGCACATAAATAACTATATAGTGAAGAGTGAATAAATTCTCTGCCAAAAATGAATATGATAAAAACAGAAATGACAGTGGATTATTTTATTCCCTCTAGTGAAGCGCAGCTCACACATTAGAGCAAAGAAACAGTTCACAGGGTGTCTAATTCCATATCACTTTGTCAGAGCTGATGAAAAGAACAACACAAAAAATTTTAACTGGTTGATGAACTCAGGCATAAATGAGGCCATATATTTTGTTCCCTGAGTAAAATATTTTTTTAGCCACAGAAAGTAGGTTGATATTAATATTTGATAGCCCTGATTCCTAGAAAATTGGATTAGTCAAGGTTTTAACCACTGTAGAACATGTTTAAGGCAATCAAAAACTTCTGGAGGGGGAAAAAAAAAAGACTAAAGTCAAAAGCAGATGTGGCTTCCTGGAGTAAGCTGAATCCTGGCATTTGTGGGTGTGTGTGTGTGCTCATGTGTGCTCATGTGTGCTAGAATGGTTGGTCACGGTGGGTGGAAGGTCTGGCGATAGGACCCAGAAGATTTGGGATTACTGTAATATAGTGAATGATACATGAAAGAAGTGGCATCTGGATAATGTAGAGAGTTAACAGAAGTAAGAACTAGGTGCAAGAGAGTTACTATAACTAAGTTTGGTTGAGCTTCCGGGTAGCCGGAATACAAAGGAAATTGATGGGTTTCATAAATCTTGTCGTCATATCAATGTCTTCCTGTTCCTAAGTTCTTGGAGGAATCTGTTGGTTAGAGCAGTGGTTCTCAAACTTGAGTACACTGAAGAATTATCTGGCCTCTAGAGATTGTTTAATTTGTCTAGGACGGGACATGTGCATCAATATTTTTTTTTAAAGCGCCTCAGGTGGGTTTGATGCACATCCAGGCTTGTGGGTTAGTGGTGTAGAACCTTATGGAGAACAAATGAGTAATTGCTGTTCAGCAGAAGATGCAGAAACTCTTAATACAACCAATTATCATATTGATTCTTAATACAAGAGGAGTATTGATTTGTAGTTCAGTGAAGGCACCTCTAAAACAATTCAAATTTAGTTTTCCTGACACATAAAATTACAGGCATCTGTACTTTGAATAAGCCAGTCCTGAAAACCAGACATTTTGCACACACATGCTAGCTAAGAGCCAATTTTTATTAAAGAGGAAAAAAATTCAATGTGCTCTATGCAACCGAAATCCCTCCACTAAATTTACTAAAACAATCAAATGCCTTTATAAATTTGAGTTACAAATTATGACATTAGGATATGAAGAGGCTTACAACATTCCATCCTGTCGTGAAATGATAAGTAAGGTTTTGGGGTGGCATTTGTGCATGGTGATAAAGCTTTTCCGGCCAGCTCCATCTGAGACACACCTCCTTTTTATTGTTTCCTGATGTGCCGTGCGAAATTTTGTGAAATTCTGATGGTCTACCGATTGTAGTTGGAAGAAACTTGAGGCTTTTCTCAAGCATAAGGTCACAATGAGTTTTTGTGATAAAGTTTTCAATGAGTTAAAATTTTTTTCCTTTATGAATATTAGCTTGCATATTATATTGAAAGTTATATGTATTCTATGATATTTGGGCATTTCTATTCCAAGAGGCATTCTACCAGGAAAATGCTAAACAGGGAGAATTCTAATTAGAAATGTATTTAAGGGGCACCAGGGTGATTCAGTCAGTTGAGCACCTGGCTTTGACTCGGGTCATGATCTTGTGGTGAGTTTGAGCTCCGCCACAAGTTCTCCGCTGTCAGAACAGAGCCTGCTTCAGATCCTCTATCTCCCTCCCTCTCTGCCCCTCCCCCACTCTCTTTCTCTCTCAAAAATAAATAAACATTAAAAAACTGTATGTAAAAAGTCCAACCTGGTTAACCAGGGTTGAGAATTGAATTAGTAAGGATCTTTCTTGGCTGCAAGTAACATAACACCCTCCCTCAGTAAAGTGGGAATCATGGCAAGAAGTCCAGTGATGGAAGGTCACAGAGTTAGTCTAGCATCTTAATGTTGTAATCAAGAGCTATGGCTACTCCCACCTGCTTGATGCTTTACTCAATTCAGGGTGTTGGTGATGTCTCCTCTCAAGGTCACAAGATGGCTGCAGCAGCCCAGATACCATGCCTTCTGTCAGCAGAGTAGGAAGGGAGGGCAGTGAGAGAACTCATCTTATTATTCAGTCTGTCTCCAAATCAGGAGCAAAGTCCTTCTCACAAGCCTTGAAGCAGAATTCTAACATCTCATTAGCAGAAATGAATTATGTGGTCATCCATAGATCTAAAGGAGGCTGGGAATATGGTTATCTTGCATCTACAACCTCTGTCATGGGGAAGGTGGGGTGAGGAAAGGCCAGTGGGAAGGTCAATAGAGTCTGAATTCTATCATTAATGAGCTGTGTGTCCTTGGGCAGGTCTCTTACCCTCCATAAATTGACAGGGTTTTCTGACAGAACACTTCTGCTTGTATTTTAAGACATTACTTATAAAGGTTTGTCTAGATTGGGAAAGAGAATCTCTTTGGAGATTGTCAGGACACCATAGCATATAAAAGTTGCTAACAAGTTCTGCAGCAAAGAGAACAGTTTAACTGTCCAACCCAGTGTTCCTAAAATGGATTTGACTGTAGAACCTTTTTCTTTAATCTTTACTTATTTACTTTTGAGAGAGAGACAGAGAGAGACAGAGTACAAGTGGGAGGTGGGGCATAGAGAGAGAGAGAGGGAGACACAGAATTCGAAGCAAGTTCCAAGCTTAGAGCTGTCAGCACAGAGCCTGACGTGGGGTTTGAACCCATGAACCATGAGATCATGACCTGAGCTGAAGTCAGATGCTTAACCAACTGAGCCACCCAGGCGCCCCTGACCGTAGAACCTTTTACATAAACCAGGAACTTGTGCATCCAGTATTATATGGAACTCTTCAGGAAACACTGCCCTGTTAGACAGAAGTTTCTTAAAGATAGGGTCTTCATCTCTAAATGTCCCAGAGTACTAAGCAGTTTCCAGATATACTGCTCATCTCTCAGTCAAGGCTTTATCCTCACTTCCTCAGGGAAGACCACTCATCCATCCAAACTAAGTTAGTATATATCCTAACCTATACTGGCATGTGTCCTGTATAAATATATCCTGTCCTCCTCCTTTATGACACCTCAATTGCAAAAACTGGAAATTTGTTATTATGGTTATATACAATCTGTCTTGCCAGCGAACTGTAAGCTCCCTGAGAGCAGGGGTACTCTATTGTTTACTGCCTTGTCTCCACTGCCTACTGCAGTGGCTATCACATAGGTGCTCAATATATTTTTTTTAAGTTTTAATTTTTTTATAGTTTATTTATTTTTTGAGACAGAGAGAGACAGACATGAGTGGAGGAGGGGCAGAGAGAGAGGGAGACATAGAATCTGAAACAGGCTCCAGGCTCTGAGCTGCCAGCACAGAACCCAACGCGGGGCTCAAACCCACAAACCGCGAGATCATGACCTGAGCCGAAGTCGGACAGCCCCCAGGCGCCCCTCAATATACATTTTCGAATGAATGCTTCACATACGGTGGACTATGGAGATATTTGTTTCCCAGCACTGATGCCCAACCATTCTCTTTTAGGATTGCCACCTCCCACTCCACTCCATCCATATGGTTTTTCCCACTGGTGATTGGCCCAGGAGGTGGGCACCTGGACCAGTAAGCCCTCTCTTAGGGCTTATAAAATTTGGTATAGATGAAGGGCCAGATTTATTTCTTCCCAGTGGTTGAAAACATAGGTTGTAAAACTCAGGAACTGTTAACCACCGTATTTCCTTCTGTTTGAACCAGAGAACTGGAGAAGACTGATTGGGGAAGACAGAGAACAAGAGAGATAATCGATGGATGGATGGATGGATGGATGGATGGATGGATGGATAGATAGATAGATAGACAGATAGATAGATAGATAGATAGTACAGTGAGAGGGACAAAGAGAGAGAAGTCATAGATACACAGCCAGAGAAGGGAGATGAAGACAGTGCTGAGCAAGACTGAGCTGCTAGGTTTTACACCTGGGACCCTGCCGCATTCCCATTCTTGGGTTTCATGAGATCTTCTTTAATTGTTCCCCTTTTTTGCTTAAGCTTATTTGAGTTGGTTTTTCTCTTATTGGGAATCCTAACGAGTATGATTTGCCAAACGAATTAAATATTGAGCATGGGGAAAAAGAAGGGAGATTGAAAAAGAAAGGACGTTTGGCTTCATGAGTGTATATAAAACAGTCAGCAGAGGGACTGAGTTGAATTCAGACTTGTTGAACGAGGACACAAGCAGAGCATGCCAAATTCAGGATAAGGAAACATTCAATCTATTTATGTACAAGGTGGTTTTGAGGATAAAATGAGTTAAGAGGCGTAAATGTGCTTTAACAACTGAAATAGAAGGAATCTTTTCAATAAACCCCAAATACGCAGGCGAGGCCAGGTGGAAGTAAAAGACTACAAAGAGCCCCAACCACAGGCATTACCGTGAAACCTGATGGCCATCATTCTGCAGCCGTCATCATCCCCTTGAATGCCCAGACCTCTCCTGCCTTCTTTGCAAAGAGCACTCAGCCCCACGCTGCCACAGCACCTGGCTCATCTGCACTCTGCAAGTGTGTTCAAAGTCATTCTGCTTCTTATTCCTTGTCTGCCCTACCTGGAGACACTCAGACTGTGTGAAGGACGCCACCAGGGCCACTGTAGGGTGACTCTGGTGACTGAATAATGCATGAAACCAGCAGTGGCCAAGGGGGAGCCTCCCGAAGTGGGTGGTGGGTTGAGGACAGGGTCTGGTCTCCATCTGTGGAGACCCGACTTTCCTATCCGTGGGGTTTTTCAGATTGATGGCTCAGTCCATATGGATGAGGTTCCTTTAGTAGGTTTCCTGGAATGTTTATTAGCTGTGCTGGAAGCAGGTATGGACTGACAAATTAGACAGCAGTGCTTAACGGTTTGCAAAGGATGTTCATGTCCCTCCCGTTTATTTCATCTGGGCCTCACAAATGCTCTGGGAGTTAGAGGGGTCAAGGGTTGTTTGCTTATCATCTATTGAGAGGGAACTGAGACCCCAAGAAAGCATGACTTGCCCAAGAGAAGATCGATCTTCTGGGGTGACTTATTTTTTTAAATGTTCCTAGATTAACCGAATTTACAGTATCTTTCTGTTCTTAGGGCAAATTGGAATACTTTGCCAGCTTTCCCATTCCTATTTAATGTTTTTAAAACTTGTGGTGAAGTATACATAGCAAAATTTGTCATCTTAACCATTTTTAAGTATATGATTCAATAGCATTAAGTACATTCACCATGTTGTACATCCATCACTTCTAATTCCAGAGCTTTTTCATCATCCCACACAGAAACCCTGTACATTAAACATTAACTCCCCAACCTCCCTTCCTCCCAGCCCCTGACAACTGTCATTCTACTTTCTTTCTCCATGAGTTTGCCTATCCTTGATATCTCATATAAGAGGAATCATATAATATTTATCTTTTTGTTTCTGGCTTTTTTCACTCAGCATAATGTTCTCAAGGTTGATCCATGTTGTAGGATGTATCAGTATAATCTTCCTTTTTAAGGCTGAATAATATTCCATGGTATGTGTACACCACATTTTGTTTATCCATTCATCCATTGATGGATACTGGGTTGCTTTTATCTTTCGGCTCTTGTGAAAAATGCTGCTGTGAACATGTGTACAAGTCCCTTTCAGTTCTTTAGGGTATATGTCTGGGAGTGGAATTGTTGGATCATGTGGTAATTCTATTTAACTTTTTGAGGAACCGCCATACTGTTTCCACAGTGGCTGCCCCATTTTTACATTCCCATCATCTTTTTTTTTATTTTTAAGCCACAGTTCATCTTCTGCCATGGCTCTCCAGCATCTCCCATTCATGTCCAGTCCCCAAACATCCACGCTGTGTACAACACGGATGTGCCTGTCCCACTTATTAGAGAAAAAAAAAAGTTGCATTAATAGTTAAAAGTGTGGTATTACGCCGGGTCTGGCAGTAGGTGATTGATGGCCTCCATTACACCCCATTAGATATTTTATTCTTGTTAAATGAAGAGCAGCCAACTTTGTCAAGTATTTTTAGTTCCCTCTGGTCTTATTGGTCCGATCTATTCTTCAGGACGGCCTGTAAATGGCCACATATGGCCGAGTGTCTGCAGGACGGATGGCCGTGCAGCTGGCGTTCATTGGCCACCAATTTACCCTGGCCCCCTTCATTGTGAGCCTGACAGCGCCGGGGAGGCTTGTAGATCTAACCAAATATATCTATTTTCTAATTGTCTATTTATCACCTTCTGGGGACGTGTGGGCCTCCTATCTGAAGGCAAAGGGGGGATGGCCTTGAACAATGATCCTTGTCAAGGCTCTCGCTCGCTCTAAATTAGGGCCTAGTTGCTAAATAACTAATTTAGTCCTGCTATCAAGCTGAAAAAGTGGGTATTCAGCGCAAAGTGCCAGCTGGGGAATTGATTATGTCTTCTCTCAGCGAGTGTGATAAACCTGCCGCCGAGCCACCGTGGAAGGCTGGAGATGGCTCCCCCGGGGCAGCGGCGTTTCATCACGGAGAATCGGCAGGGGTGCCAGGCCCACTGCCCGAGTGGCAGCTGAAGTCCGGGGTGTTGGACCTGCCCCGGCATGGTGCCCACGGGGAGTCTGGCCAGCCCAGCACCCTCCTGGTCCGTGGCTTCTGCTTGGAGCCATGGGGACATTCGCATCTGTCAGAGACGGGACCAAGGTGAGAATTAGGGAGGGGAGAGGAAAGTCGTCCTGACAGTCCCAATTCCAATTAGAGTGAGATTATTGAAGGTAGCTCAGGCCTGGGGTAGGGGAGGTGGGAGGAAATAAAAGGGAATAGGAGCTTCTTAGGATATGTATTAATAACAGCTGCCAGATTTGAACAGAGAAGGGGGCCGGCTAGCTGAAAATAGAGAGTTATGGTTTACTGCCTGAGAAATTTAACAACAACCAAAACGGTAACAGCAGTCAATTACTCAGCCCTCCTCTGTGCCCGGCACTGTGCCAGGAGTCTTCAGATCTTTGAGTCTTCTTAGTATCCAGACAAATCAGTGTTCCTACTTTAGTGGTACTTGGAGAAAAGGAATTTCAGAAATGTTACCTAATCAACTTGTTGAAGGCTGAACTCTGCCCATAGATCTCTCCTCAACTCAATTTTTTTTTTTTACAATGCCGGAAATGTCTCTATCATTCCTTTACTCAAGTGGTCTGGGTGATGGGGACCAGAGTGGGGCTTCAGTCAGACCAGGCCCTGGCTTCATGGAGTTGATCTTCCTGGGGACAAGTCAGACCACACCAGTTGTTCTCAATCCAATCAGATCCAAAGGCCCCTTTGTAACTCAAATGTTTTGAATGACTCCTTTGTCATCCTGAAATTAAGTCACAGATAATACATTACACTTATTTGCATAATTTAAAAATCAGTATATCATTTTCACTGTAATTTAATGGATAAATGAAAGGATTTGTAATAATATGTATTTCAGTGTTCATATGTTTGGTCATAAGTGTGCTAGAAAGCATCATGATACATTCAGATGCTTATATTTGTTTGTAATGAATGATGGAATTTAAGAAAGAAGAGATAATGTCCAACTGAATGTTGATGACTTTTTCTCTTTCTCTTTGAAAATTTGAAATAAGGGCTAAAAAAAGATATTGGTCAATATACTTAGAATTGCTTTGAATGTGAAAGCTACAAGTGCAGACAGATAAAAGACTCAAATACCATGACCGTAGGTGTCATTTTCTGAAATGAGAAAACTCTAAATTTAAGAAAGTAAAATAATCTTTGTGTTTCCATGGTGGGTGTCTGCCTGGGAAAGTCAGTGTAAATTAAACCAAACCACTGTCCTTTGTGTTTGTGTGTAAGATGGAGTTTGAGTCTAGATTTAGAGAAATGTTTTTTTTTCCTCTTTGAGAGAGAGAGAGCAAGAGAAAGAGTGAATGAGCAGGAGAGGGGCAGAGAGAGAGAGAGAGAGAGAGAGAGAGAGAATCCCAAGCAGGCCCCATGCTCAGTGGGGAGCCCAAGTAGGGGCTTGATCCCATGATCCTAAGATCATGACCGGAGCTGAAATCAAGATTCGGATGCTCAACTGACTGAGCTACTCAGGGACTCCATCGAGAACTATAAATGTTTTCTGACCCACACACATCTGGTTAAAATTCAACCCATGCCTCACCTCCTGATCATTGGGGGTTGGTTCTGCCCCGCTGAGAATCACTGGACTATATAAAAGACAAGTGAATAAACAAGCAAATAATAAGTAGTGATAACTACAATGACCAAAAGAAAACTGGGTGGTGGGCTAGAGAGTGTTTGAGGAACTACTTGGATTGGGAGGCCAGGATTTCTGGTTTGGGTTAAGGGGCTCCTCTCAGCCCAGATGCTCATGGGGAGGAAGAGGCAGAATGGGCACAAGCATCCTTTAGAGGATTCATTACTCCCTAAG
>NW_027528859.1:4406266-4411809 GCF_008692635.1 Crocuta crocuta | reverse complement strand
CTCCCTCAGGGTGGGGGGTGGGGGAAGGAGGGTCAGGAAATTGGCCTGGCTGGAGGCCCAGAAGACCCACGTTGCTCTACCAGTTACTCAGTGATCTCGGGCAAACCATTTTTTTTTCTTCATGAGCCTCAGTTTCCTCATCTGTCAAATGAAAAGAGTGATGATCTCATTGCCTCTTTCTAAGTTAATGAGAAGATCCAAAGTGATGGGAGCAAGTGCAGTATATGCCATAAAATTTGAACAGGCTTTAGTTTGCAATAGGAAACATTAGAAACAACTCAAAAACCTCCTAAAAAGGGGAACTGAAAACAAAGGCATGACAAAATCACTTAGGAGGGCATTATAGAATCATTAAAATGTTGTGAAACAACAGTTAATTCTGTAGAAAGATGTTCACAGGGTAAGTGAGAAAAGCAAAATGGAGAGGATAGTCCTTTGTCAGAAGAGGAAGAGCAAGCAAACAGAAACACCAATCAACCATCAAAAAAAGAATTGGAAGGATGTATACCGAAACACTAACTGATATTATCTCTGGGAATTAGAGTTGATTGTAATTTTCTTTTGCTCCACTGTATAATGAACTGTATCATTTTTGTATTAAGAGAAACAAGCCACAAACACAATTTTTAAGATGCTTGTCACACACCAAGACCCGTACTAGAATCACTGGTGCTGTGTCTGGGTTGGGGGGCCAGGGTGCCGTCTTCTTTCTTGCATTTCACACCTGTGCTGTGGCCACTTGCTGTCCAGTGAAGCTACATGCTCCCCAGGAGCAACTGGCTCTCTTTTTCTATTACCTTCTCCGCCCTCAGAGCTTGAGTCAGGCAGCTCCAGGTACTTACAGACAGAGCTTATGATGTACCAGATTCTGAGCTAGGTGCCATTATTTAATCCTGATAACCCTATGAGGTAGATATTATCACCCCCATTTTATAGGTAGGAAAAAGAAAATGAAAGCCTAGAAGATTAAACGAATCAGTGGAAGGACAAAGATTTCAACTCAGGATTTCTAGCTCCGAGCCACTGGCATACATTTGTAACCACTTGGGAGATTAATTATGGGTCAAGTTTCCATGTCTCTATACATGCAGTTGGAAAATGTGTAGAGCTTCCATTTTCTATTGGCTAAATGTTGGTAAACACCCACCCCGCAGCCTGGCTGGGAGACAGGAGGGGATCGGAGAAGGCTCCGGTGCTCTGTGTGTACAGAGGCTGCACGTGGTTAACATGACTTCCTTTTTTTGGCTTGGGTCTGTGTCCGAATTACAAACCTGCCACCAGGCTCCCTTTGTTCCCTCTGCCCAAACCGGAACCCATCATGTTGGAGGGTTAGTTGGAGGAGATTCCAATGAAGACTAGGGACCTGGAGGGCAGCCCCTATTAAGCCCCAACCTGGTTGAGGGGGGGGGAGGTCTTGAATTTAGCCAAAGGCCCCAGTATCCAACTGTTTATCCACCCAGCCACTCTCTCATTATCATCTCTGAGAAAAAAGAGATTTACCTTCCGTTCAAGTCCTCACTAAGTTCTCATGTTATGAGGCTTTCTCTCATTTAATTTTGACCCAAAAGCACTATTTGGGGAGGGCATATTCGTCCCCAATAACTTTAACCGATGCTTCCAGTGCTTATAAAGGTCACTTCTTGGAGCAAAACTGGAGACAGAAACACTAAGCACAGAGTTAGTCATTTTTCCTTATAATTCCAAGTGTTGAATGTTATAAACAAGCCTTTTAAAGATCCCTTTAAAAAACAATACACTGTTTACTTTGCGGAGCTCTTAACTAGAGAATAGGGACTTGGGGCTAGGAGTGTGATTTCCAGTGTCAGCATCAGCCACGGATGCAAAACATCCTGTATCTGAAACGATTTGGATGGGGGTGAAGATGATGCGCTCTGGAAAGTGGTGTTAGATGACTCGAAAAGTGACTGTAGTGGTGACAGAGATGCCAATGTCAAAGAGGAACGTGAAGAGAACGAATATAATTGTTTCATGAATGAAGCGTGAGCCGGGGGAAAATACAATGTTTCTAAGTAGTCTTCTAATTAATATAAGGCTTTATATTAATATGTTAATTTTAATGAACATGTTGATTCATAATTACTACTTTGCTATATTAACATATTTTATGTAAATTACATGCAACTAAAATTTTAAGTTTATTAAATAGTTAGACCTTTGACTATCCCGTCTATATTCCTAGAAGTTGATACATGCAAGTTGGTCAAAGCTTTGTTTTGGAACTTTCTGTTGGCAAAAGGCAGATCTCTCTATACTTGGGGTCGTCACACAGGTAGGCATGTTTACCGTAGGCCTACTATGTGCTGGGCGTGGTGTCAGCCACACAGTGAGGGAGCCACCTGAGGGTCTGTGTGGGAAGAGGCCCGACTGAACCCCTTCATCTTCACCCTCCCAAAAGGCGACATGGATTCAGTGGCAGAGAGGGTGCCCCCACCTGCTGGGGCAGGTTGGTGTCTAGCATGGGGTTGGCATCAGTGGGGTTAACCGTTTTTGCTCAGTGCTCCCTAAAATAATTTTGAAAATCCATGTCCATTCTTGAACATTTTAATGCTGACTTCTAGAATATTGTAAACAATTTGAAATAATTTTAAATAAACAGTTTTAAGTAATTACAAAGGATATAACATCTGATACATTATAAATATATAAACTGTGAGATAAAACTCTCACATTGCTGTTTAAATGTGCCCCAATAAAATACAACTATCATAGCAATTTGATACCCACCACCATCCTTTTAAAAAATACACGAATGAGCTCTTATTTAACAGTAGGAAATTGTATTTCCAATCCACTTCCCCTACAGAATTTTATTCTAATGTAATGTATTTTTATGCTTGAAAGTCTTTTATTGATTTTCCTATCATACTTCTCTGCAACAAAAAGATGTATATAAATTGAATTTTTTTTATTTCCTATGACCCTAAGCTCTAAGAATTAAAAAAAAAATTCTTCTGAATTGAGTTATCATTTCAATGATTAGTAATACAAACCTGATAAAAATAACATGAACGCACTGCAAATTTTAATAATTATTAAAGAGTTAAAAATTATTAAGCAGTTAAATCAGCAAAAGCCTCTCTTAATGGGGGCATATAGCCATGTTTTCTGTCCACTACAAAACTCCAGGGAGAGCCATTCACATAGACTGTGATATAGATGGCAACCCCTGGAATTATGCAGTGAACAACCTACACAACTGTATGCAGTAGGCCTGGATTTGGGCGGTGGTGGTTATAGTGCCTTGATTAAAGGTGACATGGAGAACACCATTTGTTGGATTGTCCCTTTATTTTGATGCCCCAGATTCTTTGACTCAAAAGGAAAACCATAAAAAGATTCAGGGTGAAAAGATACATGAGTCTGTTTGTACAGTAGAAGAAGGGGGATTACAGAAGGGAGGATGGGAACGGAAAGCTGGCATGATGCTTCCACCACAGGCAGATCAGTTTTAGGAAAGAAATCACATGGAAGTTGGAAACCAGGAAATTGATTCCCTTAAACTTCTCTGTGCTGGATACACCCTGGAAAGGTTTTATAGCCCCAGGGGGCTGTGAACCCCTGGGGTATCTCCACAGTCCAGCCAGTCGTGCCATGCGGGCAGAGCTCTTTGTGGTGCTGACCAGACTGGAGGCTTTCTGCCATTAACCAGATCCTCTGCCTCTCGGTCTCGGCAGGCACTCTCAGCCGGGATCCCCAAATCCACGGAGCCCACTGCAAAGCCCAGCCCTGGTTGAGCCTCATACCGCCCTGACAAAGAGCATAATAATGGCTCCCACTTGTTTAGAATTGAGTAAATTCCAGACAATTTTCTTTGCAGTTTACTAATCTCACTTAATCTTCCCTCAAGCCCAGTCAAGTACGTTCTATTACTCTCATTCTGCAGACAGGAGAACAAGGCTTGCATCTGTGAAATAACTTCCTCCACGTCACGCAAGTGCCTGTGTAGAAGGGCGCTTTCCAGCCTCGCGCAGGTCAGCGAAGCTCTGAAGCCTGAGCCTTTTTCTGTCCCACCACATCTCTCTGAGACGTGGAAGGAACTGTAGTCCTTAGGAGCCTCCTACGAGCCAGGTGCTTTGAACATTATCACACTTAAATCTCACCACTCCTGCAAGGTAAATACTATTAGCTTTTTGTTGCAGAGGAGGAGGAGAATGAAGCCCAGGGTAATAATCAGCAGAGCTGGAACTGACCTTGGGTCTCTCCATTGCCCGAAGAATGGCCACTTTCCCCTCCCGGAGGCAGCTTCTGGGCCTGGGCTGACTGCTCTCCCGCTACTGCCAATGCCATGACTGAACAGGTCCATTACCTTTACTGTATGAACTACCTTAGGCTTCCCTACAAAGAATAAGGGATATAAAAGCACTAAAACCACCACTGGAAAATTTGGCCTCTGAGTCCATTTGGCCTAGCCTCACATTTCCCACATTTATTTCATTTCATTTCACTTCATTTCATCCTGAGAATGCTTTGGAAGCCTGACCAGCTAGACGCTGCTGAAGGCACTGGGGACGAAGGGAAATGTGGTCCCTGACCTCAGCTCTTGCCACTTGACATGTGATCTTGTCTTAAATTTCCATAAAGACAGTGGTCAACGTGGGCTTGCAGGGCGTGGAGGAGGAGTTGATTGTGATGGGGGTATCCAGAAGGTTGTGTGAACATGGCAGAATTTGAGCTGGAGTATCACTGCTGTTTAGTTAATTCAGTCAAAGCAGGGGACCCAATCTGAAGAATCTAGAGAAGATGTGGCCGTGTGGTCGTAGCCTGGAGCACCTGAGCCTGTCTGGGAGTTCCTAGGTCATGTCTGTGCAACAGCTCTAAGCATAACACTTCCTTGGGCAATAGACTGCTAAGCTCTTCATGGTATTATTTCGTGAAAATAATTCCAGCTAGATGCACTTTGGCTTCTCACAGGACTAGGACAAGAATTAGTTCTTAACCCAGGCTATTCCCGTCGCTTCCCCTGCAAGTAGTGTTACTCAGGCCCTGCTGAGTGGAGTCACCTCAGGGCTCTGTGCGTGGGGATTTCCAAACTTGACCTCCACACAGTCCTCTGCCCTAGCCTGACAGCCACCACACGACTGCCCCTGAGCCTGCAATGGGGCAACGGTGCCTGCCTGGTTCCGTTTCCCCAGGAACACACCCGCACAGGTGAACCCCAGTTCCCTGGAGAGTGGGCCCCGCCAGTTACAGGAGTGGTGTTCTGTAGAGGGACCCCCATGCCCACGACCTGGGGAAGGGGGGTCCCGGTCCTCAGGAGATCTCAAGGACCTAACTGGGAAAGAGAGGCCAGCGTTCCCTCGGGCAGAGCCCACTGTCAGAGGATATTTCTTACGTAGTCCTGGGGTGTTTGACTTCTCTGAGGAAAGATAAAGTGTTGGGCCACACTTCATTCCTAATGTCAAACCTCTCGTTCTTTTTTTTTTTTTTTAATTTTTTAATGTTTTATTTATTTATTTATTTAAAATATTTTTATTTATTTCTAGGAGAGAGAGAGAGAGAGAGATAGCGTGAGCAGGGGAGGG
>NW_027528859.1:4380557-4396609 GCF_008692635.1 Crocuta crocuta | reverse complement strand
TTCCTTAGGTAGATTTCTATTAAGTGAGCAACTTTTCTCTCTTTCAGTGAGCAAAGGCTGTTTGCTCTCTAACCAATTCTGGATCTCAGCACTGGAGAGGAGAGCTTGGGGAGAACTCTTCCTTGGATCCTCTGAGCCTCAGGAATAATGGCTGTTCCTTTTATCTGCCATTCTAATGTTTTATTTATTTATTTATTTAAAATATTTTTATTTATTTCTAGGAGAGAGAGAGAGACAGCGTGAGCAGGGGAGGGTCAGAGAGAGAGGGAGTCACAGACTGAAACAGGCTCCAGGCTCTGAGCTGGCAGTCAGCACAGAGCCCGACGCGGGGCCAGAACCCACGAACCGCGAGATCATGACCTGAGCGAAAGTCGGACGCTTAACCGACTAAGCCACCCAGTCGCCCCAATGTTTTATTTATTTTTGAGAGAGAGAGAGAGAGAGACAGCATGAGCAGGGGAAGGTCAGGGAGAGAGGGAGATACAGAATCTGAAACAGGTTCCAGGCTCTGAGCTAGCTGTCAGCACAGAGCCCAACGCGGGGCTCAAACCCATAAACTGAGATCATGACCTGAGCCGAAGTCGGTGGCTCAGTCAGTTGAGGTGCCCCATCAAACCTCTAGTTCTGTCATGATGTTTTATTTTCCTTTTATTGCCATTAAAAGGTTTTTGGGGTTTTTGTTTTGTTTTTTGTTTTTTTGGGGGGGTAACTATAGAATTTGAAGGCAATGAATTCTGGTCATGCCTGTGACAATAGTGCCATTTGTTGAGTTCCTACCAAGTATGAGGTACTTTTCCTGGGGTATTGCATTTCACTCTGCAAAGTAGGCAATGTTGGGCCTATTTTACTGATGAGACTGAAGCTCAGGAGGAGGGGGTGCCTTACTAGATCACAGCTGGTAAGTAGTAGGGTGAGAATTTGATTCTAGGAAAGTGACTAACTCTAGAAAGTGTGTTCTCTGCATGGAGACTCTTGAGCTAGCTCCTCTAGGCCTGTCCCCTACCTGTCCCTACCCTCTAAAATATAACCTCTGTCACTAAACACAGCTCAGAGTTGGATGGAACCATGACTAGATCCACATGTGGCATTCATGCAGGATAAAGATCCATACCTACCTTGCTGTGTGGACTTGGGCAAGTCACTCACCTTCCCTGGACCTGAGGTTCTTTGGCTACAGGAAAAGAGCATGGAATGGATGCTTTCTCAGAGACTTTGTACTTCCAAAGTCCTGTGCTTCAAATGCCACAGTAAATTTAGGGGCTTTGTGGAGCTGCAGGCCATCTGATATTCTCCCCAACTTGACCTTTTCTTAAATTCATTTCATTAATTCTCTTATTCATAAGAATGCATTTTCATTTCATGGTTCCTATGTTTAGTGCTTTCTTCTGATGATGCTTCTCTTCCCCGGTATAATTTTTTGTTCCATTAATTTCCAAGGGCCATTTTGCCAGATCAGAGTGTTAAGAATCATTCACACCTCTTCCATTTGTCTAACCAACCGCTCATCCATTTCTCTCCAGAAATAATTGTATATGGTTCAATAAGTTTATTGTTCAAATCTGTTTACACTTCAGGATGCATCTCATCAGGATTTGCTATAAAGGGTAGAAAGCCAGTTTCCAATTATCATTATTATATCTGTTTCTCCAAGTTCTCCAAATATACTTTTTCCTCATCTTCAGGGACTATTTTTAATTGTTTTTAAATGTATCTTTCTTTCATCCCAAAGACAGACTTGAAACAAAAAAAGTTCTAATTCCCTTCAGTATCTCTTGGCCTCTGTTTCCCTGCCTCCCCAGGGCTAGCGAATCACCTGGGTGTGATGCTGGGCTTTTGCTGCGTCCAGCACAACTCTTGCCTTTATTTTGGGAAGTTTCCCATGAAAGGCTCACCGGATCTTTGTGACTCTCTCCGGCTGCAGACACAGTGAGCAAAGGAGGTCCGAGAGGGAAAGAGGGGGAGGAGAGAAGAAAAAAGAGAGAAGCAGAAACGGAACTCCAGGAGCAGGAGCAGGAGAGAGAATTTGCAGGTGAAGACGCTGCCTGTTCTCAGGACAGATGGCAAACCAGCTCCGAAAGTAGCCCCAGGTCTGGCTGCTCCTGAACCCTCCCCCAGGCGGAAGTAGAGCTTTCGAGTTTGAGGCCCCCAAAGTGGGCTCCTGTTCTGCCGGTTAGTAGCTAGGCAGCGTGAGTACATCCCTTCACCTCTGAACTCGCTTCATAGGTTAGTGTGGGGATCTATTCACATATCCATTTTTTAGTTATTTATTAGGTTCCTACAATGTTCCAGGCTCTGTACTGAGCAAGGGGGAGACAGTAGAGGCCCCATCCTTGCATTTATGGAATTGGGCTCAGGGTGGGATGACACATATTAATATGTTAATTACTCATATAAAACTTACCAGGACTAAGGAGGGTCCACAATGCCACTTGGGGAACCCTGGGAGTGTAACCAGGGGAGGGGTGGGGAGAGCACAGTGGTTGTGGGGCAGAGAGGATGGGGAGCCCAGGTCCCAGCGAGGCTGGTGGGAGAGGGCACCAGACAGGCCTGTACGTCATAAGTACAGCGGCCCCCAGCTCTGGGTAGCTGCTCCCCTGAGTACTTGAACTGTGCCGGCTTCCCAGGAGCTGTAGCCGCCGCCCCTTGAGTGCGAACGGAGCTATTTAATGCCTCCTGTCCAACCATGAGATGCAGTGATAGACCCAGGAAGAAAGAGCTGGGGTCAAGGGTCCCGGCGGTTGGGGCACTGAGAGTCTGGACCCACCTGCATGGGGACCCAGTGCAGGAGTGCCCGGAGTCAGGTGACATGAGGCAGGGCCACGAGATTTTCTGCCGCTGTCCTCAGCCGCGGTTCATAACTTTTAGCAGGATCAGAACCCCCAGCTGAGTTTACTGCAGATCAGACGTCTGGGCCAGGGGCCACGAATCTGCATTGTAATGAGAGCCCTGGGTTGGGACATCCCCAGAGGAGCAATGGCAGCTTGGCCTTCTGAACAGACTGGGGCCTTGTCTAGATTCCTGCAGCCTCAGTCGGGGGACCTGGGAGACTTCTCACAGGAAAGCACTCTTCCCGGTTTGATTCGAACGTGCTAGTATTAGCGGTATCCCGGAACCTGACAACACTGAGCTTCTTGTCGGATCCACGTGGCAGCGGGAAGCCGGAACTGAGGAACCATAGCCCGGTCCCCAACTTCAGTGAGCGCGGCCAGGTGTGTCTTAAGCCACGGGAACCCTGAACAGCCAGCACCAGTTGGTGGCAGACATTCAGGGAAGGTGGGACACGGACATCCCCTGCTTCTGAAGAGTGGTGAGCCACCACTGATTCAGAGAAGGAATCAGCCCTGGGAATCCTGCCAGGCCCGGGTGTCTGTTGAGGTGCAGGCCCTAGAGGAGGTGAGCGCAGAGAGGGACAGAGGGACTCTTAGACCTGGTCGCAGGGTGACTAAGTATCCTGGTCTTTCCCTAGTTTTAGCCCCGAAGTCCCACATTTCAGGAGACCTCTCAGACCAGGGCAAACCCGGATTGTCGGTCATGCCACTTGCCGACAGGGGACTTGTATTCTCCTGGGAAAGCTGGGTTTCTCAGTGGTAACCACAGACACTGCCCACCATTACTGCGTGATCTCGGGCAAGTGTCTTAACTGCTCTAGGTTTTCGTTTTCTGTCAATGGGAATAACATTCCTCCCTGCATCGGATTTTGTGAGGGAGTGAACAGGGGCGCCTGGGTGGCTTAGTCGGTTAAGCGTCCGACTTTCGCTTAGGTCATGATCTCGCGGTTCGTGGGTTCGAGCCCCGCGTCGGGCTCTGTGCTGACTGCCAGCTCGGAGCCTGGAGCCTGTTTCATTCTGTGATTCCCTCTCTCTCTGACCCTCCCCTGTTCACGCTGTCTCTCTCTCTCTCCTAAAAATAAATAAAAAACATTTAAAAAAAAATTTAAAAAAAAAAAAGGAGTTGAACAAAATGCTGTTGATAAAACCTTGGCACATGTATTCATTTGACAGACCTGTTTTGGCCACTGTTGCCATATTTCACCAAATCTCATTGAATCAAAGAGGCATCAATTGTATGAAGCACAGTGATTGACCGAGGAAGGGAAAAAATGCTTCCTTTGACTTGTGGTTGATTGCAAGGTGTGTAGCCCACTTCCAGAGATGTGAAACGTGAGAAGATGCCCACCTTAGAATTCATGAGCCAGGTAGCACACTGTGAAGCACTGAGGCCACAGGGGTGAGCCAGGCTCTGCAGTCTCCAACTTGGCTCAATTTTCAGCCCAGGGCAAACCTCCAGGTGGAGATATTTTCTAAAACAAAACAACCCTGAAGGGTAAACATCACAATGGGGGGCGCCTGGGGAGCTCAGTCGGTTAAGCGTCTGACTTCCACTCAGGTCATGATCTCACAGTTTATGAGTGTCAGCCCTACACTGGGCTCTCTGCTGTCAGCACGGAGCCTGCTTCAGATCCTCCGTTTCCCTCTCTCTCTGCCCTTCCCCTGCTTGTGCTCTGTCTCTCAAAGATAAAACGGTAAAAAAAAAAAAAAAAAAAAAAAAAAATTCACAGCAGGAGGCATAGCTTCAGGCTGTGTGGTGTGTGGGAGAGAAAATTCTTGGGTAGAACTCTGAGCCTCATGAAAAGAAGTTGATTTAGCTCTGACACCCTCCTGGCTTTGCACTTTGGGGGACCCTGTTGGTTACAGGGTGACAATGTTCTCTTTCCCAATTCTAGGAAGCACTTTCTACCAGTGAGAGTGCCTGGCTGGAGCCAACAGCCTGCACTCACTGCCTGTGCCAGACTTGGGAGGGCAGCGACAGGTGTCAGAACTCCACTGGGACTGGATGGGAACATCCTGCCTTCTCCACCCCTGTGGTTTTCCCTGGAGAAACAGTTTTTTTTTCCCTTCATTGTCGGTTCTCTTGATGGGGAAATTACACCTGCCAAACTCGAGAACTGATCCGTAGAACCGTAACGGCACCCTCCACTCCCCCTAGTGTGCTTGATCATCTTCCAGAGAAGGCTCCCGGCAGGTCAGGTGGTGGGGCGTTAGACCCCGTCGTGAGGGAGATGCCAGGGAGGGCACGAGTCTCCACCTAGTAGCTCTGAGTTGAATGCTTTGCAGGGTGGGCAGAACCCCAGGCTGAGATTGCTGATTGCTAGGAGGGTGGCCCACGAGGCATGCAGGGGCAGCTTTATAGAATCTCACTAGCCGACACCGATGCCAGCAAGGGGGGAAGCGCTCAGTGTGGAGTGAGAGTGGAGCCACCCTGCAGTCCCTCCTGCTGAAAGTCTGGGGTGGTGGTAGGAGAAGTGGGGCAGAATTATAATCCTGCCCCAGGACCCTGGGACCCTGTTTGAGGGTAGAAAGTCATTCTAAGTTGGGGTGGGATTGGAGAGCTGCCCTGGTGAAGATGCAACACTTGAAAATATACACTTACTGTGTTTTTTTTTTCTGACAAGTTTTATTGGTTTGTTTCTACTATAGAAAATCTGGAAAAAATGCAAAGGAAAAATAAAATAAAATAAAATAATAAAATAAAATAAACAAAACAAAAATCTGGCAACCCCACAATCTAAAGTGATCCTTCAAAATTCTGGTGTGTTTTCTCTAGGTATCTTTTTCTAAATACAGACCTAACCCATACATCTGAGGGGCCCAGGGCAAGAATACTCTTGGTATTCCCACGTGCCACATGTTTAAATATTTAATGTTTAAATCATTTTTCTAAGAGTTACTTTTATTCTAAAATATGCAAAATTATTACGATGAAAAGGCAAAACTCAAATTACAATTAGTAAATATTAAAATTTTAGATCAAACTTATTTTAATAAAGCTGAAACTTTAGATTTAATTTTTAAACAGTTGATTACATTAAATAAAATATTAAAACATTTAAAACGATGCTCTTTTAATAGCCGAGGCTCATCTAGTTTTCGAGGGTAAAGAGTTGGTATCGCACCTCATCCATATTTGTCTAGATCTACATATATACAAATTTAAGGGTAAAATGAATTATTTAATATTGCGGACGGTTCCTCAGCTGTTATGTACAGCTGTCCCAAGTATTGTGCTAATGAGTGAGTACTTCTGAAACCGTGAATTAGAACATGAAGAAAAGCAAAGAAACGGACAGGTGGCACTACTGGGAGATGATAGTAGGTTATGCAAGAAAGGATTGCATTTCATGCTATCCAAGAGAAGGTATTTGACGAATTAATCTATCTTTTCTCTTACTTGAGCACGTCCGCCGCTCAAATCTCCCCTATACTCTGCAGCCGTATCTGTTTCTGATGTCAGCAGCAGCATTGTGGCCCTGGGATTCAGTCCCCTTTTGTTTCAAGGACTGAGGGCAAGAGATGGAGACACATCTCCCGGGGTCTGAGTGAGTGATGTTCGTGGAGAGTTGATGTTTCTGGTTCTGCTCTGCAACACTGGGCACCAGATCCTAAGTAACAAAAGTGCGCATGTCTTCTGTGATAACTATCTGTGTGTTTGTGTGTCTTTATGAAATGTAGAACAGCCTGAACTGTGGGACCCAAGGCAGAGGCCACCCTTGCTGAGGTATAAAGTCCAAGGATATATGTGTATAATAATATGTATATAATCGTGCATGTATTATTTCCCCAACTTTCTGTCATGAACACTTTCTTTATATTCTTCTGAAAATTTATTCTTGATATTTATTTTTAGCAACATTCCATCAAACAGACCTATCACCACTTATTAAACCAGACCCCTACTGTTGAAATGTATGTTGTTTTCAATTTTTCTCTCTTATAAATAACGCCATGGTGAACATCCTTATGCTCATCTGGAGTACATTTCTGGAAGCATCACTAGGGCAAAGGGGGGACATACACTGTGTACATAGAATTAAATCAAGAGGGGCCCCTTTAAAAGTCCCATGTTGAATTAATAAGCTGTTTTATCCTTTGTCAAGGATTGGTCCCAGGAAGACTGACAGCACTAGGGTTGGCCCAGGGAATCGAGTATGGAGTTCTGGATCTTAACTCTCTGCGTGAGCTTGGGCAAAGTGCTTTCTGTCTGGGTCTCAGCTTCTCCATCTGTACAAAGAGGAGTTGAACTAGATTTTTTTCCCTCAGAGTCCTCACGATTAGATGCGCTCTGATTCTGGGAGGTTTTGCTTGCTGGGGGAGCGGAGCTGAGCACGACCCTGTGGGACTCCATCCACGAGACCACCCTGCCCCCTGCCGGCCAGTCGCCAGACGCCTGTCCTGTCCCCGTCTTCCGGGGAGAGGCCCTGGAATCTTGCTGGGCTCACAGAAAGCAGGAGGGTATGAGATGTGAGGAGTGGCTGCTATTTTCTTATCGGAAATTAACGTTCCTTGGGCTATGCTTCCAAGTGTCTCATTTCATCTGTTTGTTCAGCACGTGTTCCCAAGCTCCTCCTTGGGGCCGTGCTGGGAACTCATTTTTGCCCTCGAGGAATACACAGTTGAGAAAGGGGAGAACTGGCCTCCTGGCACTACCATATGCAGAGCAGAAAGAAAGATGTGGAGAACAGACTTCAGACATTTAGTGATTTGCCTGTTGCTGGGTTCTCAAGCCCCTGACATTCATTTCTTTGGATAAAGAGCCCAAAGAGATGGCTGTTCCGGGTTGAACGGTGTCCCTCCCAGAGCCTGTGAATGTGATATAGAATCTTTGCAGATGCATTCAAGTTAAGATGGCGTCATGCTAGCGGGCCCTTGGCCAACACCCGGTGTCCTTCTTAGAAGAGAAAACAGAGACACACAGGGGAGAAGGCCCTGCGACAACAAAGGCAGAGACTGGAGGAAAGCATCTACAAGCCAAGGACTGATAAAGATTGCCAGGAGCCACCGGAGTGGAGCCAGGGAGAGGCAAGGGAGGAGTCTTCTGTAGAGTCTTCAGAGAGAGCATGGCCCTGGCTGTCACCTTGATTTGGGACCAGCCTCTGGAACTGTGCTAGAGTACATTTCTGTTGTTTAAAACCACCCAGTGTGTGGATATTAGCCCTGGGAAATTAATATCCCAGTGACTCCCTGGGGACGAAAGTTGGCACACCCGGGAGGACTAAGCTAGAGACAGAGAGAGAGAGAGAATGAAAGTGTGTGAGTGGGGGAAGCTGGAAGGAGCCCCAGTTGTAGCCCCAGGCGCTGCTGGGTGTTGGTTTGTTGGCCTATATAGGAAAACATAGGATGGACCAGTGGCTTCGACATGGTTGAAACGTTTCATTTCCTAAGAGTATTCTTTGCACTAGGCCAAAACTTGGTCTTTCTCCTTTTTTTTTCTTTTTGAGATCAGAGCACTTTCTTTAAACCAAAGCAAACGTAGCACCCCGTATACAGAAGAGGAGCCTATGTGTGCCCGTCGTGGGGTCCCGGGGCTTGGTGGAGCACGGTCTAGAGCTCCTAGCCCATGTCCGAGGGCGCTGAGGTTTCGCTCGACCCTGTAGCAGCCTCTCTGGTGTTGAGAAGCGTACGTTCGATGTCAAATAGGTAACAACCCAGAAGTGAGTAGCTTTCTTCATTATTTCACAGGAAGATTCATTTAGCCCTTAGGGTTCACAGAACTTGCCATGGCCTCATAGACAGTAAGTGTATTTGTTTCCTGTGGCCGCTGTAACAAATTTCCATAAGCCTGGTGACTTCAAACAACAAAATTTATCCTCTCGTGGTTCTTGAGGCCAGAAGTCCAAAATCAATTTCACTGGGCCTAAGTCAAAGTGTTGGCAAGGCCACAGCCCCTCTGGAGGCTTTGTTGTTTGCCGCTTCAGTCTGTGGTGGCTGCTAGCATCCTTGGCTTATGGCCATCTCTGCCTCTGTGGTCATATCGCCTTGTCTCCTGTCTGTGTCAAATATCTCTCTGCCTCTCTCTTATAAGGACACTTGTGACTGCATTTAGGGCCACCTGGATAATCAAGGATGATCTCTCTATCTCCAGATTGTTAATTTAATCACACCAGCAAAGTCTGTTTTGCTATGCAGGGTAAGAATTGCAGTCTAATTTTGGAGTTAGGACTTGATATTTGGGATGGCCATTTCTTTTTCTTTTTAAAATTTAATTAATTAATTAATTTTTAACATTTATTTTTTGAGACAGAGAGAGAGAGAGGCACACACAGCACAAGTGAGGTGGGGGGGGAGCCAGAGAGAGAGGGAGACACAGAATCTGAAGCAGGCTCTGGGCTCTGAGCTGTCAGCACAGAGCCAGACACAGGGCTCCGACTCACAGACTGTGAGATCATGACCTGAGCTGAAGTCGAATGCTTAACCAACTGAGACACCCAGGCACCCAGGAGAGGGTCATTTCTCATCCCACTATAGAAGTGACATGTCTATAAGTGAGTCGGTGGCAGAGACACACTCGGCCAGTTGCCTCCCCTCTTATCCTCATTACTCCCTTCCCCCCTCTCTGCTCAGTAAAGAAGCTGTAGAAGTAATCTGGAGCCCTTTTCTGGGTGACAGGTACAGGAGGGGCTACCTGCCATCATCCGTCTGTTGAGCTGGGGGCACACAAAGGGCAGAGCTGTTCCCATGGAGAAGCACAGGACACCCAGCCAGGGAGCCGTGTCTGGGGACAGCCTTTTGTAAAGGTTCATCTGACCACAGACGAACTTGCATGAGCTAGATCCTGTGTCAGGAGCTTCTCCTCTGATGTAATCCTTCAACAACCTTCTGAGATATTTTCTGTCTACAGGCTTCAGAATATCCATTTGGGTCTGGGTTTCTGTTGCCCTGAGCTAAAAAGCATGCGCTGAGCACAGGGTTAGACCTGTGGACTTGAGTCTGGGAGCACAGGCTCCTTTTCTCTTCTCTTCTTTTCTTTTCTTTCTTTTCTTTTCTTTTTATAGTTTATTGTCAAGTTGGTTTCCATATAACACCCAGCGCTCATCCCAACAAGTGCCCTCCTCCATGCCCATCATCCCCCTTCCCCTCTCCCCTACCCCCATCAGCCCTCAGTTTGTTCTCAGTATTCAAGAGTCTCTCATAGTTTGCCTCCCTCCCTCTCCCCAACTATTTTCTCCCCTTCTCCTCCCCCATGGTCCTCTGTTAAGTTTCTCCTGTTCCACTCATAAGTGTAAACATATGGTATCTGTCCTCTGCCTGACTTATTTCGCTCAGCATGACACCCTCGAGTTCCATCCACATTGCTACAAATGGCCAGATTTCATTCTTTCTCATTGGCACAGGCTGCTTTTCTAAGTAGTTCTATGGGCAACTCAATACAATTGTCAGAGCCTCTGTTTCCTTATCTGCAAAATGGGGCTGAGAATCGTTGACCCTGCTGGGTTGTTATGAGCTTCCAAGAAAAACATGTCTTGTACCCCCACTGCCTACAGAGGAGGGGCTGGAGGTTAGATTTCCATGGGTCAGCAAGCTGTAGGCAGCCTTCTGGATGAATTAAGGGGAGAACAGGGGCTGGATATGGGCCTCTTCTGGGCTTGGCACAGTTCAGATAAGGGCAACTGACTCCTCTGGAGGGTGCCAGCAGGCAGGATGGTGCATCCAAGGAGATCTAGCTCTAGCTGATGGCCATTTAGATCAACAGGTATTCACTGGGTAGCTCTGACTGGGTGGTGATGCCAAGGCATGGTGGCCCTCACATCAGGGACCTCTAGGCCATGAGGAGGGATGGGTATGTAAATAACATAAGAGAAATGTGTGGCCAGAACTGGGAGAGACAGATGACCGGGGGGCAGGGGGGACACTGAGAAAGAACTGATCGACTCTGACCCGGCGCAGAGGCCTCTGGGAGGGCAGTGGGCTCCTAATCCTCCATGTGGCCCAGTTTCCTTGGCATCTGCAGTTTGAACCTCCCTTCACCCTGGGAAGACAGAGTGAGAATAGTTATTAGTATCATAAAACTGATTCTTTTATTTATTTATTTTTTAATTTTTTAAATGTTTATTTGTTTTTGACTGAGAGAGACAGAGAGACAGAGCATGAACAGCGGAGGGGCGGAGAGAGAGGGAGACACAGAATCCGAAGCAGGCTCCAGGCTCTGAGCCGTCAGCACAGAGCCCCATGTGGGGCTCGAACTCACAAACTGTGAGATCATGACCTGAGCCGAAGTCAGATACTTAACCGAATGAGCCACCCAGGTGCCCCACTTTGATTCTTTTAAAATTAAGAATGTAATGACCACTGTAGAACATGTTGAAGATGCAAATAAGAAAAAGGAAGAAACTTAAAAAATCACTTACAAGCCCATTGTCTGCTGACTATCATCAATATTTTGCTATATCTCCTTTTAGTATTTTTTTCTGCATAGATTTCATGTTACTTCCTGTCTTGTAGCCTGAATTTTTTTTTACCAAACTAGACAATGAATACTTTTGTGTTACTAATGATTTTGGGCAGTTAAATGTTAGATTGGATACATAATATTCATCCTTTAACCAATTACTAACAATCAGATATTTGCATCATTTCCTTTTTAAAAAACTATTATAAGCAGATTCTGGAATAAAATTCTTGAAATTCTTACCTCTTTGTTCACTCAGTTAATTATTTCTGCAGTACAAATGCTTGGGTTTGGAGTTGCTGTGTCAGAGGGGAAGCTCATTGTAACAGCCAAATTTGCCCTCCACAAAGGTCGTTCTGATTTATATTCTCAGCAACAGTGTTTGAAAGTGCTGGTATCTCCCCACATTCACCAATGCTGGCTTTTATCACCTTCTGATTTTTGCCAGATAATCAAAAATGTCCCCTCGCTGGTTTAATCCATATTTCTAAAATGATTGGGATTTTCAACATTTTTTCCTGTGTTTATAGGCCACGTGTGTGTGTGTGTGTTTCCTGGCAAAATGTCTGGTTTGTGTTTCCTTGATCTATTTGTAAGACCCTCTGATATACCAGGACAAGAAATAGTGACTCCCTTTATTGATGAGGAAGCTGAGGTTCAATGAGGGTAAGTGACTTGCCCAAGGTCACTTGGGAAACTAAGTACTGGAAACTGAGCCTTCCATCCTGGGCTTCGAGTCACTCTCTAGCACTGTGCCCCCTGCATCTGCGGATAGATGACCCTCTCCCATAGTTCTGGGGGGAAAAATTCAAGCCTGCCTTGTTTCAATTTAGTCTTGATTCTTAAAATAATCTATTCTATAACATACAGTAGTGTTAGCAGAGAAAATATGTTCCGCCACTTACTGCTAAAGGAGCCGAGTCCATGGTGGGCTGTGACCCTGTAAGAGCATGCCCTCCATTCTGATAAATCAGGTTCTGGAAGGCTGTGTGGGAGATTAGTGCTGACGGGTGTGGGGACAGTTAGCACGATTATTAACAGGACGCCATGGCTGAAGACAGCTGGCTCAGCATGCACGTGAGCTCCTGGAGACGCCAAATCAGGGCCAGACTCTGGGAGCAGACTGGACGGGGGGATGGTTCACCCACCCAGCCATACCCTTTAGGGACAGCTCTTCAGTGCCCATCCACCCACCCCGTTTGGCTCTGTTGGCACTGAGGCTGCTTGTAGTGCGTGAGGTTAGAAAGAACTGGGTCCCAAGCGTGGCTCTGCCATGGGTTTACCTGTGCCCCTAATAGGCACCTCTCTGCTTCTCTCTGCCTCAGTTTCCCCCCCGTCCAGCCAGGATATTGGGCATAATAATTTTCAAGGGCCCCTCCAGTCTAGGTCCACCTGCTCTGTCCATCTGTCACCTGGCCTTTCCTGCCTGAACTCACCTGAGAAGATGCAGACCCACAAAGGTGCTCAGTGGGACCTTGCCATCCTCTCACCCAATTCCAGGCGACAAACTCTGCTTTGCATGAAGGGTGACTTTATCTTTTTCTCCAGAGCTTACTTTCTCTTTTGAGCTGTCATTCAGCTGCATGGCTAGAAGGTAATCTCCGTGAATTCCAAGCAATCTCATTAATCTGGGGTCGCTCTCCCCACTCTTCATCCGTTAGATGGTGTCGTAATTTGGGGTGGGGCTCACTGAGCGCCTTGACATAAGAGAGCTGGTGGCTGGCTGTGTTCTGGGAGACACCATCCCAGCTGTCAGCCTTTGAGACACGTGGTCCTATGGGCATCAGCGCTGATGCCCAAAGGCTGTGGTTATCCCTCCCTCCTAGGGCAGACCTCTCCAGCAGTGGGGTGACCTCACCTACATTAGAGGCCACTCGTGGCACGAGACAATCCAGCTGCTCTCTTGTGAGGCAGGAAGCTCCCCAGTCTTCCCGAGGCCCACTCCACGCAGGCACACCACACAGCCCTCTCTGCCCTGTGCCCACACGGCCACACAGTCGTTCTACCAGGCTCGTGCCTCCCTGACTCCTCCTGGGAAGAGGCCCAGGCCCCCCTTGCTTTCAGATCTCTGCAAGCCCCCCTGAGATTTCTGTTATCCCTTAACCCCGGGTTCGGCTGGGTTCCCGGCCCTTCTCAAGGACCCCTCTAGCATCTGACCTCTGATCCTTTTCTCTCCCCCAGCCCAGGGAGTTTTTAATATTTTTGGGGGTGGAAAACAAATGACTGACAAATGAGGCATCATTCTCAATCCTTTTGTCTTATACTTTTTTCTCCTCGTTCTTTGTAATTGCTCTCCGATCCTCCAGAAACAACCTTCTTGTCTGAGGTGGAGGGTGGGTGAGGCAAGAGCAGAAGTCATAAGGAAATATGGAAGCAGACGCCCGGATTGAAAGGCCTGGACGTTATCTGGTCACATTGAGACAGAACACTGAGAGGTTGTGGGGAGTTGGCGGCAGATCTGTGGCTGACCTTGGCCTACCCATTCTGCCGTTCTCAGAGCCATGCTCACGTGCTAGAAATCCAGCTTTTCTTCGGATGAAAGCCATCATTGTACATGGGCTTCCTGTTCCTCCTGCTTTTGCTCCAAGGCCAAGCCCCAGGCAGACAGGGAGCTCCCATCGTCCTGGTAGCTGCCCAGATTATGTGTCCCAAGAGGGTGACTGGGCACCATCCTGGCCTACTGCCCCTTCTCGGAGCTCCTGACACGCCTCCCCTACCTGCCGCCGGCCAGCAACAAAGTGCGGAGGCGAGTGTGCAGGTGCAGCTACGGTGGGCAGTCTCCTCTCCGGCTTTGGTCAGTCAGCATCTCCGAGTCAGCTCTGCGCCTCATGCTTTGTTATTGTGGTTTTTACCCTTTAGCGCTTAGTCCTATTATGATACAAGCAGTGCATGTGTTACAAAATTGGAAAATACAGATAAACCAAAAGAAGAAAATGAAAACCTTGCACAATGTCCATATCAAGGGAAAACCCTTCGAACATCTTGGGGCCTGCCCTTTTCTCTGCATGTTTCTTTTTCATGCTGACAGAAAAGGGATCAGAGTGTATGCATCCTTTTTTGTTTAATATAATCTTTAAGTCTTCACGTGCTACCAAATATACTTCTGTGATATCATTTCCAACAGCTACATCGTATTCTAGTAAGCTCTGAAACATAGCCAGCCATCCCGTTTCCTGGGCATTTAGGTATTTCTAACTTTTTTACATTATTAAACCGAACAGTATGAAATTTCTGGCATTTGGTTGCCCTTGACCTAAGAAATGGCAAGTTCGTTTGGTTTGATGTAATAAAAATAATACTATGATGAACATCCTTAAGACTAATCTTCGTATAAGTTTTTCATTGGCTTGCTTATATTCCTAGACATTTCCAGAAATGCATTTGCTGAATCAAAAAGGCTGCATACTTTTAGACAGGCCTACACTTTAACACACTGACCTCCAGGCATGTGTCCAGAGCAGACCAGTCTCAGGAGATAGCTGTTGGGTATCCATCCTGGAAAGAGGCTTGGGCTTGGCTTCAGATGGTGGACAGGAGTCCCAGCTGCTTCCTGGAGGAGGCTGTGACCCTGGACCAGTTAGAGACTCACCCCGGAGAGCAATCAGGCTTTTCATAATGGGACACAAACTGGTGTTTGTGTCAACAATATAGGTGGTTTGCCTAAGGCCTGGGCGTTCGGAACCCTGTCATCCTTTGAAACTCTTTCCCTGAGCTTAGGGCTCTCTGAGCCTTGAGATCAGAAATCCCCTTTTCCTGGGAAAGGTGATTTAGAGATGAGGGCTTTTTAAAGGACTCACAATCGCCTCCATGGTTTTGAATGTTTAAAAATGCAGCTTGGCCTTGAGGGTGGACCCAGGCCTGGCTGTGGAGGGAGGGTCTGATGGATTCTGAGGCGGCAGGCCTCCTGAACCATTGAAGCGTGCAGGCTGAATTTTAAAAATAATTGTCCTTTTTAATGATGTAAAACATGTCATCTAGATTAAAAAATAAACACACTTTATTACTTTCCTAGTCCTTTCTTCCTCCCTCCCAGGGCCAGATGGGGATTGCTTGAATATTTCTGGCGTATTTCACATATTTAATAACGCCCTTGGAGGTTCTTCCAGATCTGATGAAATGTGGGATTGAACTCTGCCCATAGACACTGTTCACAGAAAGGAACGCTGGTGGTAGGGGTGTGTGTGTGTGTGTGTGTGTGTGTGTGTGTGTGTGTGTGTTGGGGGTGGGGACCCATCCTATTTTGGAAGCAGCTGGTCTACCAGTCTAAAGGCCTGTACTTTTTGTTTTGAGCAGCAAAGCAAATTGTTTCCCTGCCCCCCTCCTTGTGCCTTTTGGGGGGGTGAGGTGGGGAGAGAGGAAAAAAGAAATCACGGCAGCTAAGCAGGCTAGAGCAGCTTCTGGAGAGTCGGGCCTTCCCTGACAGCTTTCCGCTAGCTCTCTTGAGCTGCAGCGAATCCAAGAAAATAATTAAAGCTTTAATTTATTTATACATCTTCTCTATAGATATTATAGATCNGAGCGGGCGCACCTGGGTGATGGGCACCTCCCGAGACTCCCCGGGCCTGCGGGCCTGACAGGCGCGAGGCGGCTCCTTAATAGACTGCGGGAGTGTTCTCCGGGAGAAGTCTGCGGCGGTCCCCGAGGAGAGATCATCAGGCAGAGTGGTCCCCGGAGCAGGATTTATTAGCAGACAGGATGGGGAAGTTGATTAGCCTCCGCGGCTGAACGGACATCCTGTCAGACAGGCCTCTTAATCCAATCACTTACCTGTCGAGGGGGAGCCTCCCGCCCGCCGCCCGCGGGGGGCCCTGCTGCCTGCCCGCCCCAGG
>NW_027528859.1:4378905-4380399 GCF_008692635.1 Crocuta crocuta | reverse complement strand
CTTTTCTGACCTGCTCTGTCTCTCTCACTGGGTCTTGCTGTCGCGGCAACCTCAGGGCGACCCTCCCCGGCACGGAAACCTTACCTTCGGTGGCTCCCAGTTCCCCACTCTGGAAAATACCACCTGCTCCTGGGTCTTGCCTCATTTGACCCCGAACCACATTTCCAGCGTCATCCCCCACGGCTCCCTCTCCCTGGGGCCTCTGCTTTGTGCCAATCCAGCTACCCTCCTCCTTTCTCTGAATCCTGCTGCTTGCTGCTTCCCTTGCCCCTGCTCCAGTCATGGGATCTGGCTAGAATGCTCTCCCCACCCCCCCCAGCCCCCACCCGGAATCCAACTTGTCCTTGGAGATCTGATTCACAAGCCTCATCTTCCCTGATTACACCTCTCCTCCCTCGTGGCCAGGTAATCTCTCCCTCCTGTAAAACTTTGTGCGGAGTAAGCACTCTAGCCCCCAGTCCTGCCTCCACCAATTTCCTAGCTCTGTGACCTTGGCCAAGTGACCTCACCGGTGCTTCCCCCTTCTGTAAAACAGCATGGTAACAATAAGTTCCTCGTAGGCTTGTCCTGAGGACGGAGGTTTGTGAGAGGACACGGGTAGGAAGCTGGGCCGAACGCAGGGTGCGTAGCAGAGCTCAGTGCTCAGCACGTCTTCGACTGCTGGACTAAGTGCTGGACCTATCACCTCCTTCACTGCTCCAAGGTCCCTTATGATGGGGGCCAGGCCTTCACCATCTCCCGCCTTCCCCTGTCTCCACCTGCCCCCAAGGCCAAGGACAGTCCTTTACAGATAACACGGCTAAATGTTTGTTGAGTGAAGGAAGGAACCACTCTGTACTGCACACCAAATACTCTGCACCATTTCTCCGAGTGCCCCCAGGAGGCCCCATCCTGGCTGATCCGAACACGCAGAAGCAGAAGGTTGAGGGACAGGGCCCCCATCTGCTTTTGTGTGGCGGGCATTGAGATGTGTGTGAGTTCTTGCCAAGAGTTTAGGAATTCAGACCCTATTGATCCACTGCATCTTCAAAGCCATCAATCATCATTAAGAAACAGGACCTGAGCCCCTGGATGGGGTGGCTGGTACTAGGTAATTTAGAGGATTTTACACACAACACACACGCACGCACACACACGTGGCTAAAAGAAGTCAGCTAAGACAAGCACTGAACACTTAACAGACAGGCAGGGGAAAACCCAGGCAACTTGTAGAGACCAAAGGTAACCGACCAGGAAATACATCAAATTCCACTTCCTAGTGGAATCGCGGATTTTTGTGGTTGGTTGTAACTGTCTAGTGAGCATTTTGCTTTGGTAAATGTGGATGCTGAGGTCTCACCCTTGTCCTGCCACGTCCTAGTGATGTCTGCCTCTCACAATTCATCCATCTTGCTTGGGTCAATGTCAAGGTCACTTGTCTGTGCTTTGGGCCATCTTCCTTATTTCCTCAAAACAAAAACAAAAACAACACCCCCCCCCAAAAAAAAAAAAAAA
>NW_027528859.1:4359997-4378232 GCF_008692635.1 Crocuta crocuta | reverse complement strand
CCAGAATAACATTTACCTGGCCTGATGACTGCATCAGGCAGTGTTCCCAGGCCTTGATGTTTTTCAGATTTCTAAACATGCCTGGTGACCTTGATGGGGCAGAACACACCCCAGGAATGGAATTCAGAGCACCTTGGGCCCGGTCAGGCCCCGCTACTGACTAGCCATGTGATCTTGTGGGGAGGCAGTCAATTTTGCTGAACTTTTACGCAGCAAATAGTGTAATATTTGGCTTACCTTCACAGGGGGAGAAGTCAAAGGTTACAGTGAGGTCATTGATAGGAACGTGATTCTAAGAATACAGTACTGTACAAAATTAAGGCAGAATTGCTGTCATAAAATCATTCCTAAAATATTGATCGCCCTTGATGCTAGGTGCTGGGGAAGTAGAGGTGGTCCTGTCCTCAGTGGGTTCCCCAGTAATGTGCTATGAGAGGGCAATGAAGCACCCCCTCCCCAGCCCCAGGGGAGGCTTCATGGAGGAAGGAAGGGATTAGAATGGTTGGGGAAGAGGATCACAGGCAGACGGACAGGAGATTGAGGGGTGGGAAGATGAGGTGGGAAAAGCAGATGGAAGCCAGATATAGAGGGCCTCGTGGCCAGTGAGCGAAGCTCACAGCAGGGAAGTGACAGTCAGGCGCGTTCTGGAACTCTGGGAAGATGGCAGCCCGTGTGGAGCATGGGCTGTGTGGAGCCTGAGAGGGAACATGGGCTGGAGAGGAGACGGGAGACATGAGGCAGGGAGGAGGCTAGTGCGATGTCCAGGTGAGAGATGGTGAGGCCTGAGGACCTGGGAAGTCTGGGGCCTAACTTCTGACCCTCCGAGCTGGGGCAGAAGGTGAGAAGGAGCAGAGGCAGGGGTGAGGGTGGGTGAGGTGATCAGGGAGTCCCAAGGAGCAGAGCTGAGGAACCCCCCCTGCATTATAAACGGAGGCTGGGAAGAGGGAAGGGGAACACTCGTCCCAGCCCCTCCCACTCTGAGTCTCCCTCTGACCAGCCTGTGGGCACTTCCTTGTGACTCTAGAACCCTTCTGGATAGGCGGGAGTGGGTGAGATGTGACGTCAGTGAGGAGAATAATGTTGCTCAGGAAAAAAAAATCCTGTTGTTGAGGGAACCCCTGCAAGTTTCCAACATGATCATGGCTTTAAAGTCAGAGCCACGTGCACGATGTAGACTGGGTGTCGTGAGGCACAAGGTCCCAGCTGCTCTGCCTGTTAGGGGGTGACTTCTCCATATTAGGCAAGGGGCATGACCCAAATCTGAGGAGGATAAACCATGCTTTTCCTGAGTCACCAAACCATCATTTGAGACCAGGGGCCTGGCTCCTGAATATTCTGGAAGTTGTCCACTGTGAGCTTGGGACTCCAGGGGTTCCCTGGTTCTCGGTTCAGGGGCCCCCACCCCGACCCCGAACTGCTGCCTGCGGCTCCTCTGTGCCTCTCCCCATCCCCCCGCCCCCAGGGGCTCTTGGCAGGAGCGGCTGTCAGAGACCTGTGCCTGCTCACAGACTGAGTGAGGGTGGAAGGGGGGGGGGCAGTTGTTTTGAACCGGAGGAGTGGCGAGAAGGATCACCACTCTGGTCTCTCCAGACTGTGAGGTTGGCTGGCTGTGCTCAGCAGCTCTGGCCGTGGGAAGAGGAGGGAAACCGCTGGTTGGGGTTTCAGGGGCAGGGACAATCTTTTAGTCACCTCCGTATCCTCAGCACAGACCAGGTGCTCAGCACATGCGTTGTTGGGTCAAAGACTCGCCGAGGAGGGGTAGTGCAGCTGGCAGAGCAGGAGGGGGGCTCCCCAGACTGCAGCAGCTGCGTGAGGCCTGGAGGTGGTCACGGTGGGAGGTGGGGCTGAAGAGCGAGGGTCGAGAGCTCAGGGGTGGAGGCGCAGAGGAGCCAGCCTGTTCAAATGCCCTCCTCGTTTCGAACCCATTCTGGAGCAGCCTTCCAGGAGATATTCTGGCCGCACTTGAATGCCTCTGGAGGCAGAGAGCTCATCCTTCCCTTGATATTTCTTTGTTAGAGCATCTCTGGCTATGAAAAAATCAATTCTTTCTAAAACTGAATGGGCACTGATTCTTTTAGGGGCTCCCACTGTTCCTTAAGAAGCCGTCTTCTTTGGTGCCACGTTGCCAAGGGCCTTGAGCGCCAAGCCGGGGTTGGGGGGGGNGGGCGTTGATCTTTATTCTGCAGACAGAGGGAGCCCTGGAGGCTTCTGAGCCCTAGGGCTGTGAACAGGCTGAGCTTTACACAGGAAGATAACCTCCATGGCCAGGCTAGGGGTGGGAGCCCTAGAAACAAGGCAACCCCATGTCTGTCTGTCTGCACCTATTCATTCTTTTTAATGAGTGTTTTTTGTTTTTTGGGTTTTTTTGAGAGAGACAGAGAGACAGAGTGCAAGTCAGGGAGGGGCAGAGAGAGAGGGAGACACAGAATCTGAAGCAGGTTCTAGGCTCCTAGCTGACAGCACAGAGCCCGACGTGAGGCCTGAACTCACAAACTGCAAGATCATGACCTGAGCCGAAGTCATACACTTAATCCCATCTGAGCCACGCAGGTGCCCCATCTCTGCATCTATTCATACCCATGGCATTAATTAACGGACTTGAGGGCAGATAACCAATGATAACCATTTCCTTTGCATAGGTGCAAGGCCACTGGCCATGGATGGGTATGGGCTGAGAGGAAGCGTATGTAAAAGTTAGTATCTTAGGTTTGTCCCAAATCTGGGCATCCTGGAAGTCAGTGCCCCTCAATGCCCCCTGGCCCCCCAGAAGTCTGTCTGCAGAATCAGAGATGGTGCCGGCAGGTGCAGGCACCAGGGGTCTTACAGCGAAGGGAGTCTCCAGTTCTCCTCCCGACCTGGTAGAGAGAGGCGGCTGGAGGGCTGTAGCCGATGGCCATTGTGAGGACTGGCACTCAGTGGGAGAGGCGGTCAGCCCTCCACCCTGAGATCAGGGCTTCCCCCACCCCAGGATCCCTTCTGACCTTTGTGTTCTCCAAAAAAAAAGTCAAGGTGATGACAAGACACATCTATCGCATCTCAGCCATCATTGCAGTTGAAAGATGGGCCCGGAGCAGGTGGACTGCTTCAATTATGATGGATGAGGACGGTGACAGCTCTCGGGAGAGCCACGGGAACCTGGCAAGTGTTCACTCAGCTATGACTCCTCTGGTAGCAATTTGACAAGATCAGAGCACTTTACAGAAGTGGAAAGTTTGGGGACCTCGGGGTTTGCTTGGCCCGGGGACTCTGTCTGCTAAAGCCCTCAGCCAGCAATGCAGCGTGGGCTGCCCTCCGAGGAGGGCCAACCCTGGAGGTTGACAGGAGCAGCTGGTGGGGAGGGGCTCTGCCTCAGGAGGCCTCATGGCCCTGGGCCTGGGACTTGCCTGCTTCAGTCCCCTCCAGCCGCTGACCAGAGGACCCCGACATGGTTACGGCCACAACCTCCAGACCAGCTGGGCATCTCCTCTGAGCCAGGCCATGTGCTGGGCCCTGGGGGACGATGGTGGACAGTGAGATTCACATCCTGCCTCATGGCACTTTCTGTGTAGACTCTGACTGAGGGGAGGGTCTGGGATCAGACAGCCGCATCTGATCACGACTGTGAAGCTCCTCTTTGAGCTTTAGTGGAATCACTTCTTTTGGGGCATGGTGGCTGCGGCTTCAGGGAGGCAACCCACGAGGAACGCCCAGCTTATCACAGGTGTTCAGCCAATGCTGGTTTTCTTCCCTCACCGACACTGTTGTCCTCTGGTGCATTTCTTTCTTCATTCAGTAAACTGGCCAGAGCACTTCTGTGTGCCGGGCGTTAGGCTTGGCCCCAGAGAATTCGATGCGGGTCCTGTAGATGAAGGGCTCACATCTTAATCAGCTCAGAAAATGAAGATGAGGTTGGATCAGGCAGTCCCTTGGCCTCACCGCCCCTTGGTGTTTGCTGGGTGGAGGTGCCCACCTTGCAGACTGATGGCTGGCACAGCCCTGGCTACAGTGCTCCTGGACCCCCATGCCTTCCAGTCACTGATTGGCTTCTCTGCATCCATTCTGCTCTGAAGTCAGGATCTAAGAGTTCTTCACACCAGAGGGTCATCTCTCTAAGATGGGGGGTGGGGGGGCTCTGGTATGGGCATTTCACCTTAGAGGAGCTTCTGTTCCTCCAATTCTTTTTAAGTAACTGCTGTCTGCCCTGGGGGTAGGGGTAGGGGTTGGGGAGGGGGAGACAAGACTTGGGTCCTGCCTTCCCGGGGCTCTCAGGCTGCAGAACGGGAGTGCAGAATCAGGCACTGAAGACCGAGCATGAGCCGGGAAGGCGGTCCAGGAAGGCATGGGCCAACGCTGAGGGGTTGTCATCTGTTCTGGCAAGGAGTCAGGGAAGGCTCAGAGAAGGGACATTTTCTCTGGACTCAGAGGGATGCCCCTAGAGGAGCTGAGGAAGCTCTGCACTCCGGCAGACCAAGCTTCCCGGGCAGTTCTGCTCCTCCGAGGCTCAGTGTCTCCATCTGCACAGTGACAGGGCTGCCTCCAGGGGTTTGAAGGCCCTCCCGGTGCAGACACTGGTGGGTTCATCCCATCACTTCCCCTCAGAGTCTCCTCCCAGGGGAGCCAGCCTATATCCTCTCAGGAATTTGGGAGTGACTTTACTTGGGACTTCCCTCTGCACCTCGGATATATACATATATCCCCCACCCTGGATATATGCCATAGTCCTTTTTTCTTGCTTTGGAAGATTCTCAGCCTAGTTATGCCCCCAGAGATACTGCATTTCTACTTTTACGTGTTTTAATAAGTGATTGTCATTTTGGCTGGGCAAGAGGAGATTTAATGATGAGGACAAGAATTTTTAAATCGCTCACAAGCTGTATGTCTTTGGGAAAGTTGCACCCTCTCCGGGCCTTAATTTGTTCCTCAGTTAAATTGGGGTGGCAGTCCCCCCTGGCCCCACCCTGGGATTGGGTAAAGTGCCATCTCCAGGAATCAACTGATCGAAGAAGGGACCTGGGGAGGGAAGAGTCATGGGGACAGATGGAACGAGGGGCCAGCGTGTCAAAGGGGCTCTGGCCTGACCTTTCAACTTCTTGTTGGCTGCAGGTGGCTGTGACAATCTGAGACTCCTTGTAAGTGGTGGGAGGGGTAGTTTGTAGCATCTCCCTCCCTGGTGCCTGTGGCCAGATATGGACAGGGCTGGTTTCTCTCTCAGGCCACGCAGAGTACTGCTCATCAGAGACCAGATCGTCTTCAAGCTGGGAGGAGCCCACGGAATCAAGCCCACAAGCTTTCTTGCGCTCTCACCTCCTTCTCCTCTTCTTGCCTGATCTTTACCCTAACAGAGCAGAGCTTTGATCCCTCAGGGCCAGTAGAATGGACCCAGTTCAGAAGCCACAGACCAGGCCTGCAGGCTGAGAGGCTCTGGTCACACTCCCCCCATGCCCACCCCCTCCCCACCACATCTCTGTCTATGAGCCAAAACTCTTCAAGTCTTTCCAAGACTGAGTCTCTTTAAACTTGCCAGGTTCACGTATCATGTTTCAAAGAACACAGGCTTAGGGACCCGGCTGACCTGGGTCTGATCCCTGCCTCTGCCCCTTGCTAGCTGGGTGACACTGGGCAACCATTTGATCTGTCTGGGTCTCAGTTTACTCACCTGCAAAGTGAATAGGGCCTATTTCATAGGGTGGTTGTGAGGAATAATGAGAGGGCGTATGTGATGTTTGGAGAGCCTCTATAGTGCTTATACTCAGTCAAGTATCCCCTTCCCTGAGAAGTGATCCCTGCAGGTCCCAAGACTGCACCTGTGACTGAGCATATGACCAGTGGAGTCATAAGTGGAGCTAATAAGAGTCTATCCTTGGGGTTTTATGCTCTAGTCGGAAAGGCCTCTTTCCTCCCTGTTGCAAAGATATAAGATGTAAGCCTGAAGATGCCTGCAGACATGGCTCTGGCCTTGGGGACGGGGACAGGGACTCATCAGAAAAAACCAAGCTGGAGAGAAGCAGAGAGTTGGGGAGAGAGAGAGAGCCCTGTCTGCACTCGAATCCCTGGCCCCAGTAATGTCTCATCCCTGTCTGTCCTGTGGTGGCACCATTTGAGTGAATGCCTATGACATTTCCCTTTTGGGTTAAGCTGCTTGGAGCTGGTTTTCTAGCATCAGCAACCAAAGGATCCCAATTCATATAAATATCCGTAGCACAGAAGCTGGCTTATACAAGAGCTCAGTAAGGAAGCTCTCAGAATTAGCTGAACTCAGGCCCTGTGCGGCTTGACATTGGTGCTGAATTTCCATCCTCGCTTACCTCTGGCCACCTTGTCAAGAGGACTTGTGTGTCCCCCTGCCGCCTAGCCCAGACTCTAGAGTTGCCTCCGGGAGGCACAAAGCTGGCGGGAGCGCAGGCCCCTGTAAAACAGCACCACGGACAGTGGCGGCCCAGAATGCCGGCGCCTGCCACAGGACACAGACACAACCAAGCGGCCGACATCCTTCCCCATGTCGCCTCCTGATAATGAACAAGTAATTTATGTCCAAGAGTCAGTGGAGCCTGTCGCAGGCCGGGGCTGAAATGTTACTACGAGGGATTCCTATGAAGGTCATTGCCCTGCTCTTGTTGCTGTTAAGGGTTGTCTGTAAATGGCATCCCCTTGGAGGTGTCCCCTTGTTCTCCTGGCTTCTTTGGGGGAGAAGGGTGCGCCTACAGGAGCTGGGCCGGGAAAAGCATTGGGGTTCTTCTGAGCCGCACCCTTGCAGTGGCCCTGGCAGCTTGCAAGGTTTGACCTTATGTGGTCCACAGACGAGAAAGGGAGATCCAGGGGGGAATGGCGTGTGAATGCTGTGTGGGACCTGCGAATGGGATCTGTGAATGGGGAGGGCAGGAACTGGGTGTCCCTCCTGGAGGACAAAAAATGGCTCCAAAGACCTACGGTGTGAATTAATTTGGATCAAATGTTAGATATGAAGCGAATAGTGTTCTGGGGACAGGGTAACAGACTATCTCTTTAAGAGCATGAACAAAGGAGGGGTACCTGGGTGGTTCAGTCGGTTTAGGGTCCAACTTTGGCTCAGTTTGAGTCCTGCATCTGCTTGGGATTCTAGCTCTCTCCCCCAACTCTCTCTGCCCCTTCCCTGCCTCTACTGTCTCTCTTTCTCAAAATGAATACTAAAATAAACTTTTTTTTTTTTTAAAGAGCATGAAGAAAGGAGATGAGATAATGGAGAAAAGATAAAGCTGGGCTAGTGAGTAGGTGAATCACTCAACCCCTTCCCATGGGCCTTAGTTATCCTGCCTGTTCCTGGACTAGAGAGCCTTCCCCATTCTGGATTGGCAGCAGAGCATGTTTTAACAGTCCCATTTCATGGATGACAAAACTGAAGCTCAGAAGTTAAGTCATGTAACTTCTGTTTCGAAGTTGGGCCTTTAGCCTTTGAGTAAGCCAGTGCTCCATCCATTGCCCAGCCCTGCCTGCTACTCACGGAAACTGTGTGACAAGCAGTCGCATAGGATCCTCCCCAGCAGAGGCTCAGAGGCCCCCTGTCTTGCCATCATATCAGAGCAAAGGCCCCTCTGGGAGCTGAATGGCTGACTTCTGTTATAAAGGGGGAACCACCCCTTGAGAAAGGCCCTTGTCTCCCCAAGGAGGTTTGGCTGCTTGTGCGTGCAATGCCTCAGCTCAGCCAGGCTGGCCTCCACGGAGGATCTGCAAGCGAGATCTTCCTCTTGTTCCGCACCATGGTGTCACCTGTCAGAGGCCTCCTTTCAGCTCCCTTTCCCCTTTCTGCACTGGATGCTGCGGTCTCTGGCCTGAAACAGGATCGGTACACCCTGAGCTGAGTGCTGTGTTCTTTTCTCCCCAGGTGAGGACGATGTTTAAATTTACTTGAAGGTCCTATGAGGGGGCTGAAAAATAAAGAACAGAGTGGGAACCTTCCTACTAAAATGAGAACATGCCAACTCAAGCCCAATGAGCCCTATTTGCTGCTCAACTCACCGCCATGTGGCCTGGGCTTCTAGAAAATATCCCTAAGCCCAGCTTTTCCTGGAGGTCCCCTTGGCATAAGTCTGGGAGGCAGGTAAGACCCGGATTATCAAGACTGCTTCACAGATGAGGAGATGGGGCTCAGAGAAGGAGAGTGGAGGGGACCGGAAGCTGGGCCGCAGGCTTTCACGCAGGGTCTTTCCTTTTGCATCTCTACCCACCCCACCCCCAACAGCAGGCACAGAAAGGGCTGCCCGGGTGCACAGGCCTCTGGGGCACCTGGTCAGATGCTTCCTAAGCAGGGGTGGAGGAGGCAAAATGTCCCTATAATGATCACTCTCCTTGTCTGCAAGGGCATCCTCATCACAAACTGTATTGGTTTTTTATTTTTAATGGGGAGATTTGTAAAAGGGGTACGTGTTTATTTCAAAATATTGGGAAAATAAAGATGGAAGGGGTCTGATCTCACCCTTGCCTCCCCTGTCTGGCTGACAGTCCTGTCCTTGCCTGTTTCTCCCGACCATGTCCTTCTCTGTTGCTCACTAACCACTCACACCTCCTGAGTCCGATAGACTGAGGCCAATGCTCAGCCCCACCACATTCTAGCTGTGTTACCTGGGGGGAGTTACCTAACTTCTCTGAGTCTCCATACCTTCAGTCTCCATACCTTCAGGTGATAACAATTAGGGTGACTGTTGAGGTCATGCATACTGGGACACTAGGTCTGGACAACAGCATAAAGCAAGACTGTTCTGGCAAACCAGGATATGCGGAGGCTTAGTGCTAAGAGGAGTTACCTATTCAGGGATTGTTAAAAGGATGAAATGATAAAATGCACAGATTAATGAGCATAGATCTGGGTTCAAGTTCTCAATATAAGACAGCTTTCCTGTTATTATTGTGTGTTCTCTTCATGAAAGGACATGTGGTCACCTTCTTTTTTTTTTTTTTTAGTGGTTATTATTATTGGCATTTAATTTTTATTTATTATTTCTAAAAATAATTTAATGTTACATTAGTCAACATATAGTGTATACAGTATAGTCTTGGCTTCAGGAATAGATTCCCACGATTCATTACTTACATAGAACACCCAGTGCTCATCCCAACAAGTGCCCTCCTCAATGCCCATCACCCACTTTCCCCTCTATCCCTACCATCAACCCTCAGTTTGTACCCAGTATTTAAGGGTCTCTTATGGTTTGCCTCCCTCTCTTTTTGTAACTTGCTTTTCCTTCTCTTCCCCTACGGTCTTCTGCTAAGTTTCTCAAATTCCCCATCTGAGTGAAAACATATGATATCTGTCTTTTTCTGACTGGCTTATTTCACTTAGCATAATACCCTCCAGTTCCATCCATGCTGTTGCAAATGGCGAGATTTCATTCTTTTTTTTTTTTTTATCACCAAGTAGTATTCCATATTCTGTGTGTGTGTGTGTGTGTGTGTGTGTGTGCATGTGTGTGCATGTAATATGTATACCACATCTTCATTATCTATTCATCAGTTGATGGACATTTTGGCTCTTTCCATAAATTGGCTATAGTTGATAGCTCTGCTATGAACATTGGGGTACAGGTGTCCCTATGAATCAGCACTTCCATATCCTTCCTAGGAGTGCTATTGCTGGGTCATAGGGTAATTCTATTTTTAATTTTTTGAGGTGCCTCTACACCATTTTCCAGAGTGGCTGCACCAGTTTACATTCCCACCAACAGTGCAAGAGGGTTCCCATTTCTCCACATCCTCTCTGACATCTGTTGTTTCCTGAGTTGTTAATTTTAACCACTCTGACCGGCGTGACATGGTATCTCAGTGTGGTTTTGATTTTGTATTTCCCTGATGATAAGTGATGTTGAGCATCATTTCATGTGTCTGTTAACCATCTGCATGTCTTCTTTGGAAAAGTGTCTATTCGTGTTTTCTGCCCATTTCTTCACTGGATTATTTGGTTTTTTGGGTGTTGAGTTTGCTAAGTTCTTTATAGATTCTGGATACTAACCCTTTATCTGATACGTCATTTGCAAATATCTTCTCCCATTCCCTTGGTTGCCTTTTAGTTTCGTTGATTGTTTCCTTTGCTGTGCAGAAGGTTTTTGTCTTGATGAGGTCCCAGCAGTTCAGTTTTGCTTTTATTTCCCTTGCCTCCGGAGACATGTCAAGTAAGAGTTGCTGTGGCTGATGGTGACCTTCTTTTGAGGGAGAATAAAATGTCTGTGCCGAGACTCCTCACCTTCAGCATGTGTGTAATTCCGCACATTGTTGGCCCTTGACTCCTCTTTTAAGGCTGGGTGTTGGGGATGATCCTGAGGGCTCTGAAGCGCCCCTTCCTGGAGGCTTGGACCATGATGGGATGAAGTCATACATGGTCACACAAGGTCACTGGCCAAAGACTCTTGAGGGCAAACATCTCTGAATTGGGGGTGAAGGCCACATCTGTAGGAGTAGTCCTCTGTCTTCTGCTAATACTTGCCATTGCTTCTGACAGGACGTAGGTTGTTAGGGAGGTGGGCGGGTGGTGGGAAAGATGGCACTGCGCAGTTAAGCCTAGAAAATGCTTCTGGAAAGGTTACTCCTGGGAGTTGGGCTTGGGGGCTGGGATTGGATAGTCCTGATGCCATACCCTAGAGAATTCCAGGGAAGCTGCTGAGGGGTCCCGGTAGTTCAGAAAAGCCACAGAAGAACAATTAGGAATCTCACATCCCTGGGTATTGTTAACCACAGTTACCATCTAAGGCTGGGCCTTCAGGTCTGATGCAGGTGTATACATGTGCTCCACAGGAAGGCATTTCATAGCTCAAGGTGGATACACTCAGATGTAACTTTCTTTTTCTTGCAAGTGCCCCTGTTTCCTCGCTTGTGCCCCTGTTCTGCCTGATGCAAAAAAAAAAAAAAAAAATTAGTCTAGTGATTTCTTACAGAAGTCATTAATATTCAGGGACTTCTCAGTGACTTCAGGTTTTAGAGCTCTGTCACTCTCAGGGCTGCTCCCCCATCAGGATTTTCCACCTGACCCACCCTGTGGGTTGATTCTAAGGGGTGGGAAGGCACCACTTGGCTTCAATCTCCTTGGTCCATTCTGGCCTGTGTGGACAGGCCCCTTTGGGCTGAAAACCCACTGAGTATGCTGCATCCAACCCCGAGGGCCATTCTGACCACAAAACTCTAACTGGCTCACAACCTTCTCTTCCAGCCAAACTTGAGTGCCCCATTTGGGAGCCGTGAGAATTTTCTGACTGTTCTGTTCTGCAGTCCGGGGCTGCAGGAAACTGTGTAGGGTTGGGGACAGCCCTGGCCCTCTCATGTCTAGGCCCACCACATCACCCCTTCTGTTCTCTAGCCTCTGCTTCCTCCCCAGCACTGGGGTGCAGTCATAGAGGCTCTCTGCTCTGGGGTCTCCACGCTTGCCTGGGGGCTTCTAGCATTTTCTCCCCTCCTGTGTGATTTAGTTTAAAGTGGGTGGGTGTCAGGGGCCTGCGTGCCTTTTCTCTAATCTGGATGGGCAGGTGGGTTGTGCCCACCTCCTGCCTTGTCTATCTTACACTTGGGCTGTGGCTCCTGAACTTAAAACCTAAGAACTTGGGACTTTTATTCTTTGGTCCTATTCAGATAACTCCCTCTGGGGGTAATGATGAGAGTGGAGGGGGCATGACACGCCCTCATGTGGGGTGGTGGCCATGGAGCTAAAGGGGTACAAGGGAGACAGTAAGAACAAACTGATTAATATCTCAGACTCGTGTCCTGTCACAGAGATGTTAAAAATAGAGTAGTATTACATACACTGTTTTATTCACTTTTATACATCATGGATATTCACCACGGTCATTAAATGTTCTTTCGTAATATCGTTTTAGTGACTGCACTGCATTTCATGTTGTACCAGCTTCCGAATCAATCCACTTCCCTTCTGTTGGACGTTCAGGTTGTTTTCATCTTGTTTAGCCTCAGAAAAAAATGCCAGGACAAGTTTCCTCGGTCACAATCTTTGTGGACATCTCTGTTTCCTCAGGATACATAAGGGTGTTTATTTTAACGTAGCCGTGTGAGGGTATTCCCACCTCATCTCAACACAAGCTCTTGTGCACATCTCCACAGACACACATGCGCGCGCGCGCACACACACGCACAGACACACGGCCACACGCGGTCTTGAGATTGTGTCTGGCACAGAGCGGCTGCTCCAGTGAAAACGTTCATTGTCCTAATCGAGTGGGAGACCCAGGGCTGTGGAAGGGGAGGGGAAAAGAGTCACGCATGTTTTGAAGAAGATGTCCGGAATTTAGCTTTGAAGGAACAAGGGGGTAGAAAACAAACAGAACAATGGGTAGCGCAGGCAGAGGAAATGGTGCAGGAAAAGGCCCAGAGGTAGGAGAGTGTGTGTTTAGGGAAAAGCAAGGAGTCTTGTCATGGAAGGGTGTGGTGTGTGTACATGTCCAATAAAGATGGGTTTGAATGTGGCGGAGGAGAACCCCGAGTTCTTGCTCGACTATGAGAACTGTCCCGCTGGACATGATGCAGGTGCACCGGGCATGATAGGTGAGTGCAGTTGTCAGATAAAACACAGGATACTGTTAAACTTGAATTTCAGATAACAAATAATTTTTTTTTTTTTTTTTGGTAGAAGTATGCTCCAAATAGGCATGGGGCGCACCTCTCCTAAAAAAAATGATTCATTGTTATCTGTAATTCACACTTAACTGAGCATTCTGTGTTTTTAGTCACTAAATCTGGCAAGCCTGTGTGTAAAGAATGCAGGGATGCTGTAGCGTCAGAGGCGTCATTACCATTTTTTGGGCCATTGCTTCATGAGCAAAGACAGATCGATGTATGTGAATCCCCACCGCACCTAAATGCAGATAAACATGACGAACGGTAATGGCTCCAGAGGAGCCAAAGGGAGCATTTCCAGGAGCAGGTGAGCGATGGGCGTGCTGGAAACGAGCGTCTGGGCGCTGGAGCCCAGGCCCCACTTGCCATGCTTGCAGTGCGAGCTTCCTAGGGAGTTCCTTTTGAAGGCGCAAGGCTCCGGTCTGGAGAAACAAGGCTGGGAGTGGTGACTGGGTCCCAGGCTAGCCCACTTAAAGTCCGTTCTGCTCATACAGGGCAGAGTTTAAGCAATATTATAAGAGAGGCTTGTGTGGGGGCTTGCCTGGAGCAAAACTTCTATTTGGAACCCTATTTCTATGGTGATGAGAACTCTGTGGTCCCTGACTAGAAGGAAAGATGGAGGCATCAGAAACTTGCCTCCTTCAACCCAACCCTGGCTGCAGTGGTCTCTGGGCTAGGAAGGTCAGGGGAGGGAAGAAATGGGAGGGCATGCGTATTATTCTCTCCAGTGGTCAGACCCTCAGGGGAAGAAGTATCATTTACTATATGCCACCTATGAACTAAATGCTTTGGGTAAATTATCTTGCGTAATTCTACAACACTTGTTTTTGTTATCCCATTTTACAGAGATGGAAACAGGCTCAGAGAGGTGAAAGAACATACCAAAGGTCATACAGTGCAAAAACAGCAGAGCCAGGACTTGGTCTATGTCTACATAGCTCCAACATCTTAGTTCTTTTTTTTCCAGGTCACATTGGCAGTAACTCCCACCATGCACCTCAGGACCGGACATCAAGATTCCACATTACCGACTTTCTGAACTGCCCATAGCTTCTGATCCAGACTGTTCCAGCATGTACTGGCCAGTCATTTATGTACCAAGACTCTCGCTTTGTGAACGCCAAAACTGGTGGCTCTTGTCATATTCCCAGGAGGAGCTCAATGTTGCTCCTACTTTTCCCAAAACCTCTTTTACCCCTGACTACTTAGTCTCCGGGCTTTCTGGGCCTCAGTTTGCACCTGTTCATGAGCCTTCTGGAATTATTGGTGACCCCTAGGGGAGAGTGCCCAGGGTGAGGGAATGGGCAAGAATTGAGTTGGTTCTCTTCCTCTTGGGTGTTCCAGAGGTGTCCATGGAGGGGAGAGAGGTGAAAAGCTCACAGGCTTTACCGAGCTACAGCAGTCCAGGTGAGAAGAGCTGGTCCACTTGCTTAAATGCTGATCATTCTAGACTGAGCTCATCTGTCTACATCAGATGTTTCACTCCTGTGAAGTACTAGACAGGTGTCCTGATGGGGACAAGGTTGCCAGATAAGATATAGGATACCTAGTTAAATGTGAATTTCAGAGAAATAGCAAATAACTCTTTAGTATAACAGTTCTCAAATAGTAACCATCAGCCCAGTGATCCTGAGGGCCCACAGCTGATCCAGAAAGGTGACTGGGATTGTGGCCTTTGTCACCAAATTGTCCCAAAAATATTATACTAAAAAATTATTCATTAGTTATTTGAAATTCCCATTTAACTGGTGTCCTGTTCTGGAAACTGTAGATAGGTGGGTGGTCCTCCTTCCTCACTGGTTCAGGGACCCAGGCTCTATCACTTTCTGGACCTGTCACCTTTAACCTATGGTTGTCAAGGTCATGATGGTTATTTGCATGAGGCTGATGGAAAGGGAATGAGCATGGAGGATCACCTGGGGAAGTTTATATGTGAATAGACCACATGGTTCTGCTCTCATTCCATTGACCAGAACCAAGGACATGGCCATGCTCAATCAACTTCAAGGAATTCTAGGAAATGTAGCTTAGCTCAGTGCTCAGGAGAAGTGGAACGAGGTTTCACGAAAAACTGGCCAGTCTCTACTGTGAGAAGGGGCGGGAGGTGCTTTTAAAAGAAGGAATGATGTCTTCTCTGGGGTTATATTTTTAAGCGTACAGCTTTATTTCAGCAAACACACACTCCAGGAGGGAACAAACCTGTGCCTGTGTTTGTTGATGATGATTCTTTCCTCTGCTTCCCTTGCAGAAAACAAACAAACAGAACATTTATTTCTTCTGTGTTGAGAATAGTTTTCTCTAGACAAAGGCTTGGTAATGGATTATCAAGCTTTATGTTCTTAAACAAGCAGGAGGAGGGCAAGTTATAACCTGAATCTTGGCATCAGACAGAACTGTGATGGATCCCAGTAGAGCCTGGTACCGCCTACTAGCTGTGGGACCTGGGACAGGTTACTTAACCTCTCTGAGCTGCAGTTCCCCTACTTGTGAAATGGCACTAATGGCATTTATCTAATTGGTTTCTATGAGGACACAGCATGGTCCGGCACTTGGCACGTGACTGGAGCTCAACACACAGGAGTGACCTCCCTGCTTCTGTCCCTTTGGTGTTCCTGTACCAGGGCCTTGTCTTGATCCTGAGCTGAGCCTGTCTGGGGAACTGATTGGAGGGTCCTCCAGGAATTTGACTGCAGCACTGAGGCGAGCCGATAAACTCAGTTTGGCAGTAAGCGTGGAGCCATCAGCAAGGAGTGAGTATCTGTCTGAGGATTTTTATCCCAGTCCAAGTCCACCATGGACTCCTGTGTGGGGCCCGTGGGGAGGGAGCTGCACTGGGTAAGCATGAAAAGGACTGTTCTAACCAGACCTCTGCAAATCACTGGGACACAAGCCTTCTTGCAGCAGCAGTGGGGGGGAGGCAGTCCCCACAGAGATGCAGACTGGCTGTGGACGATCAGCAGTTCCCTGCCCATCTGTGTGAAGGCACTGCCTGGGGGAGGGTGGCTTACAGGTGGCCCCAAAACAGGGGTGGGGTGTTCTCCTACGATTTGGTGGGAGCTGAAGGAGGAGATGAAATGGTAGCTGATAGGGCTTGCTGGTAAAAATACATGAGCTTTCTAGGACCAGTTAAGGAGGTACTGGAGGCAGCTAGAAATTTGGAATTAGCAGGTGGAGGGGCACAATGTATCAGTGAAACATTGGCCTCAGTAATGATGTGATTCTATTTTAAACTCAGAACTGGCATGACTGGGTTAACCCAGGTTACTTTATTGTCGTCAAAGAATAGCTCCCAAAAATGTGGTACATATATAGAGTGGAATATTATTAAACTATAAAAAAGAAGGAAATCTTGCCATTTGCAACAGCTTGGTGGACACTGAGGTCATTATGCTAAGTGAAATTATGAGACAGGCAAAGCCAAATATCATATGATCTCACTTATAGGTGGAACCTGAAAAAGAAAACACCCTAAAACAAAAAACGACCTTATAGATACAGAGAACAGATTGGTGATTGATAGAGGCAGGGGCTGGGATGTGAGAGAAATGCATGAAGAGGTCAAAAGCTGCAAACTTCCAGTTATAAAATAAATACATCACAGGGATGTAATGTACTGCGTGGTGACTATAGCTAACAATGCTGTTAATGTTGAAAGTTGCTGAGAGAGTAGATCTTGAAAGTTCTCATCACGAGAAAAAAAATTGTAACTATGTGAGATGATGGATGTTAACTAGACTCCCTGTGAGCATTTCATGATATATACAAATATGAAATCATTATGTTATATATCTGAAACTAATATAATGTTATATATCAAGTAGGTCGCAATACAAATTTTTGTAAGTAGTTTGAAGGAAAAAAAGAGAAAAGCTCCCTTGAGCGATCAAATCGGATTGTTTTTGTGCATGAGCATGTCCCCCTTGACTCCCACCCCTCAAATGGTTTGCTTTCCCCTCGGCGGTCTCTGGCCTTCAGCAGAGATTGTTTGCCGCCTCTGATTCAGGCTCAACCTCTCCGTTCTTCCCCTGCTTTTGCACACCACACCCCTCCTTATGGGCAGATTGTCTTCTGGTTCCTGAATCGTTCATTTTGGTTGCGTGGCTCTTGCCTGGCAGAGCTTTCTCTGCTCTGAAAAACTCCGATTCTAAATAGTTCAATAATACATGTCCTTCCGAGGTTGAGATTCTGGCGTATGTAATTGGAAACCTGGATGTGAAGCAAGTTAAAGTTGATGCCATAAAGACAGTAAAATAATTAATCACATTGCTCTGTTTAATAGATTCAAGGGCACAGGGACAGCTTTGAGCCAGGGTGAGTCCCCAGGAGCGGCCCTCGCTGTCATGGTGATCATGGCAGGCACTGGGGACAGGGCCCCAGAAATCATCCTCAGGGGTCAGAGGCTGGGGCCCCCTCAGGATGTGCTCCCAAAGTGCACTGCGGCCCTGCTCGTGAAGGTGTCGGGCGTCTGTCCCCCTCCATTCATCCCTGCCTCTGCCAGCAGCTCCCTGTCCCTGGATTCTGGCGTAGTGTGTATGCCCTCGTGCGCACACGAGCCCGGTCCAGCCTGCCCGGCCGACTCTCTAGATGCGGTGCTCTGATTAGAATAATCCCTGTGCAGCTCACCAAGGACGTTTACATCCACTAGCTTGTTCTATCCTCAGAACGCTCTGTGAAGCAGGCAGAGCGGTTATTCTTTCCCTCCCTACTCGTCCTAAGGGAACACAGAGGCTCTGCTGGGTTCTGGGGGAAATGGTCCATTTCACAGATATCTTTCTCAAAGTCACACAGCTAGTTGGGAGAGCCAGGCCTTACATTCCCCTTTGGGTGACTTCTCAGCCTGTGCTCTCTCGGCTCTGCCTCACTGGCTCCCGTGGGGGATCAAGGGTACAAGGGCGTCCTTGTGGGGGGCGTCCCCCTCAGGGAGGCCACTCCCAGGACGGGGGGCCAGCCGCGAGCGAAAGAGCTGACATGATTCGCACGTATGTCGCGTGCCAGGCGCCATTCTAAACCACGTTCACACACCGCTTCGTCGATTCTTCAGATCACCCTCTGCCTTAGCTGCGCTTAATGTTTCCATTTTATAGATAAAGAAATGGAGGCACAGGAAGGATAGGACACTGGTGCGAGGTCACAGAGCTAGTAAGTGGTAGTGATGGGATTTGAACTCGTGTTCTTAATCACTGTATCCTCTGGGCCCCTTGGCAGCAGGTGAGTATCCTGGAGGCAGGGTCGTTCTCTCCCAAGACTCGGTGCCTCAGCGTCTAGCCCAGGGCGTGGCACAGAGAAGGGGCTCATGGGATGTTTATCAGAGGACTGGAAAGCCCAGCGTGGTGGGGTGCGTCTGCCTCTGGGCGGGCCAGCTCCTCACCGTCTTCATTCATTTATTCTTAGCACAAGTGTCTCCTGATGTGTCAGGCCCTGTCCCGGCACTGGGGACACTGGGGGCTGAGCCGGCCTCTGCTTCTGTGGAGGCAGGTGGGGTCTGGGGGGCCAGCTAATAATAAAGGGGTGTGGTAAGTGCAAAGATGGGAGCATCGTGGGTGCCGGAAGAGGACCATGTGACCCAGCCCAGAGGGGGCAGCCAGGCGAGAGGACAGTGGGGAGAGGACAGCGTGGCAGGTGGAGGCAACAGCGTCAGCAAAGGCCTTGAGGGGGGTGGGGGAGCGGGGGG
>NW_027528859.1:4344528-4359985 GCF_008692635.1 Crocuta crocuta | reverse complement strand
GAGGCTGCGGGGGACAGAGTTCATGCCAGGGGACGGGCTGAGATTGTCAGGGTGAACAAGGTCTTATGGAAGCCAGTCTAGAGAGAGACGGGAGCGCATGAGATCCTCAAGGAGAGGGCGTGGCACTGGGAATTCGGGCAGTGGCTGTGGTTGGGGGGAAAGGAAGGGGCAGACTGTGGCCTGGCTTGGCTTAGGTTTGTCCCTCTGAACCCCTTCCCCGGGCCCAGCCCGCGCCAGTTTTACGGTTGTAATGAGCTCGGGCAAGGGGCTGAAGCTGTGGGTTTGAGACCCACAACCAGCGCCTGCCTTTCCCACCCTCGTGCTGATGAAAGGAGCAGCTCTTCTGTCAAGGTTCTTGGTACCTTTTGCCTTTGTCTGTCCCAGGTGCCTTCTGAAGTGAGTGCCCTGAGGGCGGGGCGTAGCCCAAGGCGGTCGAGGTCCTCTCTGAAACCAGACTGATGTGGGTTTCAATCTCAGTCCCACCACTCAGAGGCTATGTGACCTTGGAGAAGTAATGTCACCTTTCTGAGCCTCAGTTTTCTTATCTGTGAAGGAGAGGTGATAATGATGCAGCTCTTACAGCAGTTATGAGGCATTTTTAAAAAAGTTTTTAAAATCTATTTATTTTGAGAGATGGAGAGAGAGAGAGAGAGAGAGAGAGAGGGGGGGGGGGAATGTGGACAAGAGCAGGGGAGGAGCGGATAGAGAGGGAGATAGAGAATCCCAAGCAGACTTGATGGGTCTTGATCTCATGAACTGTGAGATCATGACCTGAGCCGAAATCAGGAGTCAGACACAGCTGTGGCCTTAAATGAGCTCCATCTGGAAAGTGTCTGGATGGTCACAGGTCACTCCCAAGACTTTTGCCAGCCTGTCTTTCTGTTGGGGGCAGCACATAGTAGGTACTCAGGAAGTGATAAAGAGGCTGCCAAGGTATGTTGTTTGCCTGTCTGAGTACTGGAGGCAGACAGGCCAGGGTGACCTGGGCTTCTGAGGACGGATGTCTTCCAGAGCAGGGCTGTCGGGGTTGGGGGCTGGTGCTGGGGGTGGAGCAGGGTCTGACATCCCGTCCGTCTGAGATGAGCGGTCTCCGGCGGGGCTGGTCCCCTCCATTCCCCATGGCCCAGTGCCCCAGTCCTTCCCCAGCAGCTGTGTGGGGAGGGAGGCAAGGCTGCGGCGCACCCCCATTCTACAGAAAGGGGAAGCACAGGTGCAAGGAGGCAATGAGACTTGCTGAAGTTTCCTCTGGAGGCAGGAGGGAGGCCTGGGTTCCTCTGTGACCTTGAAGTCACCTTGTGGCAGACCAGCACACCCAGAGGGTGGGTGTATCAAATGGGCACTCCCGCCGTCTGCAGTGAGGGATTCACTGCTCAGGGGAGGAGGGCCTTGCTGGAGGTGATGGGGAGCTCCCGGCTTCCCAGCATGCTGTGAATGGACTCTAGGCCTCCTGGGGAGGGAGGAAGCCCGGGTCCTCGCCCTGCATAGCTGGCCTGCATGCGCTGAGAGCTCCTGGAATCAGAGAAGAGCATGATGACTGGCTTGCCTGGGATCTGAAAGCTGAGGATGGTGCCTGGGCACCCTTGGGGACTGGGAACCTTGACTGAGAAACAGGGCTCAATCACAGGATGGAGGTGGGACTCCATGTAGAGGGACTGTATCTTCCCAAATTCTTTGAGGGGAAGAGGGTATTCAGCTGGCCTCGGTCTCCTCTGGGGTCCTGTCAGCCAGGAGGGGAAACTTTGGTGGGGGAGGAACGACCCAGGGACGGTCCATCCCAAGGTCCACCCTGAGATCTGAACTGGAACTCGCCTCTGCCGAATCTGACTTGTCTGTCTACCCACAATTAGTTACTCCCATAATAATTGTTAATAGGATGAGTCAAACACTGCTTAAGTATATCTTGTATATCAATCCCCATTTTACAGAGGGGGAAACTGAGGCACACAGGGATCAAACGGTCCAAGGGCACACAGTTCACAAGTGGCAGAGTTGGGATTTGGAGCCTGTTCCTAGCCCTCACAAGTCACTCCCTCCCACCCACTGCCACAGAGAGCCACATGGATCAGACAGAGCTCTTGTCCTGAAGTAGCTTATCGTCTGTTTGGGGGCTAAGAGAGGAAGAGAGGTGAAGGGCTACAAGCCTTCTGAGAAGGAAACAGGCCCATGGTGACAGGGGTGTGTGTGTGTGTGTGTGTGTGTGTGTGTGTGTGTGTGTAGTTACACAGCAGGTGTCATAGGCACTTAGACACAGAAGGAGAGAGGGCATTCCAGATAAGGGAACAGCATGAGCAGAAGCATAGGGGCAGTAAAATGCTGTGAATATACAGCCTGGTTAGGATATTGGGGGTGCAAAATGTCATGAGAAATAACATTGGGAGTGGTTGGTTAAAATTGTGGAGAACACTGATCAGTCTACGAATAATGGGATTTGTTTGGAGAGTACTTGGTAACAACTGCAGGTCTTTAAACAGGAGAGTGATGTGGTCTGAAGTATGCTTCTGGAAGGCCAATCTGGCAGTGATGGGTGAAGAGGAATTAGAAGGGTGCAAGTGTCAAGGTAAGAGAGAAGTGGCCCGAATGTGCGCAAAGAAGAGACTGGCCCAAGAGGGACATGAGAATAGGGTCAACAGCGCCAGACTGGGAAGAGCTGGGGACTCTGGGTTTTCTGCTCAAGAAAATTGAGAGGCCAGAGATGCCACTGACAGAAAAGGGGGAACAAGTTTGGGGAGACTTGATGTTTCTCTGAGCAGAACCATCCACTCAAACACCACCTCTTCAGTAGGGCTCAGCTTTCTTTCCTTCCAACAGTGATTACTCTATGGGAAATAATCACATTCACATACTTGTTTTTTGTGTTTGCCCAACTAGTCTCTAGGAGAGCTTGTTCATTGCACTATTCCCAGCACAGAGTCTGGCACATAGTAGGTGATCACTAAATATTTTTTGAATAAATAAATGAATGTATGATGTGTGTCGTGTTTGAGGGGAACTGTGGAAAAAGGATGCAACTGGACTGGAAATCAGGAAGGACGTCTGAGCAAACAAGAACCTCCCACACTTGGGGTCAGCAGCCCTAAGCCCAGAGTGTCTGAGATGGCCCAAAGAGAGAATGGACAGTAAATAGAAGTTGGGGATTAACCTTGGGTGGAGGGCTGTGAGGACATTCGTGTGTGTGTGTGTGTGTGTGTGTGTGTGTGCGCGCTCGCGCGCGCGCATGCATACACGTGTGGTCACTCGGCTACGAATTTGGGACAACGGACGTCTGACTGGACTGGTTTACTGGTTGTGCCCCAGCACCTAGAACAGAGTCTGGCACGCATGTGTTCAGTGTTTGTTGACTGAATTAATGTGTGAACGTGCTCTTCAGCCAGGAGTAAATCTTCCTGTGCATAAGAGATTAGAGCAGGAAGCAAGAGTTAGCCTGTGAACTGGGGTCAGTAAGGTTGCCTCAGCTGTAGCTGTGGTACTTCCCGGATTCTGGCTAAGAGTAAGTAGGTCCCCCCTCCTAATGCTCCCATTTGGTCCCCACGCTTTGCTCCCAAGTGGGCAGAGCCCGGCCCAGAGTGCAGAGGTGGAACTTCCCGGTGGGTGGCCAATGAGGAGGTGCACTACAGAAAAGCCCGCCCCTGGAACTGAGCTGATTGGCCTGCTCTGCCCACCGAGGAAGCCTGCTCTACCCAGCAGGGCATGGTGACCAGATCTCACTCTTCAGGGGGTCTCCATTGCCTTGGGTCCTTTTTCATTTAGAGAGAGGCCTTCAGGGATTAGTTTTGTGAGTCTGGTTTCGTTGTGCTTTCGTTCAACAACTTGTATTCTGCACTACCAGTACCAAGCGCTGTTGTAGGTACCGAGGATACTGCTTCAGATCCTTTCCTTAGGGACCTTACAGTGTATATGACATGGGAAAAGGAAGTAAACCAACTCTCAGCGTACTCTACAGTTACACAGTGGTATAAGTATGACAAGAAACAAAATAACGGAGGTATAATTTAGATTGAAGGCGACGTTTGAGCTGGCCTTGAAAGGATCTCTTTCAGTAAGCAAAAGGTGGTTGGAGGTTGGAGAAGGGCTTGGAGCTGAAATGAGCTTGCTACACTGAGGGCGGAGCAGCCAGGCCTAGAGGAAAGCCCAATAGGAGGGCAGAGGGGAGCAGGTAACGCTGGTCTCTGGCCGTTTTCTGTTTACATTTTTTCCAGAGGATACTGGAAAGCCACTGAAGATTTTTATAAGGAAGGGCCATGTGTTTTTTAAAACAATCACCCTGACTTTGTGTGTAGAATGGATTGGGGAAGACGAAGACGATTTTTTTGGGGTGGCCTGATTTTCCCGTTCACTCTAAGTGGTAACTAAAGGGAGTTTGAGACAAGGCAATGTTCAGAACCTTGAGCTGAAGGGCTGTGCATCAGAGGAGGCACAGCTTAGCCCTAATCCTCTCCAGAAATACATGTGTTCACCACGTGGCCTTGGGAAAGTAACTTCCAGGACTCAGATTAGCAGTGGAGGGAGGAGAGAAAGGACATGGAATGTGTCACAAGTCACACAGGCCTCCCACCCAAGTGCCTCCTACAGCCGAGTGGGTTCCTTACGTGTTTTCTGAGGCCAGTTTTCCTTTCCTATTACAATACTGCCCCCCAAATTTCCTCTCTAGTCCTGGTTAGCTGGGAGACAGAACTCAGGTTTCTGGGCTCCTCCATTCCTGTGCTATAAGCCCCCAACCTCTTGCTCTGATGTTCTGGTTTCTGAGAGTTATTTGCCTACCAGAAATCTGGCTACCTAGATCCAAAGTTGAAGCGGGGTCCAAACAGTCCACACAGCAGGTGAAAAATGTCCCGTGTAGTTGGCCAGCCGTGGTTGGACAGGAGGTTGAACTGACGATTCTCTAGACTGTGGAGACCACAGGGGCAGAGACCGGCCAGTTTCTACCCATCACCACATTCCCAGCACCCAGCCTGTAATGCGATAAGTCCTTAATAAATAGTTATTGAATGAACGATGTTTTACCATGCTTTTTTTTCAAGTCGAAGGCATCATCAACTATAAGAAATACTGTGATTTCATTTGTAACTTTGCAAGAAGGGGCATGACATTAAATAGGCACATCAGTTGTGAGAGACATCCTGACAATAAGAATGCTAAAAGGGGAAAACACAATACACGCATCCTAGACTCAGCACTTGTGTGCTAGCAGCAGCTGTAAAGAGCCCATTGTTTTTCATTCCCTTGTCCGTGCTTGCTTTTGTGGAGACATATCCCCAGGCCTTGTGGATGTTTTGAGCCCAGTTTTCCTTCCCTCTGGAAAGTAGCCACCAGCCCCCCAGTCAGCGTTGTGCGCATACGAGCCCCCTGTGTCATCTCGCCATGACTTTGTAAAGGACCGGCCCACGACATATTTTCTGTGGAGTTTATAGGAATAATGGGAATGACACAAAACTGCAGCCAGACTCAAATGAAAGGACAAATGTAGTTGGCCAAAATGAACAATTATAGGAAACAAAGGGAAAATAACGATTAAAGATCTTTCATTACAGCCAGCTAATTATCATGAGTTCTGGACTTAACTGTTCAGGCATAGAATTAAAAACCTTAATTATATTGTCACCTTTGTCTCTCAGCTCCCATTGCCACAAATGAATCCATTTACTGTAAGTGCCGCTGATGAGCAGAAATTGATGGCAGTCCCAGCGAGGTGGGAGAGGGGGCCCCGGGAGCGGTGGTGGGGGGTGTGCACCAGGCAGCACTACCAGGCCCGCACAGCTGGGCGGCAACTGCATTCCAGGACATTATAAATTAGAAACACTTTTAATGAGACAAATACAGGTTTGATGGATTTTATGATTTCTTCTCCCCTTCAAACCGCTAACAATGCTCCTCCTCTTTCTTCCTTTCTATTAGAGCCGGTCTCTTGTTAAGTGATTGCATTAATGGTCTTTGGAGGCAGTCTGAGTGTGGGAGGACAAGGGGGACTTCCCTTGCGAGGGTACTGGAAGCCTCTTCTCTCTAAAGGAAGACAATTCCCAGCTGTGGTTCCAAATGGGAGCCTTTGAAGGCCCAGAGCAATGAGTGGAAACGTGAGATTACTTTGAGAGTGAGCAAAATTGGAAAAGAAAGAGGCAGGATGGTTGGGAAGATAAAGTCCTCAAAACTAGCCAGTTTTTGCTTGCTTTGAGAGGCTGGCCAGTTCAGTGAGTGAAGCCAGGCATGGCTACAAGAGGTGGTCAAGTGGTCAATTTCTTGGCTTCAGGGTGGGGTGGGGTGCAGCTGGGAGTTATATTATAACCTTAGAGTTATGATCACACATGGTATAGTGATTCCCACCACAAACTCAGGAGCCGGACTGCCTGGGCTTGAATCCAGGCTCTACCTCGTTCTGTGTGATTCTGGGCATGTTACTTAACTTCTCTGTGCCTTGATATCCTCATCTGTAAGGCGGAGCTATTGATAGTACCTGCCTCATAGGATTGTTATGCGGTTTAAAAGAGTTAATATGCGTAAAGCACAGAATAGCACCTGGCATATTGTAAGAACTATATAAGTGTCAGATACACCAAGTTAAAAACAGCCCCGAGTTCAAATGTTGTCTTCATTTAGTGGCAGTGTGACCTTGGACATGTTACTTAACCTCTCAGGTTTTTTCTATAAAATGGGAGGAATGGCCATACATACTACAGAGGTTTGCCCTGGGAGTCCATGAAAAACCAGGAGTGTACAGCCGCTACATAGGTTACTGTGTCAGCCGCGGCTCTGCTATGAGCCTACTTGAGTTTCAGAGCTGTGGGGAGAAAAGGCAGGTACAAAGTCATGGAGAAACTTGACCTAAAATAAGCTGAAAGCCATCGGCTAACACACACAGTGGCTGTGGGTGTCTGGGCTGTGCGGGGGGCTCCCAGGAGGCAGACCCTGGGCACACAGCAGATCAGGCAAGGCGGCTATCCTGACCAGAGACGAGTCTAGGTCTCTGGCTATCCTGCGTGTCTGGAGAAGAGGTGCAGGCCTGCCCTGGCACGGGCACTCCTATCTCCCATCTTTGGGAGAGTCGGGAGCCTGTGTTGCCATGGTGACGTGGAGGCGTTAATGGGATGGAATTCCTCACAGGGACGGTGGTGGGATGGTGGCGGCAGCTCCACAGTGCGGAAGAGACCCGATGCAAAACAAAAGGGGGAAGCACGTCGGCCACGCAGGGTCATGGCCAAACCCAGGTTGTGGGGATTTCCAGCTCTGCTGCCCAGAGAACAGGAATGAGATTCACTGCTCAGGTCCTTTCGTCCTGTATCTGGGCACCCCCTCTGCCTCCACCTGCCAGGATAAAAATTAGTAGGATAGGGGAGATGTCAAGGAGATGCCAAACAGGCTGGGCAGGGGGAGGGGGCCAGTGAGAGACAGGAAACAAGGGGGAAGGGGGGAAAATATCCACCCTGGGGTGAGTGTGTAGAAGAGTGCCCCCCTCCCTGTACCTCCATTCCTCTGGTGAAGATCCCTGACAGCCGGGTCTGTGGGTGACCAGAGGCTTTTATATCCTTTATCACATTCGTTTATCTCCAAACCCTGAGGGTAACCAAAGCAGTGTTTATTATCCCCATTTTACTGTTGAGCAAGCTGAGACTTAGTGAGGTGATGAGCCTCACTGAGGGACCAGTGTTTCCTGAAAGCCCAATGGGCGCGGTCCTCATTTTACAGATGTGGAGGCTGAGGCTCCAATTAGGTAAGTGTTTCACCTGAGTGCCCACTGCGGGCTAGAAGCAGAGCTCGCTATCTCTGGCCCCTGGTTCAGGGCAGTACTGCCTTCCCTTATTCATGTGTGTCTCACTGTCAAGGCCAAGTAAGTTGGCAGGAGTGTACGTTTAGTTGCCAATAATAGAAAGAACCTTAGCTATTTAAGAAGAAATTGACTTAAGATGGGGAACTAGGTGCTTGCTGTTCTTTGGGAGGGCGAGAGCAGGCCGTTGGCCAGGTCTGCAGAAATGACTCCCAGAACAGCAGAAGAGCCCCACCTCTGCCACAGTTCAGAGAGTGGGGGACTGTGCTGAGCCACAGCCTCAAAGCAGTGGTGCCTTGGCTGTGCTTTTTGACATATGATGGCACTTGCAAAGAACACAGCACGAGCTGAAGGGGCAGCAGCAACAGACGCGCAGCCCTGCCTCCCTGTTACCTGCCACATGCACTGCTCAGGTGCATCTGATTGGCCTAATCACATCCGGACCCTCAGCTGCAAGGGCATCCAGTAAATGTGGCTTTGGGCCTTCTTGGCTCTATAGCACAGGAGGGCCAACTGGAAGGGACTGGAACAATGTTGAGCACCAAGCCTCTGCGTCCACCCTGCAGCCACGAGGCTGAGCTCAGGCCAAGAATCCAGGTCCAGATTGGACCAGGAGGCTTATTCATCTTGGAAGTACCTGCCCTCGGCCAGAGCTCCTGCAGTATCCCTGTCAGAAGAACAAAGAGCACTGCACTTTGAGTCCAGCATCCTGGGATCCTTAGCTTTATCAGTAACTGGCAAGTGACCTTGGACAGCTCACCCACGTACATAGCCATACACACCCACAGGCAACTTTCAGTGGGGCGTCCGTGAAGGACTGATGGGGAAGAAACTCTACAGCTTAATCTCAGGCTGAGCCCTTGTGTTGCAGTCATGAAGATCTTGGTCTCTGAGATCAGGCCCCAGACCAACCAGGGTGCCATTCTGGGAGCCCTCCTCATTCTGCCATCATTAACTCGAAAGCCAGCGCCCAGGCACGGTGAAAAGCACAGGTGTGAATGCAACCTTGTTGTCAGCCACGCACCCTTCATACTACACCAGAGCTATTTCAAAGCTGGAGCTGGGGCTCACAGGCCCCCTCCTTAACTGAGACAGGAACCGGTGCACAGAGAGATAAGGTGAGGAACATGCCCCAGCCTGAGGCAAGAGGCAAAATTTTCTTCTGCCACATGGGAGCCTCTAAGCCTCGGTGCTCCCATCGGTAAAATTGTCTTCCTACCAGTGCCACCTGAAGGGCTGTGAGAAGGATTAAGGGACACAATCCACTCCTAGCACGCAGTACAGCACCTCACATTCAAACGGGCTCAATAAACATCTGCTACACTTTCGTCAGCTTGTGTGCTTAAAGCCACAGTCCCTCCTGATGTGTTTTAACCAGTATGTCATCATTCCTCTGCCTCTCCTGGGAAGGCCACTGCAGGGCTGCCCCTGAGCCAACAAGCATGTGTTGATCATTTAGAGCCTGACAAGTAGCTGACCCCAGAGTCTGAGGAAAGGAGTGAGAAAGTGAGCAAATTGGACCACAGTTTCTCGGCCCTTGGCGGCACACTGAGAAATACCGATGCCAGCCCCATTGGCAGAGATGGGACGTAATTGGTCCGGGTTGGAAGGCAGGCACCATGTTTCATTTGTTAGTTATTTTATGGCTCCCCAGTGATGGCTTCGTGCAGTGGGAGCTGAGACCCACTGAGGCAGGTGTCCTGATGCGATCTGATGGGTTAGGGCAGAATAATAATGAGCTGTGCCTCTTACCAGTGTCTATGCTCGGCCTCTCTGAATCCTTGCAGGATAGGAATTAAGATCCCCATTTCATGGATGAGGAAACTGCGACTTGTGGAGTTTGGATGGCCCTGATCCATGGGCCTGGAAGGGCAGCGAAGAGACAGAAGAGGGTAACTTTGGCGGCCTTGCTCTGTTAATATCCCCAGGAGGGATTATCAGCAATAGAGAATCTTTCTTGAGGCCCAATTCTAGGCGTTTTGCAGGAGCCGAGTTTGGACTGTCTGGCAGAGCCGTGCTGCCTGTCTGGCCTTCCTCTGGTCCCAGACAGTCCTTGTCTTCTACTACAGGGGACATGGAAGGGACCTTGCTGTTCTGGAGGGCAGGCCCGGGCAGACAGGCCTGATGCGAGGATGACAGGACTCCTACTTGGAGCCTAGAGCGGTTCCTTGCAGGGGACCCATCTGTGTGGTGGCCTCTGGAACTCAGCCGGCCCAGAGAGAAGGTTGTCACGGGGGCCTTGCCCTCAGATCGGCCGCTCGATCCTCCCAGTGAGGATTTCACCTCTCACGCCACGACTGGAGCACATTCATCACCCCGAGTGTCTCAAACAGTGAAAGAGATGGGATTCTAGATGGCACCGGGAGAAAAATGGAGATTTAGCTCCCGAGTAAGTGAATTTATCTATTCCCAGACCCGGGTTGGACAACGCCGGCCGGAGGAAGTCATTTATCTCTTTGAGAGATGATTTTAGAAATGCAGTCATGGATGTGTCAGTTCCGTGCTTTCTGACTTCAGGGTGAGATAGGAAGAGCCGAAGTGTCTTCTGCCACTGGAAGGCAGCAGGAGGCCCCGCGGTGACCAACTGCTCTGCCTGACAGCGGGGTCCAGGCATCGGGTGCTAATTACCACATCCTCTTCTCAATTGGAGTCTGTGTGGTTCCTCTTCACTTCCTTTTGATTATCTCAGGGCAATTTTGAGAGAGCCAGGGACGAATGTAAGCAGAGCTGGTGCGCACATTATTACGGCCTCTCTCTGGGCTTAAATGGCTCTCTCGAAAATAGGCCTTTTTATTTATCTTCTCTTCTCCTCTCCTTAAATTGTAGCCCAGCCCTAAAGGCGTGGATTGATTGTGCATTTCCTTTGCCTTGGAATGAGCCTGTTTATCACTCCTGTGGGTCTGAAGATAGGAGAGGAGGTAGGGATGCCCGGGACGTGGCTCCTCCCACCTCGCTCTCCTGCCCGCTCAGACCAAAAGCAGCTCTGCCTCCAACTTTGAGTGTATAGATGCCACGTGCCGCTTGCTTCGGGGATGGTAGGCGCAGAGTTTGTGCGGCAGTATCTGGAGTAGTTCTAGCTTATTTCCTTCTGAGCAGATGGACCTCGGCCCCACGACAGGTGCTGTTAAAGTCCAGTTGAGATGAGGGAAGCAGCCCAAGATAACGTCCCGGCCACAGGCTGTGGGTGGAGTCAGAGCAGATGGGCCCCGTGGCCAGGACGGGAGGCACCATCCTGTCAGGTCCGAGGGGTTTTGTTTCAGGACAGTCATCCTCACCCTGACTTCTCATCTGGGACTTAATGCCAAAGCTGCGACCAGAGCCTGGGTCACTGGCACTGTCTGCAACATCCTTCCAGTCTCTCCTACTCTTGACTTTGTCAGTATTTTAACTCTTCTGACAACTTTTTTGGGGAGGATTGGAGTGACAGAGCCCACACACCGGGCCTTGGCTTATGCCGCTTGCTGATTCAGGTGGTCCTTCAGGCAACATGCTACTGTGGGCACGGGCACTGTGGGGGGACCTCTGGCCGGAGGAAATAATGCCAGCTAACCCGCGCTATTACCCTATACGAGACCCTGTTCACGAGTGCGTCACATCTATTGACTCATCCTCTCAACAGCTCGGTGATGGTGTACTATGATTATCCTCACTTTACAGATGAAAACACTGATGGACAGAAGCATTTTGTCCTTGCCTCTGGTCACACGGCTAGTGAGTGGTAAAGCCAAGATCAAACCAGGCAATCTGGCCTCTCCGCTGGGACCCTGTGCTGAGCCTTGGGGAATGTTCCTTGGGTGGCCCGACCACCACTGCCCTGGGCTTGGCCCACTTATTTCCCACCTTGCCATATTCTAGTCTCTATACTAGATGCCATATTTGTAGTGTGGCCATCCAACCACCCTCTGCTCTAGCCTGCGGGGACCATTCTAACAACAGAGAGCTCTTCTGCACACCAATGCCCTTGGGTCCCTCCCCACCCCCCCTTTTATGGCTCCCAGTCCTCTGGTTCTGGATCCTCCGGATCCTTAGTGTGGTCTACCTTTCACTGATTCTAACCACCCAATCAAGAGGATTCACCAACTTTTCCAAATAATGGGTTTGCTTTCCTCCTTCCTGGAACACCCCTTCTCCTTCCCCAGCTAGCTCTTTCCTCCAGCACACCTTCCCAGACCCTGCCACATGCCAGTGCTTACCAACTGGGCACCATGTGTGACACTTGCTTTATTTGTAAAGGAAGTTTTATTGCTTTGGGGGGGGGCTCTTAAAAAGAATTCAGATATATTTAAGAAAATTTGAAAAATATAGACACTCTCTCAGAAGAAAAGAAAAACAACCTGGGATCCTGTGTCTGCTATCGATATTTTGGCATATATGTGTTCAATCTTTATTTTTTATTCATTTTTTAAATTGTGAAATATTTCAAATACAGACAGGATAGAGGATAATACATTTCCCTGGGCATCCACCACCTCTTTCATCAGCTTAGTAATTTTTTTATGCGTATGTGCAAATTTAGTTTTAAACATTCGGGATGATGTTGTACCAAATGTCCGTACTGTTTTGAAAGATGCTCGCCCCCATCCCCCACTTTCTAAATCACACACTTTCCCATGACTGAAGAGTATTCTATGAAAAGATGTCCAATAGCTCATTCAGTTAACCAGTCCCCTATTTCTGGACATTTACAGGCATATATAACAGCATATAAAATATCAATTTTAATGCATCTTGGCGAGCATTGAGTAATATCATTTTTAGAGGACATTGTCAGTTATGAATGAATAAAAGGATGAATGATAAGAGCTCTTTCTTGGGAGGGATAAGGTCTCCTTGAAATGTGGTCATCACATTGCCACTCCCCTTATGGCCGCTCAGATGCCACTGCCCGGGCGAGAAAGTGTGGTGGTGCTTGGGGTGAGGTCAGGGCAGAAGGCTGTTTTCTCAGTGTAGCTTTTAGTCTTCAGCCGAGTCTGTGAAGTGACCATGCAGCCAAAGTAATGACCCTTCTGTGGGCCAGGCTAATGCGCTCCTCCCTTGCTGCTTGGATCAATACCATACTTACTGCAGATTAGCTAAATGAGCCAGCGCAGCTGGGAATGAGCTTCTAGAGACAATTACTATGGAAAATGCAGCCATATTTTAGTGGGCACCGCATGCAGGAGGCTTTTTGCAAATATCAACATATATTTGCTTGCTTGACAAAAACAGATCAAACCAAAGTCAAGAAATTAATCCAAATGATCGGACTGTAAATGATCCTTGTTGTGCCAAGTGTGGCAAAATCTTGACCTTTTCAGCGGCTGCTGTTGCTCAGGTTGTGCCGGAAATAACCAGCCTGACAGAACTGGCCGGTGGTTGGCCCACGCCCAGGTCTGCAAGTTCATCCCGGCTAGAAATGGTGATGATGCTGACAAGCATAGCCGTTCATATTTGCATAGTACTGCCTTGCTCACTCTTCACCACAACCTTGGGATGCTCAATAAACGCTTATTTAATAAATCCACTCATTCATTGAGCAAATGATTACTGAGTAGCTTGTAGGTAGCCTGGCATTGTTCTAGGTGCTGGGGAAATAGGAGTGAACAAGGCAGGGTCCTTTTCAGTGGAACTTACAGCCTTGGGGTGTGAGACTGACAATAAATAGGAAAACAAGCAAATCACCACTGGGGGAAGTATGGCAAAGAGAGAGTGATGGTGCTGGGGAAAGAAAATATATGGGTGGAGCCTCATTTCAGTGGGTGGTTGGAGAGGGAGGCTTCTCCAAGGAGGTGGCATTTAAGTTGAAATTTGAAGGATGAGAAGAAGCAAGCTGGGAGTGAGCCGGGGGTGAGCCTGGGCAAGAGGAGAGGGGGTGTTTTGGGCTGAGGGACCAGCTTGTACAAAGGGTGAGGGCTGGCAAGGAGACTGAGACCAGCAGTTCAGGGAGCGCAGGGCAGCTCCACAGTGGCCGGAGTAGAAAGGGAAGAACAGCATCAGGAGTCAGGCCACAGAAACAGCCAGCAAGCAGCACACACACAGGGCCCTGTGAGGCACGGTAAGGAATCTGGACTTTATTTTAAGGGGGCAGGGGCGGGAAGCCATCACGGGGCTTTATAAAGGGGAAGGCTAAGACCCAATCTACACTCTAAAAAGCTCACTCTAGGTCCGGAGTAGGGAATGAAAAATATTCTATATTAGCCTGGCTAGCTGGTTCCAGAAGAATCACAAATGTAAGTAGACAGATTGGCCAGGTGGGGGGAACCTTGGGTAGATCCTCTGAAGGGCTTTTTGGGCTTTGAGGACCTGCCAAGGTTGCAGGCTCCGGTTCTGGCTTTTTTCTGGTTTCAGGTCTCATCTCATTTTCTCTTTCCTGTGGGAGGGTTTGTCACTGGCATGATTCTTGGCCCAGTTAAGTGAAAGGCAAAGAATGAAAGGAAAAGGGAGAACTGGGAACCCTTGAGTGGGTGTAGCAGGAATATCCATCGTGCCCTCCCAGGCTGGGGTGCTCCAGTGTGCTGGTTTTCACCCCAAAGAAGAGCATGGGAGCCCCTCCTCACTCCCTGCTTGGGGCCCTGGGGCATGTGGGGAGGTGTCCTCCAAGGTGGAGCCCCACAATGAGCTGGGCAATGGCTCTGTCACACTCAGCCACTGGGCCGTTGGTGGTCAGGATTCAGGGAGCGGGTGGCCTGAAGTTCCTCTCTCAGAAAGAGTTGGGGTTTGTGGGCAGGGCCACCTGGGTTCTTGAAGTCACCCACCCAGCACTTCCCTGGCCACAGCCCACTCTTGGGCAGCCATCTGAGATTGGCTCTGATGTCCTGCCCTGGGACCCCGCAGCTCCCCACTAGTGGCTTCCCCATAGTCTCCTCAGTTCCCTCCACACCTTTCTTTCGGCTCCACATGGCCATCAAGTGAGAACAGCTACAATGCCTTTCTTGTGTTGCAAACAGGCTTCCATTCTAGACAAAGAAGTCTGGGTCAAGGGGAATACAAGGTCAGGAGGATAAAGATACTAGTTCCCTTTAAGCTTTTAGCAAAGAATACAGTTAAACACGCACTCAAATGTTTAAAGGGCCAACACTGAAAGACTGGGAGTAGAATGTACAACTTCCAAAATGGTAGTAGGGAAGGGACGAGAGAAAACATAGCCCAGTAGGTTGTTAGATGCCTTATGATACAGCAAGTGATAGAGAACAGAGGAGAGCGCAAAAGAGAGAAAGAACAAGTTGAATTTCATTTCATGAGCAGGTTGAACAGTCTTCTCCCGCCCCAGTAAACCTGGCAGCCTAGTCTCTCAGGAGGTTGATGGGGGTGGGGAGGCCATGACAGGCATCTCTAGTGCCTGTGTGTGCCAGTCAATGACATACACATCTGTTACTCCACCATTTTAAAGTCCCTGGGGGCAAGGTCTGACCCAATTCACCTCTATATGTTCACAGAACAGGGAGGTCTGGCTCCTGAGAAGGAATATGAGCATGTATATTGTTATTCAAGGCACGCTTCCTTTTGGCTCTTTGACCATCTTCTGAAAGCAGTGAATTTTGGTCCCACTCTGAACATAAAGGAACAAAATGAACAGAGAAGCTCAGGGACTCATGTGAATATGACCCTCCCATGGATGAGACCAAAAGACAGAACATTCTGGGTTTGGGGGGATATGAAGCTTTCTTATCATACTGGCTTCCTTTTCCAGTTCCTTCCCTTCCCCCCTCCCCCCTCCCGCCCTCC
>NW_027528859.1:4181050-4344482 GCF_008692635.1 Crocuta crocuta | reverse complement strand
AGTAAGCGGGTTGAAATAAAGCAGTTCCCTGAAAGGGATGTGTGAATTTCCCCTTGTGAGTATAAGGAACTTGAGGCCTTCTTTTAAATTCTCTCAGCCCCAGAGCATGGGGAACCACATGAGACCTCTGCCATCCCAGAGCTGTGGTGACAGTGGTAATGTCCATGGTTCTCAGGAGCCTTCAGGATGAGGCATGCAGAGATGGCTTGTACTCACACCGGTGACCTCCAACAGAGACACGCCAGGAAGGCGGAAGGGGCCGTGCAGCAGGATCATGTTCTGGACTAGAAAGTACGTCTGCTCCTTACCCGACCTTTGCTAAGTACACCAACTAATGGAGCGAGAGACATGAAAGATCTTCACAGGCCATGTGGAAATGTAATTCAAACCCAGCCCGAGGAGGTCACCGTAAGTTAGATTAATTTTCATCCAGCCTTTCCTTCCAAAGCTAACCTTTGCCTTACAGAAAAGTTCTTTAAAAAGAGATACGTCAGTGTTTATTTGGCATTTGAAGGAGTTTTAATCATAGCAACCCTGTTGGAAGTGTCCCCATTTTGGGGGGATTCAGCCTAGGGAACTATTTATTGATCCTTTACATCAAAGATAATTGTCCTGGGTTTGAAATCTATCAAGTATTGGAAAATTCAAATTAAGCCATTCGTGAAGTTCTGTTTAATGAGGGTTATCAACAGCAGGAGTCGTTTATTAGCAGCATGTGTCGGCCTCCTGGCCTCCTCTGCCATTCCTGTGGGAGCTGAGGCCACTCTCCAGGTGCCCTGGGCTGCGGTCTGTGGGCCCTTTCTTTCATCTGGGCACCTCGGCCCCACAAATAATGGCACCTGTCACTCTGGCAGCCCCCACCAGTTCTCTCTCCATCCTGACCCTTCCATGTCTTATCTTCCCCTTTCTACTTGTGCTCTGTCTCTCCTGTCCCCTCTCTGTATTTCCTGTCCCTCTCTTCCAGCTCTCTTTCAGTTTCCTGCCTCTTTCCCACTTTGGTCTATATCCGTCCCTGTCTGCCATCAACATTAAGACCAACAAGCTTTACCAAACTGTCTCCCATCAGAGGCCTCTGAAACTCTGTAAATCCTTCAACATGCTGCAGTTTGAGAGCAAGGGATCCTGTTATCAAAGTTTGTCACCCAATTTCTTGTTCCTAGCACTTTTTATTTTGGCCTGAAACTATCTTTCACCTGCTACGGGCTGCCTCCTAAGCGCTGGGGCTGGGGCTGATGGTCAGTATCCTGTGCCTCTTCCTTGGCTCTCTGGGTTCTCTGGAGTGTGACCTTGTGTTGTCTTAGCTCTAGACTGGAAAGCTCCACTGCTCATCGGAAGCCTCCCTCCCTTTTGAGCACTTTAACATCTGTTCACAAGACTTTGCCAGTCATGAGGTTTCTTGCAGGAGATAAAGGGCCACATTGAAGAGATGCTTGGAGAGAGATGGTTGATGGGACCTGGAGAGGCGTGTGGGAACGGGAGACACTGGAGAGGCATCTTCTTCCTCCTCTTCCTCTCCCTTCCCTTCCCTCTTTCTCCTCCTCCCTCTCCTCCCCCTCCTCCCACCCTCTCCCCTCCCCTGCCTCTTTCTCTTCCTCCCCCTCTTCCTTGCCTCTTCCTCCTCCCCTTCCTATTTTCCTCCTCCCTGTTCCCCTCCTTCCACTCCCCCTCTACCTCCTCCCCTCTCCTTTACATCTCTCCCAGTCAACCCTCAAATCTCTGTTCATGCCCAGTACCCTAAAGCCCCATATGAATTTCTTGTGTGTTTGTCTTCATTCCTCTTTCTTCTACTTCTCTCTGCCTTAAGCTTAGGAGGGAGGAGTTCCCTAAGGAATTTTTCAGAAAGCTCCCTTCANCCCCCCCCCCCCCCCCCAGAGAGCCAGTGTGTCAGTTTTAAGAACCTTAGTTTGTTTTAAGGCAAGGGATTAAGGAGGACACCCCCTGGTGGCAGTGTACAGGGGACAGGGGTAGGGGGTGAGGACGGTAAGGGTGACAAAGCCTCTGGGAACCAGGCTGTAGAACAAAGCTCTATGGAGCTGGGATGCCTACAGGGTGCAGTAGTTGGCAACAGAGACCCAAATCAAAGGAGCTTGAGCTCTGGGTATTTATTGGCTCCTGTAATTGGCCTCTAGCCATTGGATCCAGAGCCTCCACAGCGTCATCAAGACACCATCTCTCTCTTTCTCTTTCTCGCTTTTTAATTATAGTTTATTGTCAAGTTGGTCTCCATACAACACCCAGTGCTCACCCCCACAAGTGCCCTCCTCAATGCCCATCACCCACTTCCCCTCTCCCCTATGCCCCATCAACCCTCAGTTTGTTCTCAGTATTTAAGAGTCTCTTATGGTTTGCCTCCCTCCCTCTCCTTAACTATTTTTCCCCTTCCCCTCCCCCATGGTCCTCTGTTACGTTTCTCCTGTTCCACATATGAGTGAAAACAGATGGTATCTGTCCTTCTCTGACTGACTTATTTAGCTCAGTATAACACCTTCGAGTTCCATCCACGATGCTACACATGGCCAGATTTCATTCTTTCTCATTGCCATGTAGTATTCCATTGTATGGATAAACCACATCTTCTTGATCCATCCATTCGTCAGAAGACACCACCTCTCTTGAGAGGCAGTATCACCTAGTGGTCAGACACTGCCTGTATCTGAATCCTGTCCCTGCCTCTTATGAGCTAAATGACCTTGGGCAAGTTACTTAACATCTTTGTACCTCTGTTTCCTCCTTTGTAAAATGGGGGGAAAACAGTATTACCTTATAGGGCTGTGAATATTAAGTAGGTTAATGTACGTAAAATGCTTACACACAGTAAGTGCTATAAAGTATATGCAGCTGTGTTAGTGTCCTGGGGCTGCCCGAACCAAGCATCACAGACTGGGTGGCAAACAACAGTGATTTACTGTCTCACAGTTCCAGATGCTAGACATCAAGATGTCGGCAGGTCCACAGTCCTCCTGAAACCTGTAGGGGAATCCTTCTTTGCCTCTTCTGAGCTTCTGGCAGTTTGCCAGACATGTTTGGAGATCCTTGTCTTGTAGATGTGTGACTCCAGCCCTCTGTCTTGATGTGGGATTCTCCCTGTGTGTCCTCACGGCATTTTCTCTCCTTGTACATCTGTCTCTATGTCCCAATCCTTTCTTTCTTATAAGGACATCGGCCATATTGGATGAAGGCCCACCCCCATGACCTCATTTTAACTTGATTACCTCTGTGAAGACACTCTTTCCAAATAAGTTACATTCAGAGGTTCTGAGGGTTAGGACTTCAACATAATTTGGGAGAGGGCACACTTCAGCCCATAACAGCAACTATTATTCTCTCTTGCTCTCGCTCTCTTTCTCCATTCCCCCTTTTTCCCTCGGTGTTGGCTTCATTTGGTGACACATTTTCCCCTAGGCCTTGGCAAAGATGGTCATTGCACTTCTGGGCTTATAGTCCACCACTAGCACTGTGTCATCTTTTCTAATAGTTTCAGGGAAAGTCCCTGTCTCTGTGTCCACTTGGACCATGTTCCTTCCCTGGAGCCCAATCCCTGTACCCACTGGGCTCACACTGGCCATCTCTGGAGCCAGGGGCTGGAGTCCAGGCCATTGAAACTGAGCAGATTGTGAGTTGGGCAGAGATGGCCGCCCAGAATGAGCTCCCGGATCTTGCTTCCCAGAGAAGAGGTACTGGCAGACATGAGAAATACATGAACTTAGTGCCTTGAAAGAACACAGTCAAGAGGCCTTTAAAGTTCTCTCCCATTCTATCCATACTGTTATCTGAAATCGGATTGGGTTTTTTGAGGGGAAGATGGTCAACGAGCTGGGGTAGACTAATAGACAGGAGGACACAAGGCAAATTTGAGCTCAGTGTGAGGAAGTGCTTCCGCTGCACAGAACAGTCAACGACAGAAGGGGTTTTGCCTCAGGAGGGGTCGCCATCCTACTCCCAGAGATGAGAAGAGCGATAGTGCATTTCATCGAGAATGCTGGAAAGGCAGTTCACACAGGGCAGAGGGAGTGGACTTTATCAGTGACTTTCAAACATTCATTACCGTGACCCATGGAAATGGATTTATATTTTGAACCAACACACACTCAAAACAAAAGTTTCATAAAGCAATTTTATCTTTACTACAAGCAGTGCACTCTGACCTAGTCCCTTCTCTTCTATTTCATTTTAAAAACACTCTCAGCTCAGTAAATTGATTTCCCAGGCCGGAGTTTGGAAACCTAGACTCGATGACCTCTGAGGTCCCTGGCAGCTCTGTGATTCTGGGGCTCGATGACAGGTACCCTTGGGCCAAGCAAGAGGAAACATGGTTTGGTATTACATCACTGGTGTAATTAGCGGTGACACTGGGACAGGGACTCACCTCTCCGGACGACGCCCAAATTAGCGTTCCTTTCATACAACCTGCCGGCTGACTTCTGATGGTTCTTCTTCTGGACCCTCTCCTCCATCTTTGGGTGACAGCCCTGTCAGCCTGTGAAATGGGGCATTTGTGACCACATCAGCCCTTCTCTCAGACACCTTCAGGAATGTTGCCATTGTCCACAGGGTAGAAGTCCAATGTCTTCATCTGCTGACAACACTGACTCTCTCAGGAATCTCTCCCACTCTTTCCCAAAACTCTATCCGTTTGAGTAGGCCACCTCCCCCCNTCCTACAGCATTTACGTTGGGATCTGAACCCAGGGAGCATGGCTTCAGAATGTGTGCTCTGTGCACTTGGCCCCCCCCCCCCCCCCCCCACTAACCCAGGCCTTCAATCGCACCCTCCCCTGGACCTGGGTGTCCTCCCTCCCTTTTCCTTCTCCAAGTTCTTCCTGCCTTACCACGGGCAGTGCCATGCCCTTCTTCTGGGAGGCCCCCTCTTCAGGGCGGGGGATGAGCCCACATTCCTTAGTGGAGTCTGGAACCAAGCCTTGGAGACCAACATGAGGCTCCCACTGTTACTCTGAGTGGCACAGGGAGTCACTGGAGGGTTTTGAGAAGGTAACTGGACTCATGCTATCAAAGCATCGCTCAGGCTGCCACATGGAGAGGAAAGTGTAGGTGCATGAGGAAGCAGAAGGAGGGCAGGAAGCCTGCTTTTCCGGGTGAGGATGGAGGTGGCTCGGACAGGCAGGCAGTGTGACAAATGGTCTGATTCGGGACAGATTCTGAAAGCAGAGCCAATTTGGTTTGCTGACAGATTTGATGTGGGGTTTGAGACAGGTGGAGGAAGCGAGGATGATTCTGAGGATTTTAGTCCGAGCAACTCAAAGGGTGGAGCTGCAGTGAGCTGAGATGAGGAAGCCTAGGTCTAGAGGCGGCCGGGAGAGAGCAGGTGCTCAGCTCTGTACAGGTTAAGGCTGAGACCCTGCTAGCCCTCCATAGCTGATGGAAGTGACCTGGACACCTGGGTCCAGAGGGCAGGGCAGAAGCGCTCTGGGGCTAGATCGGTCAGCATATAGACTCTGTTGGTGGTGTGCATGTGCATACACACACACACACGTGTGTGAAGGATGTTTGGGAGCAGTTGTGATAACCAGTGATGTCTGTCCTGAACCCACGACTGCCCTTTCCCGGCCTGTCCAAGGCCAGATGCTGAGGGAACATTTTAAGGGCTACCCATGCCCCCTAGAATGCTACAGTGGGCTCAACAGGGATGGGCTCCTGTCCTTGAACTGGGGGGTGTGTGTGCTGAGGAGTGGTTTTGGCATGGTGGGGTGGCACAGGTTGCCTGCAAGGTCCATTCCCAGTGCGATTCTGGGACTTTCTGCGGCACCAGGGGCTCCTCCCCCCCTCCCCACTCCTCTGGGGTCACACACCTTGCCCTTGCCCTGCCTCGTGCCCAGTTTGTTCTCATGTGGAGATGTTCCAGGTACTTCCCTCGTTTTATTCTCAGTCTCCTCAAACTTCTGAAAGATATTAGTAGCGTGCAACCTGAAGAAGAGAGGGATGCTGACAAAATGAATTCTGACAAAGATAATTGCGTGAATCCTTTGTAGCTCAGCCCTGAACATGGCTCCACACTGTCAGTTTTTATTTCATTCAAATCCTGGAGTCGAACGTCCGTCCGCAGGTGAGGCGGTACTGGGAGATGAGGAGGACGGGAGAGGGACCGCAGGCCAAAGGCAAGATTTAACCCCCGGTGGGAGGAGCCTTCTGGGGTCAGGGCCACAGTTCCATGTCCCGGGGCTTCCTTTGGCCTGGGGACCATGAGAGTCTCTGGGACGAGCAGAAAGACAGACAAGCCAAGGACTTAGGGGACTACCACATTGGCACCGCCTGCCAGGCTGGGAATCGCAGCCTTAATGAACATTGAGTTTCTTGATGAAACGGGCACGGGCTTGTCCCCCATGGGTGAGACGAGGGAGCCGCTGGCAGGAGGGGGGTCACAGTGACCTTGCAGAATTGCACTGCAGCTGCGGTCCTCAGAGTTCCCTGCCGTCATAGCTGACTGGGACCACCGCTGCTCTCAAAGCGTGTCTCTCATGTCCAAATGCTCTCCCTCCAAATTTCCCAGCTTTGCTCATTGGACTGCACTCCAACGCCTAGGCTGGTGGTCTTTTTTTGGATCAGGAGCCAATGCTCCCAGGGTACGTGGTTCACATGTCCCCGTGGGTGGACCAGTGGCTGAGCCTTTATCCGTCCTGGCCCCTTGGCCTGGAGTGTCCTTCCTCAGTGTCCCAGTTTCCACCCTGTGAAATCCAAGTCACCCATCAGCACCTTACTCTGGGCCTCAAAATCTTTCTCAGCACGGGCTCTAAGCAATTTCCACTGAACAATGAGCATTGACAAAAGAAACGACACATATTTAACATCCCCGATCTAGAAAGAGGACCTAAAACTTAACCAACATTCATGTCTTAGTGATGCTGGAATTTAGTTTACGTGTAACCTATGCTGTGGGTATCAGAAGTTGGTCTGCCCCTGTTATGACAAAGTTTTTCATAACTATTTGGTGATGAACATTTGATCATTCTTTGTGATGCTCTTAATTAAGACCACTGAGATGCAAGGGGCTGACAGAGAAGCCATCCTCCTGGGGGTCATGCTGAACCACTCCCTTGCTGGTTAACACTATGAGACATGCGTGTGGACAAACACCTGAATTCCCCGTATTAGAGGTCCAAACATGTAGGTGATTATGTCCTATCAATCACTTCAGTGAACAAATCAGTCAAGCCAGTAAAATTGGCCCAAACCCTTGTTCAGGCAATTTCCATAGAAACCGGCCACCCAGAGCTAGCCAGGGCCTTTCCTTACTTCTTTATTTGGGATGCTCCTCTGGCCACCATTGCTTGGAATAACATCGCAAAGAGCTAGGGGTGTTTGGGGAGGGGGAAGGTGTTTAATGGGCACCTGAGATGGCTTTCTGGCAAAGTGAGAGTAGTCGGGTTGGATAGGGAGCAAGTCAAGGTGCACTGTCTGTTACTAATTCTCACAGCTATGGAGTCCTTTTTTGGTAAAATGAGGACTTGTGCCCAATCACATTCCAGAACATTCTGGAGACCTGGTGTTTGATTCTGCAGCTTTGAATGAGCACCCATGAGAGGTTAGACTTGTTGAAGACCAAAAATACTATCTAAATATGTATCAGGGGACTCGTTCCAAAACTAGTTATCACCTGGTTGGCGCTGGGTGCTGGGCAGGTGAACTGGGTGACCAGGAGTCAGCTTCTGCTCTCAGGAACCTCACATACCAGTAAAGGATGGGCACGGGATGCGCAGAACTGGAAGACAGGCAGAATGCCCAAATAGAGGTGCAGATACTGTTCCATGGGAGTCTGGGGGAGGGAGATCCCAACTCTGTCTGGGGAGTGTGTGTGTGTGCATAGATCTGGGAAGGTTTCAAGGAAGTGGCGGCACCGAGCAGAGCCCTGACAGCTGGTTAGGGTTTGGAAATGGAGAGGAAAGGACACCCTTCTGTCCTTTATTCAGAACTTGGCCCACTGGAGAAGCCCAGGAAATGCTTGATAACTGCTAAATCCCTGCACGTGTAGTTTTCTCCTTTGGGTCCCCCAGGCCATCGTATGGTATTCACAAAAATCAATTCTGTGAGCAGGATGGCCAAGACAGACACAATCCATCACTTTATTGGAGCTCTGTTTTGAGACAATGAAGCCTTGTCAAAATCATTTGGAAGCAAGGCACAGAAACTCACTTGGAGCTCAGGTAAGAAGAGGAAGTGAGGAAAACGCTAGAGATTTTGTGGTCATCCAGTTATAAAAAGTGTGGACCTCACAGGAACTAGAAAAACCTCAGGTGTCTAATTTTTCCACTTGACCACTCATCCACTCTCCCCTTTACCACGAAATGCTTGGTTTCTTCTTTTTCATCTCTTGGACTTCTGTTGCATTTTGTTGGCTCTGCAGACTGGCTTTTCCACTTGTTCATCTTCTCATACATGATCCATCAAGGCATCCCCAAAATGGTACCTTTAGCCCTCAAGCCTCCAAGACCTTCTCACTCCATTCCCTGTGGTTCATTGGCCAGTGTCAGTGTCCTGGCTCCAAAGTCTCAGGAGGGAATCTACTGGTGTCAGCTTATGTTAGATGTTATGCCCAGTCAGCGGGGAGCAGGGTCACAGCCATCACACCCTGTGGATGTTCCCGTCCCAGCTATTTTTTCCAAGAAAAAGGTAGAGAGGAAATGATGGGCTTCTCCAGCAGGAAGAGCATCTCCCGGGCTATTGCCTTGCGTGGGCTTCCACACCGGCCTTTCACGGACTTGAACTACACAGAGGATGGGTGCTATTTCTGCCATTATTGGTGTGATTGATAGTAACATTCCATAAATAGCTTAGCAAGTGCAGGGAGAGTTGTCTTTGCCTAACACAGCCTACCCAGCACCTTTTCTCCCTAGAGTTAATCAGGCAATTTTTAAAGAATAGTTTATGATGGCACTGAAAGAAGGAATAGTGGGAGATATTTCCCCCTCCCCCTGCCACACCAGCCTTTAAATGTTAGTATCTGCTCTCCTAGGCTCCTGGGTGGGAGCTGATGTCTATGTGCTGACTGCTCCAATGGAGACACAGGCAACATTTGGACCTCAGAGTGCAGATTCCTGTAGAAATAGATATTAAATGTTTGTTCTGTGCTCAGGCCAGCCCATAAAGCCTATGTAATAAACCTTTTGTGGACCCTAATGGCCATTTAATACAAGCTTCTCTACATTCATGTGATGGAAAACGGATCCAGAAGCAAAACTTTCCTTAGAGCTAAAAGGGGACTCTTAGTAATCCTCTGCAACCCTGCCTTCTGCGGGAGGCCCAGGAGAGAAAGGAATGTATTCAGAGTCACACAGGTCTTCAGTGGCTGGACTGGCTGCTGAACTAACAACAGGGATGCATCACTGATAAGTAAACAAAATTCCAAGTCTCTAGTACTGTGTAACAAATAGGTGGCTGTTTATCTTGAATATTGATGTTTGAGAAAAAGGAGGTTGATTTAGATCATAGATAATTATCAGATACCTTCATGAAGTACCAAAAGATTTCCAAATACCAATTATTTTAAATAAACTCAAAGTTATAATGCATGGAAACCTTCTCTCTCTAGATAGATAGATACAGAAATAATTTTATTATATAAAGTATGTATGGGTATAGATAGGTAGATAGACATCTGTATCTGACATATATGTACAGAAAGGAAACAACTAGTGATTTATTTTGTCTATTCCTTTTAGAGGTTGAAATGATGTTTCCTTCTTATCTAGAGGAATGTAGAGCAGTGTTGCATAAACAGAACTTTCTGCAAATGATGGAAATGTTCTATATCCAGTACAGTAGCCCCTAGCCACATGTAGCTATTGAACACTTGACGTATAGGTAGTAAAAGAGAGGAACTGAATTTTTAATTTTATTTAGTTTTAATGAATTTAAATTTGAATGTGAAAAGCCACTTGTGGTTAGTGGCTATCAGTGGACAGTGCAGCATAGCATTACTATTAAGCTTATTAGCGAAAATACACTTGGAGCTCTCAGGTGGACCAAAATGAGATAGGATGGGGAGAACAAAAGATAACAGGAATGGAGAAAGATGTTTAATTAAAGGCAACTGGACGACAATTAGAGAGAATGCATGTTTATGTATGAGACGGCATCTAAGGTGGTATAAACTGAGTCGTTAACAGTAAGAGGCAAGGAGAAGCGGGTGCTGGATATATTCAGTATTCTTGCATGGGCTTAAACGAGCAAGATGGTGAAGCAGCAGTGATCAGACAGTTCCTGTCTTGGCCACCAGGGGCCTCCATTGACTCGGCACAGTTTGGTTGCTGAGGTGAGGTGTGTACGACGGGAGAAGGAAGGTGAGACTCAGAACTAAGACAACCCTGAGTGGGTCAAAGAAAAGTGGGGGTAATGGCTCATCAGTCTATGCTAAGCACTGCTCCGAGTACCTTACAAATAACAATCCTATGAGGTATTTCAGTCCTATTTTTATCACCCCCACTTTATAGATGGGCAAGTAAGGCACAAAGGAGACAGGTAACTTAGCTTTCAGAACAGTGAAGTTCATAGTCAGAAAGTAAACTGAACCACCTGGTTCCAGAGTCTGGGTTAACTGTTATGCTCTGCTATTCCCATGAGGAGCCTGCCTCTACATGGTTCTAGGCCAGCCTAGAATGTATAAGTATATTGGCACTCAGCTGGATTATCTTCATTCATCCCTTAGCATTAAGCTGTTGTGGGGGTACATGAAACAATTGTATTATTTTTTCCTTTTTTTTGCCTGTATCCACTTTTCATTCATTTATGCATTCATGTATTCAACAAGTAAACATGGAACATGGTATGAGCGGAGGATAGGAATATGAAGGATCAGAGGAGCCTGTCCTTGGAACTTACAGCTCGGCAGGGGAGACATGAAATGGACAGAAATACCTGCTACACAGGATATAAAGAGCTGACTGTCCTGTATGAAGGGACAGAAACAGAGGAGAGAGGACATCCCGACAAGGGATGTCTGAGAAGGCTTCTTGGAGGAGGGGGCCCCAGAGCTGAACTTTGAGGACCAGGTAGCATTCGAACCCATCCACTTGTCTCCAGTTTTGGTTTCAGTGCCCTCCTGCTGTGCACGGACAAAATTTTGTCGTTGCCGGGAGGATGACCTGTTACGGGAGGTTCAGAACACAGCTTTGTCCACCCCTGTCCACCCCGGTGCTGAGTCCCTCACTGTCACAGCCTGGTGTGCTGGTAAGAAGGAAGCCCGGGCTCCTCCTGCCTCCTCCACACACTAACCTCTTTCAGACTTGCAGGAACAGCAAGAGCTTCCCTCCGAGGCCCAATGTTCGGCCCAGGCCTTGCCCGCACTCCGGGTGCCTGGATTCCTCAGAAGCCGGCTCCCGGGGCCTGTCCAGCAAAGCTTGGAAGCCCAGGTCCCCACAGACCTGCTAGTTAATGAGTTCTGCAAAAACTAGGTCTGTCTGTAATCGAAATGGGAGTCCAAGCCTCGCACGGTCCCTGAATTAATTCAGTCGTGTTGAAAAAGGAGCCAGGCGGTGCTTCTGCCGCTGCCTGCGGGACCCACGGGCGGGTTCCGTGCGCCATTACTTCCATTTTGGGACCCGTTGTTTTTCATCACTCCAGCACAATCTGGAAGACACTCTCTGAGTCTATTATTCCTGTCTCCTGCTGCCACACCGAGGCAGTTGTTAACAATGCCCTCTGCCCACCCCAGACCCCTCCTCGATTTAAATACCAGTCTGATGGGCAAAGAGAGCATTTGATGACTGCTCCAGACTAAAAAGTTCCTATTATTTTATTCCCTTCTTACTCTCACTCAATTTCCTTCCAGATGGGGACAGGTGGGTATAAAATAAATGGGGCTGGAATTACAATTGCAAGAAGACAGGTTCAGATGCAGCAGGGAAATTAGATGTGGCTGGGAAATTCGTCTAGGGCCCAATGGGTATGTCCCCTGAGGGCTCGCAGGCCACCACTACCACCACCCCTGGCCTGGCTGTCCTCTGAATGGTCTGAGAATGGGCAATCAGAGTGACCAAACATTCTCCCCACCCCCCACTTTAGAGTGGTCTGAGCATCCTGACTACAAGAAATCAGAAATTCAGCAAGGATACCTTCTCTCCTGTCTTTACTCAAATACCATCTCCTCCGGGAAGCCTTCCTTGATTACCCCTCCTCTGTGCCCCCCTTCAAACTCTGTTTATATCTCCATTAAATGTGTCATTGGTCTCTGGTGCCCGTCTGCTTTCTGAGCCTGTCTCCACTGTCAGTGGCTGGTAACTTCCTATACAGAGGAGGCTTTGGTGACATGTGCGTTGGAGAATGACCCTTCTCTCCCCCTTGCTTGCTGTGTGACCTTATACACATTCTTTATGTCTCTGGTCCTCAGCAACTCCATTTGCAATATAGGATGACAAGACTCACCTTGTCAGTAAGGCTGACAGCAACGGTATGGCTGTTATGAGGAGTAAATGAGATACCAGCTTTCTTCTCTCTTCCTCACAACCCTTTGTATCCACTATTATTAGGGCACTGGGGTGCTGGAGGCAGACCGACCTGGCTTTGAATCCTGGATTCCACTATTTTCTAGTTGTGTCTTCAGTTCTACTTCACCTCTCTGTGTCTCAGGTTCTTCATCTGTAAAATGATGATGATAACCCCTAACCCCCTGTCTCACATACTTGTTGGGAGAGTAAAATGGGATATGCATGTAATGTGCTTTTGAAGAAAAGGAAAATGTTTTCATTCTAAGCTGGAGAGCACTGTACAGCTAGCTCTAATGCCCAATCATGTTCCTTTGCCAATCAAGGATGATTGGGACATGATGCAGGTAATCAGAGAATATGGGCCTGGAGAGGTACCTGGGGGGACCTGCCCCTTCCTGGTTGTCACGGTGCCCCTCAACCCCCCAGCTCTTCCAGCCTCTGCCAAATGCAGGCGAGCTGGAGGTGACAGATACTCACCCACTGATAGCCAGAAATTTAACCCAGAAGGAAAGAAAATCCACGGCTGCCAGCTCACAGGCAGCCAGGAGCAATTGCTAATGAGTCAAGGTCGATGGCCAGACAGACAAGAAGAACCAAGGGAAGGGTTGGCATTTGCTGAGGATGCTGATTTCCAGGCTCTGTCCTGTGGTGGAGCAGCAGAAATGTGTTTGTGGAGACCTTGGTCTTCCTTCTGGGCTGTGATGGCACGGGGCTGCCTAGAGCCGTACCTTGGAGCCGTGAGCTGTGTCCATTTTTGTATCCATGCCTGTGTCTGTATCTATCACAGCTAGAGCTTCAGAAGGGCTTATTATGCGCTAATTTACACAGACCAGACTATGTCATATTCAGTCTTATCATGACATAGATACGAGTTTCCTCACCATGAAATGGGTACAACAGACCCCACAGGCATTAGTCAGGATCAGCTAAGTTATGCTGTGGTAATGAGCACCTCTCAGGTCTCTGTGGCCTGAAGTGTCCCCAGTAGCATTGCAAATCCTTCCTGGATCAGCCATGGGCACTGGTCTGTGCTATTGTCATGGTTACCCTGGGGCCCAGACTCGCAGAACAACTGTCATGTGGGACACTCCTCGTCTTCTGACAGAGTTGATCATGCACTGTCTTACGAGCTTCCTCCTGGACCGTATTGCTGCTCGCATTTCATTGGCCAAGGCGAGTCAGGTGGCTACCTCCAACTCCAAGGGGGTGGGGCATTTGTAAGCCTACTCAGTGCCTGAAAGGAGAACTGGAAGTATTTGGTGAATAGCAAAAGGCTACTGTGTTACTGACCAGTGTGGTTTGGGGATTGAATGAGTTCATATACATCATATGCTTAAAATAATGCCTGGCCCTCAGAAAGCCCCACATGGATATTAGCTAGGAACGCCATGACTATTTCTATAATTTGTTTTAAAGATCAGAGAGGCCAAGTAACTTGCCCAAGGTCACACAGGTAGGGAGCAGAGATTCCCTAGGGATTATATTCCTAACTGTACAACCCCACCCCCAGAGCACCAGGCCCACTCTGAGAGCCAGGGGTAGGTCAGGATGGACACGATGTGCTCTCAAAGAACACCCAGTCTGTTGGGGGAAGAAGAGGAAAGCTATCATTTAGTGAGTGCCACAGACATGGTCGCACTGAATTCTCACAGCAGCCCTGAGGTAGGGATTATTATTCCCATGGCTGGGATGGGGAGACTGAGGCTCAGAAATGTGAAGCGATTTGTTCAAAACTAAAGGCTAGTGGAGGGTGGAATGAGGATTCATGTCCCCCCCATTTGGATTCTAAAGCCTGTTGGACTCTGAATCACCGTGGCACGTGGCCAGTGGCCTCTCAGATGCTTTCCCTGGGGACAGCCTTGGCTGTTGGGGGGCACTTGGGGAGACTTCAGGGATGAACAAGCCCCATGGTATTGACTCACCAAGGAAGATTCACAGGGAGGCTCTGTGGGAATCCCTGAGGAAGCAGACATGCCTTCCAGTTGGTGGAATCAGGCAGGCTTCAAGGAAGAGATGGCATTTTCCTTGGGCTTTCTGGATTGGCTGTATAGTGATGATGGGGAGGAAGGTGCAGAGGAGGGAGCCATGTATGCATTCTGGAGAGCCAGGACTTCTGTTCAGGTTGTTTGGGGAGCCAGACTGTGGGCTGTTTGGAGGAAAAGTGAGGCGCAGCATCAGATCTGATGAGAGCGGGATGAGCACTGATGGCTGCACAGACCAACTTCAGGGCCACTATCTACATCAGAATCACAGATTAAGATGTGTCTCATGACATTCCGGCAGATGGCAGCAAATGTCTGGAGGAAGGGGTACTCTGCTGGCCATCTCTGTGCCCAGATATTTTCTCTCTACCCTTCTCCTCCTTCTCGGTGCCCTGGAAGGCTGAAGTCCATGGCCTGCATCCACCAGGCTTCCTCCTCTCTGGTTTCCTGTGTAGCCAGTGGGAGGTACCAGCCCAGGACGGTGGTGGGCCGGGTGGGGGGGCTGGCAGAGAGAGAGAGGCTGGGGTATTTATCCCCTCAGCTGCCTCCCTGCTGGCTTGGTGGTTGCTGTGCCTATCAAGGTCCACGGCTCCCATCGGGTACCCCTTACTATATCTCTTCTGGCCCAACAGAGGTACCACGGCTCCCTTCTGTTGCTAGGGTGTTCCACCATCCCGCGCTGGTTTTTCTTACCCCTGGCCACAACCTTAATAAACAACCTTTTCACTAAACTCTCTCCAGTCACCTCTCTTGAGTGAGCCGTCTGTGTCCTTCCAATACAAGGCTCTTTCCTAATTGACACAGAGATGCCATGGGACTAGCCATAGTTCTGAAAGCCTTCTGACCTTACTCTATGGCATTTGGGGAGTTAGTCCCCGCAGGGGGATCAGCGAGCAACCCAGCCTCCTCCATCACTGATGCAGTGGCCGAGACAAAAGTGCAGCGATAGAGCAGGGCTGGTGACATTTTCTTCTGCCTCCTCCTCCTCCTCCTCCTCCTCCTTCTTCTTCTTCTTCTTCTTTTTTTTTTTTTGCAAGACTCCTGGCCCCTGGCAGCACCCCTGGGAATGTTTGTCATGCTGACATCGATGAATTCTGCAAGCCAGGGCAGCAGAGGCAGGGGCTTAAAGCATCGGTTACGGTGACCCCCAGGTGCTTGTCCCTCGCAGCTCTCACCTGCAGGTGACCCCTTAGACTGTGAGCCCTCTGAGGGCAAGCTGGGCCTCTCCCCTTTCTGCATCTGCCAGCACAGACCTGTGGGAGCAGACAGGGGTGGCCGACAAAGTGACCTGAGCTGAGTTGAGCTGGCTTGAGTTGGCCTAAAAAACCCCTTTGGGGCAGACAATTGGTTTTCACTGGAAGATGAAAACTTGAATCGGAGAGAAGACCGACTTAAAAGGATTTCAGAAAACACCATTTTATTCTTTTTCAAAATGTATAGCAAGTAATCAAGAACATTCCTCCTGAGTCCAGTGCTATTTCCTCTTCAGTTCACTGCCCCTCAAGCCAAATCCCAAGTCTGCTTTAATGAATATAGAAAACTCACTTGTCATTAGTTGGACAAAAGCTAATGGACTGGAGTCCTTGAGGACAGTGGGTCTCTTGAGCAAATTAAACACTCCCCTTGCAATCTTGAAGCGTATGTTAAATTGTTTATCAAACTCCGCTTTCCAGGTAGCATTCAGGTAAAATTTCTGGCCCTTAAGTCAGAAAATTTTATTGAGCCGGAGACAGTCAGAAGGAGGTAATTTCAAAATGGTTTTGTTTTAAAGAGGAAAGGGCATATTAGTTAGAGTTTGGGGAAGGATCCATGAATACACTTTACCTACAGCATGGCTCTTAAACCTTCACTCATAGCAGACATTACTAATCAACCATATACTCTTTCCTGTTCGTTCAAAACAAAACCCACTTGCAAACCAGGCCCTAGAGTAAGTGGAGCTCCATGATTCTGGTAGTCAGAAAAGAAGATGCTGGAAATCATACGGCAGAGGAATGGGCACCGAGCCTGGTATTGGAAACCTGACCCTGTTCTCTTGAGCTCTCGCTCTCTGGGTCCGGTTTCCCCTTTGCTCAAAGGGGAATCCCTCCTAGCCTACCAGCTGAGGCTGCTGTGAGGATGGTCAAGGTCACGGCTGAAGGAGCTTGCAGGGCTGTGAAGTGCCGTCATGCCAGCTGGATGGCTGTGGTTGTTCTGGGCACTGCCATTCACACATGCACACATGAACTCTCCAAGGAATAGGGGTAGCTCTTGGGAGGTTTCCTCCTCATGGAGCTGTTGATGTTTGGGTTCTGTGTGCTGTGTAGCCATGTATGGCTGTGGGGTGAGGGATGTGACTTGGGAGGAGGTCTTGGGTCCAGGGATCCCAGAACTGGGTCAGAGAAGCAGAATGGTGGAGTGTATGGCCTAAGTGGCAGCAATTCATGCAATTGTTCATCCATTCATTCATACATGTTTTCTGCCAGGGCCTGAGCTGGGCTCTGGTGACTGACCAGCAGCTCAAGTTTTTATTGGCTAACATCCTTCTAGGGTCCTGCAGTCTCTTGGGTGATAGGGGCCTGAGAAAGGACATGGCTTTGGAGAATGGCTGGACTGTGTGTCCTTGGGCAAGCCTTTCACCTCTCTGAGTCTCATCATCTGTGACATAGAGGTAATATCCCCTCAGAGGTTTACGTGAGGGTTTACTATTCCACCTAGGTGATTAAATGAGATCATACATGTGAAAATGCCTGGCACGTGGTAAGTACTCAAGGAACATTAGCCAGCCACCAGGTATCAGGGCTGGTGACACCTCAGCAAATGCTTACAGAAATGGAATTCAGAGATTTTTAGAGTGCTGGAAACATTTTTATATTTGTGCATGGAGAAAACAAATATTATTTGCCCTAAAACTGAGGAGGATGCAAAAAGAATGAAGCCATTAGAAAAGGGGTAACTTCATTTGCAGATATAGCATGTTTTTATTCATTTTGTAAGCACTTGTCTCTGTATTTGGGAGGAAAAATGAATTCATCTCAGCCAGTCAGCCTGTTCCTGGGTGGTTTGGGGGGAAGCCACCATCTCTCCAAGACCCAGGAGGCTCGGTGCCACCTGGAGCAGAGTGACTAGAACCTGGGTGTTTTCATGGTGAGTTGGGATTAGAACATGCTTAATCAGAGCTTTGTTCTTTTTCTGTGCTCCCAAACCAGGCACAAGTAGGAAGCAGCTTTGTGAAGGTGTCTCAGTCCTGTGTTGGGGAGCTTTTACAGGAGGTCAATGAGGGCGTCTGATGGCCACTCTGGGGGCCACAGAAGATGGCTTGGAAATAACCCATTCAGCACAATGGGGACAAGTCCACCTGGGAAAGGCAAAGAGTAGATGGTGGGAAATTCCAGGAAGCAGCCATTGTTTCTCTTTATCCTTCCTCCTCCTCCTCCTCCTCCTCCTCCTCCTCCTCCTTCTTTTTTTGTTTCAGAATACTTAACCTGAATTGCCCCGAGTGTACCTCTGGCCGTGGTCATGTACAGAAATAAGACTTTGTCGGACATGGATATTGCTGTAGAGGAATCTAGAACTGGGTATCCAGTACTCCCCTGTCATTTCTGCCCTGGCCCATAAGTAAAGGTTTGAAACCAGAAACTTGAAAGGAAAGGAGGTCCTAAACAGATCCTCTTTACAACAAACCTTATATGTCCCTTTGATCTTTCTCCTTTCTCTCCCTTTTCCCAAACATTAGGGCTGCCTCAAGTTTCACTGGGATTCTTTAAGGTAGGATTTTCCATCCTTAGCTGCACTTCTATAAAGCGAATATGTAGGTATAACAGTTGCTGCTAAAGGGCTGAAGACGTGAAAATGACCTATATTCCCCAGTCCCTGGCCGCTGACTGCTGTGTAGTGATGGGTAGGTAAGAACACTTAATGAGGCTGAGGTGTGTGGCCAGGGTGGGTAAGAGAGGGGGACATTCAAATGCGGCCAGTGTGTGCATTGGTCCTGCGGTACCTCCTTGATAAAAGGAAAATAGGGATGGGATGGAGGGGTGGGGGGAGGAGGAGAGCCTCCTGGGAGAATCCCGCCCTGTAGGCATTTGTACTCAGCCCTGCCAGCTCCCCCCACCCCTGTCCCCCGCCCCCAGGATGGAACAAGCTCTGATTGTGTTAAATGTTGACTATTCTCGTGCCACAGCCCCGCAGGGACAGATTCTGGCAAAGATGATAGATAGACCTTGGAGCAGGAAAGCAGATGATGTTTGAAAGCACAGCACCGGGGGAGAGCCAGTCTGGGGCTTAGAGAAGAGAGCACATTTTGTTTGTTTTTGTTTGTTTCAGCTGGATCTTGTTCAAGGGAGGTGGAGGGGACATTGCAAAATGCCCTTTTTGATCTGCTGTGGAAGCTCAGGCCTTGGGTAGCTCCCTGTTAGCACCCTGTGCCACAGTTTCAGGAGCCCTCACTCTGGGCTGGGCTTTGCGGGGTCACTGGGGATGCGGACAGGAGGCAGCTGTGGCCCCTGGCCTGAGGGCCTCAGTCTGGGGGAGACCAATCATGCACAGACAGGGATGATGCAGTGTAACTCATTCTCTGATGGAGGGAAGTACAGGGAGCTAGGGGATGGAGGGGAGGGGACAAGTGATGTGCTCGTGTGTGTGATTGGCAGAAGAAGACAGAAAGGATCAGGGAGGAGGAGATTCCTACACATTTGTGCCTGGGAGGTCTGGGGGATAAGAGGTTGTTTCTGGATGGTGGCCAGTGCAAGGGTCTCATGTGGAGGAAAGACAGGAATAACAAGTGGAAAGGAAGCAGGAACTGGTCCGTGGTGGGCCTTGAGTGCCAGGCCTCTCTCTGGAGGGCAATGAGAAGACATGAAGTGGTTTTCATCAAGTGAGCAGCCTGTGAAGTTGGAGTTTTAGGGGGGGGCGTCTTCCCGAATGGGAGGGAGGGCAATAGGCACAAGAGGATGGCCAGGGTTCTGAGTCCGAGAGGCTCCATTCACTTCCTCCCCTGCCCTTGGGTCCCAGGCTGTCTTTGTAAAAACCAATGGGGAGCCCAGGAGAATTTCCATGGGACAGAGAAGTACTTTCTCCTTGACAGAGTGGAGTGAGAGCTTTACCCTTAGAGCACCATTATGGAACTGCAGGCTGGGATGGGGAAGGTAGTGAGTGGAGAACTGGGGAGGTAGGAAGAAAGGAGGTGGTGTAATCCTGTACAGGTTGGGGCACAAGCTTTGAAATCAGACAAACCTGGCTTCTAATTCCAGCTCCACATCTGTGTGACTTTATAAAAATTATTTAATATTTCTGTATCAGTCAGGATAGTCTCGGTTATGCTGCAGTAACAAACAGCTCCAAAGTCTAAGTGGCTTTAAGTCACAAAGGTTTATCTCTGGTTCATGTTACAGGTTCATTGAAGGTTTACTAGAAGTTCTACTCATACTAGTAACTCCATAGCCCAGGTTTATTGAAGCTCCTTTTTATTACTGCTTCTACAATGACTAAGGCAGTGTGGAGCAAGCATGGTGACTCAGTTACTAGTTCTTAAAATGAACCACCTCACTGCGACTCTCATTTCATTGGCCAAAAGTTGTCTGGCTGTGCCTATCTTCATAGAGCATGTGGAAATGAGAATTGGAATAGTGATGAACAGTTTACACATGCACACAATGAGTCTCAATTGCCTCATCTATAAAATGGGAATAAAACTACCGGCCTTAATTAGGCATTGTGAGTCTAATGAGAGAATGAAGGCAAAGGTCTAAGTCATACTCACATAATGACAGCTGGAGAAAAAAAAAAGGTGGGTAAAAAGGGCTTGAAAAAAGAAGGCATTTATTCCTTTGGAGTTTCCTAGACAGCATGGCCTCTTTGCCCAGGAAAAGGTGCTGTGCCTGGAACAGCTGTATCTGAAGTTTTGCTTTGCTTGTGACCCCAGGCACTCCAGGAACTCCTGCTTCTGAAAGGCTTTCCCATTCTCTATGAGTCTCAGGGCTGAGCTGGGGTGTTCTCAGAGGCACCCCCAGGCTTCCTCTTTAAGCCTGTGCATTTCAAACACCGACCTAATGTTTTTGCTGCTGCCGCCGAGGCCCTGTGGAAATGGCATTTCTATTCCAAGAATCAGTTCCCATTCATCACCGTGAAGCGCGATACCTGGGGGGAAATGGTAACTGAGACTTTGTGAGTCTCCAAAGACGGGAATGTGTCTGCACTAGCTGAGTAATTAGAGCAGTTTTCTGCACACATGCCTAATCTTTATTTAAGACATTTTACTTAGGTACACATCTAAGTTATTCAAAAGTCAGTTAGATTTGAGACACGTATGTCATCCAATAATCTCTCTTCTCTATTTTAGAATAGTTGAATAAGCACCATAACCATAATTGCAAATATTTATTGGGACTATATGCTAAGCAACTGTACTCTTCACCTTATTTGAAATAACCCATTTAATTTTCATAACAACACCATGTTCTTTCTGGTACCTGGCCTAAGAAACTCATACAACTCCCAAGTTGTTTCCACATGGGATTCTTAAATAATCTTTAAGAGGAAAGTGGCGAATCAGTGGAGGGTATTTGGCCTGTGAGACTAAGAAAATAATGGCAGCTAGCATAGATAGAGAGTTTATTATGTGCCAGGCACTATCCTAAATGCCTCCCATGTATTAGCCTATTAATCGTCTATGCAACAGACATTTATGCAACAGACATTATTGTTGCCATTTTACAGTTGTGGTAACTGAGGTAGGTCAAGGTTACATAACTCTCTAAACACAAACATAGCCAACAGGGGATAGAACCAGTACTTGAACCCAACTAGTCGTTGAAGCACTATATCGCACTGCCTCTTGGGATCTAGTAGCCTCGATGTCTTTAAGCTACTGTGGGTACTGTCACATGGAATGATAACAGGAAGGTTGTTCACTCACTTTTAGATCAGCAGAACCAGGACCAATGGTGTCAGCCACACAGAGGCAGCTTTGGACTCCACCTAAGAAAGAACTGTCCTCCATTAGTGTTGCTCAAAGATCAGAGTTCCTGGTAGGTAGTAAGCTCCTCATCACCAGAAGTCCTCAATAGACTGGATGATGACTTCTCCCAGGGAAGAAGGGTAGAATTCCTTTCTTGGTTGGGCTAGGTTGACCCCAAATGGCTCCCATGATCTTTTGACACAATTATTTATTAACAACAACTGTCATGACATCTGAGTATGGCAGAAAGTTTTTATTTTTATTTTAATATTTTAATGTTTTATTATTGAGAGACAGAGAGAGACAGAGTATGGGCATGGGAGGGGCAGAGAGAGGGGAAGATACTGAATCTGAAGACACTAAAGCTGTCAGCACAGAGCCTCATGTGTGGCTCGAACTCACAAACTGTGAGATCATGACTTGAGCCGAAGTCGGCCGCTTAACCGACGGAGCTACCAGATGCCCCAGCAGAAAGTTTTTAAATGAATATATCCTCTCCCTACTTAAAATTGGCAGCAGATGACAAAGCTACATAAGTGGCAAATACGAAGGCCCAGGATACTTTTCTAGAGCTCAGTAGTATCATCAAATTAAACTCATAGCAAAGCTACTCTGACACATGGTAATGATGCAAATAATTGTTGTTACCTGGATGATCAATTAACCTAAGTTCACTTCATTGACTCTAAGTAGTATAATTTTCATTAGTCAAACATGCGTTTTTATGTTTTTCTTTTCTAGCTTTATTAATCTACCTGACTTTTAAAGCAGTGCTGAATTGAGAAGTTTTTCTTGATGCGCTGTAGGGTTTGTAGGGTTTTATCTCTCTGGGAGAAGCTGTTAGAGGATGGGAAGCTTGGAGGTGGGAGATCATCTTGGTTGGATAGGAAGAGCCATGCAAAGGCCAAAGACTTGCCTGGTGATCAAGAGCTGTGGGTGGGGAAGACCTGACAGGAGCTTGGGTCAGAGCTTGGGAGTCTCGGAGGAGCATTCAAGCTCTCAGGAGAAATTGCAGTGATCCCACAAAATGGCCCAGCCCCTTAGGGCCAAAGTCTAGGACAATTGTCAGAGGTGATGAAATAGGGCAAATGCAGGAGAAATGGTATGAATAATATGTGCCCCCAGCCTCAGCATTTGGGCTTTTGTCTGGATCCCCTGGGGGCAGGAGGCAGTTCTAGATGGGGGGCAGGGGCATAGGTTCGGGATACAAGGGCAAGAAATTGATTGTAACTGATGAACAAAAAGACCCAGCACAGGGGTCCCTGGAGATCCTGGTAGTAAGTCCAGACCGTCCCCAGATCTTACCCCCGTGGGGGTGGTGGGTGGGAGCCCAGGGCCATGATTCCAGTCCCAGCACTGTCCCAACAGTGCATAGTTTTGGCCTCAGTTCTTCATCTCTACAGTGGGAGAATTGGTCTAGATGTTCCCTAAGGACCTCCCAGTTCTAAATCATGATGGGAGTGGCTCTCAAACATCTTCTTCCCCTTCTAAAGGGCTTTCAGGAAGATTAAACCAATTGTGAGTCTTTTGCTCCTCTGCTTAAGAATTGAGGATTTCTATGAACTAGAGTTTTTGATATGCAGTCCCAACAACCAAGTGGTTCAAGAGAGAGTAATAAGCTCTTTTGCCTTGGAAGGTCCTACAAGAAATGATAGCTGTCCCCAAGGGAAGGTACATCCAGGAAAGTGTCCCCAGCCCCCAGCAGGAATCAATCTCCCCATCCCCTGTACGCCCAACATCACCCTAATAGCATTTTCTACCTAGTACGTTGAGCAACTGCTAATGGGTTGTATATCCATCACCTAGGTCCTAAGCCTCCTGAGCTCAGCAACTGCGTACCTAGTAGGCTTTCAGGCAAGATTTGTGGTACAGCTGATGACTGGCTGGATGACAGAAGTTCTCTGATTTCAACCAAGTGTCCCACCTCATTTTGTTGGGAAAATCTACTAGGATCTGTGCTGCTTAAATGCACAGAAGCCTTCCTACTTTGGAGTTCCTGAAAATAGAAAAAAGTCTACATGGGTAGGAGGGGGGGTTCTGCTAGGTAGAAACTACCCAGTCATTCCCTGGAAGGCAGACCCCTGGAGGCTTTGTTTCTCCCACCTTCAGACCTCACTCTGTTGACACTACAGAGCAGACCCCTGGGGGTGGCACCTGGGATGGCTCGGGGTCTTCCAAAGAGGCTCCATGCCATCTTCTTATGGTTGGAGGCCCAAGAGCTGGGGCTTGGTGATATTATGAGTGAGTTTACATTTTGGCAAAGTTTGTGCTCAGCCTTTTACCTACTAAATCCTCATCACAACTTTATGATGATGGAACTATTGTCACTCCCAATTCTTAGAAAACTAAGACCCAAATCCATGCAGCCAGGGACGATCTTCCTCTGGCACCTCACAGGAATCCTTCTCATTCCTGAGATCCCAGCTTTAAGTGTCACTTCCTCAGACCAGCCTTCTGGACCACCCCTCAGTCAAGTGGCCCCCAGGCTACCCCATCATTCGATATCCAAAGTCCTCAAACTTGAGCATGTACCAGAGTCCCCCGGAGAGCTTAAGACATAAGCTTAAGATGGATGCTGGGCTCCATCCTGGGGGTTCTGATTCAGTTCTCCAGCTGGGCAGGCTCATGCCTGGGTGAGCCGGCACCAAATCTCTAATTGAGTGCAAAGTGACCGTTCTGCCATGGTCTGGTCATGTGTATCTGAGAAAGTACCTGGAACCTAGGGAGGCGGAGAGGCCAGGTGAGCAGTTTAGGGTACTGTGAGAGGCAGGGCCTCCAGGTTCTGTCTACCCACACGTGGTGGGGCAGCTGAGAGCCCAGGAGGAACTGACCCACCACAGCATTGACCCATCTGGCCCTTGGGGCTGTGCAGGCCCAGTCAGGAGGCTCCAGAGACCCAGTTCTGACCAGAGAGGCGAGCCGATGGCACTGAGACCAGTGACCGCATGGTGAACCATACAGCCTTGTAGATTCTCACTCCTGAAGAGAAAGCCCAGGAAGGAGAATGCGGAGAGGAAGGACAGAAAGAGGGTAATAGAAGCACATCGTGCCCTGCGCTGCTCTTTGGCAGACTAAATGCTTATTGAAATTAAGATAAGCTTGACAGACTTTTGTTAGCAGTTTTGGGTCCTATTTGAGAATATCTTTGCCTTGAGAGACTTCTATTAGAACTGACTCCACAACTAATAATGTAGTCTCTGTCACTTAACTCAAAAGTCCCTCCTGGACCCGCACAGTGAAGCGTTAAGGAAATGAAATCTTTTTTTTTTTTTTTTTTTTTTAACATATACAGCAAAGTTTGATTTGTTGAGAACATTTCTTCAACTGACAAGTTACAAGCCATGTCTGAGAGGCCCACTGGGAACTTTCAAAATTTGAGCAGCAGTTTCTAATCACTGATGATCATTAGCATTTTAGTGAATAGATTTTTGATAAGAAAAATCTTTGCTCTGTGGGTAGAAAAAAAGCCCTGACATTTGATAATGCAAACAGAGTAGCAATTTTAATTAGGCCTACAGTCCTTCTTGGTGTGGCAAATATCGCACAAGGTCCAGATGTTTACCATCTTACAGGATGTGAACGTTAAGTCTGTGTCAAGCCATTGGTGCTGGCGCTCCGCATATTGGATCTCCAGGGTGACACTAATAACCACTATTTACTGAGCACTTACTACATGCCGGATTTTCTGCTGTTTCACCTGCGTGATCCCAATTGCTTCTCAAATCTACCTGATAAGATAACTTATTATATTCATTTGCATTTTAGAGGCGAGAAAACTAAAGACCAGAAAGGTTCACTCACCCAAAGCCACCCAGCTCAGTATTGTTGGAGATACTAACCAAGTTCTGTGTGACTCCAGAATCTCCATGTTTACCCACTTAAGCCGTGCCTCCTCCCAGAGTCATGTGACCTCTCCCCGCCTCAATCTGCTGGTCTGTGGAATGGGGATGTGATCGGTCATATCTCCTTCACTGGACTCTAGTGGAGCTGTGAGGAAGGGGTGGCCTTGCTTAGAATATTTTTTCCTCTCAGGGAACTAGAACCTGACACTTCGTTTCTTTTTTCCATTGCTCCTAGCCTTACCTTTTGGGGCCACCCAGAAGAACTCTGATCCCCTTTCCTGGTGATAGTCAGAAATTTGTAATCAGCTCTTGCTGGGCCATTGGATAGATAATATGGTTTGCTTTTCAAGAAACCACAGAACACGTTTCAAAAGTAGTTGTACCATATTACACCCTAAACTGCAAGGTGTATGAGTTACAGCTGCTGTATATCCTCTCCAACATCTGGGGTCTTAGCCATTCTAGGTGTGCAGTGATATCTCACTGCAGCTGTGATTTGCACTTTCCCAATGACTAATGATGTTAAAAGACTTTCTGTGTATTTCTTAGTCACTTGTATATCTTTTTTTGTGACGTGTTTGTTTTTGGACTTTGTCTTTTGGCCATTTAAAAAAATTGTGCTACTTGTCTTTATTACTGAGTTGTAGGGGGTTATATATTCTAGGTACAAATCTTTTGTCAGATAAATATGTTGTGAATATCTTCTCTCATTTTATGGATTACTTGTTTCTTTTCTTTCTTTCGTTCTTTTTTAGAAATAGAAAGCAGCACAAGTGGGCGAGAGGGGCAGAGGGAGAGAGAGAGTCTTAAGCAGGCTCCGCGCCCAGTGGTCCCACACAGAGTCTGATGTAGGGCTTGATCTCACAATCGTGACATCATGACCTGAGCCAAGATCAAGAATTGGATACTTAACTGACTGAGCCGCCCAGGCACCCTCACCTATTTATTTTCTGAATGGTGTTTTGTTTTTGTTTTGTTTTGTTATGTTTATATTTTTATTTATTTTTTTAATTTATTTTTTCAATTTACATCCAAGTTAGCATATAGTGCAACAATGATTTCAGGAGTAGATTCCTTAATGCCCCTTACCCATTTAACCCATCCCCCCTCCCACAACCCCTCCAGCAAGCCTCTGTTTGTTCTCCATATTTAAGAGTCTTTTATGTTTTGATCCCTTCCCTGTTTTTATATTATTTTTGCTTCCCTTCCCTTTTGTTCATCTGTTTTGTATCTTAAAGTCCTCATCTGAGTGAAAGTCATATGATATTTGTCTTTCTCTGACTGATTTCACTTAGCATAATACCCTCTAGTCCATCCACATAGTTGCAAATGGCAAGATTTCATTCCTTTTGATTGTGAATGGCATTTTTTGATAAGCAGATGTTTTAATTTTAATCAATTTTCTCAAAATTTCCCCCTATGATTCATACTCTGTGTACTTTCTAAGAAATCATTAGGTCACAAAGATATGCTTTCTGTTTTCACTTTTACTTTTTGGTCTATAATCCATCTTAAATTTATTTTTGTATGTGGTGTGACACTAGGTCAAAGTTCTTTGTTTTTCATATGGATATTCATTTGTTCCATCGCCATTTGTCAAAGACTTTTTCCTTTTGCCATTTAATTGCTTCGGCATCTTTGTTAAAAATCAAGTGACAACATATGTGCAGACCTATCTCTGAACCTTCTATTTTGTTCCATGGATCTGTCTATCTTTTCACCAAAAACATACAGTTTTCATATTTTTAGCTTTAAAGTAAATCTTAAAATTTGGTAGGTTAAGTCTTCTCATTTTGTATTTAATTCTCAAGGTTGTTTTGTGTATTATTGGTCCTTTGCCTTTCCAAATAAATTTTGAAATCATCTTGATTGGGATTACAATGGATCTTTCAATCAATTTGAGGAAAATTGGCATTATGATATCAAGCCTTCCAATCCATGATTTTTTTCATTCAATGTTTAATTTACTCAATTTATTTAGGTCTTTTTGATTCCTTTTGGTATTATTTTATAGTTTCAATGTAGGATAATGTCATGTCTTTTGTTAAATTTTTCCTTAAGTGTTAGATGCTTTTGCTATTTATTTGTTATTATGAATGGTATTTATTTTTAACATAATTTTCTAATTGTTCACCTCTAATATATAGTTGTGCAGTTGATTTTTATATTGATTTTATATATTATATCTTAAATTCACTTATTCATTCTAGTAGGGTTTTTTCCCCTTCTTTGTAGCCTCCTTAGGATCTCCTATGTACACAGTCATGTCATCAACAAATAGGGACAAATTTAAGTCTTTGCAATCTATATGCCTTTCATTTATTTTTCTTGTCTTATTGCATTAGCTAAACATTTTCCCTTTAATGCATCTTAAGAAAATCTTGATTTTGGTAAAAGTCAGTCTTTGCACAGGTCTTGGTGTTTTTTTGCCTTCATAAAAAAAAAAAAAAAAAGCACCAATAATCAGTTGCAAGAATCCCTTCTACTCACAGGGTGGTATTTCTCCAGACTTAAGAAAAACTCAATAACTTGGCTCTCCTTTTTCTCCTTGACATGGGATGAAGTTTAACTTGCATAGTAGTTTTTAGAGCTGTTTGCCAAGTCTCCTCGTCTTTCCACTTTCTGGACACAAGGTAGCATTGCACTTCTTTGGTGGCTCATGGTTAGGTGGGGCTGTGTGACTGGTTTCAGCCAGTATATGAGTGTGGAAATGATATGTGTCACTTCTGCACCAGGGCATTGAACTACTTCTAATGCAAGAGTCTCCAGAGCTCTCTTCTTCCTCTAGCACATTAACAAATGACGTTTGAGATGAAAGCTACTCCATCTGCCTGGATCTCTGAATGCCTACAGTAAGCAGTCTTCCCAGTTCTCCCCTTCCCCCCTTCCCTCCACTCCCACTGACACACAATGGACATGTGGCTTGAGGTAGGAATAACAATTTATTGTTTTAAGGCACTGAGACTTTATTTTTGTTACAGCAGCATTGCCTAGCCTATCCTGACTGATACAACTTGCATGAAGTTTTAAAAGAGAGGTGACTAAGCAAAATGATAGGTAGAGGCAATGTAAGAAAACACATTGTTTTAGTTTTCTTTCAGTGAAACAAAGAACATATACTCCTAGAGAAACCAGCAGTGAGCCAAAGCCCAGTCTTATGTAGGTCCTTCATACAACCAGATCCCCAGTGCCCAGCATATAGTGTACATTCGAAAGAGGTGCTTGCTTGCATTCAATTAAGCCAGAGTTCTCCCTTCAGCTTGTGCTTGGTAAAGTAGAAGCACAGCATTTTCCTTCACCTTCCTGAACTACTTTCTTGCCTGCAAATGGGAAGGGCAAAAACAACTTGTCCTCGAGAATTGTTGGGAAAAATTGTGCTGCTTACAAAATGCTTTGCAAAATGTAAAATCCTATCTAAGTGGCAATTTTCTCCATTGCTCTGCCAATTGTAATAAATAAATATTGTTTTTAAAGCTAGCTCCTGGCTTGCTTTCCAGTGACCATCCCATCAAACACTCTAACACGCCTGGGGTTATTGTCCACTCTGGATTTGCATGTGTGTGCATGGCATTTGTGTAATGCTGTTTACTGAGGAGTTGATTAAGCCAATCTTGTAGCAATAAAACTTGAGAACAATGTCATACTCCATTGGAGAGGTGATGGGTCAGAACGGCTCACTCAGGACAACTGTGCTATATGCTCCCCAAGGGCACAGGAGCTTGTTTCAAGTCATTTGTGTGACCCTAGTGTGCCTGGATTAGGGGATGTCCTCTATGGTTATTAAATTTTTTTCAATTCTTTACCCAGCTTGGATTGAGACCCTAGGCTCCTGGTTCGCGTTACAGCACCATGGGCAGAGTTATAGAACTCCCGTAAAGTATGTACCTGCTGATCACATGCCAGGACCATGTTCACTGACCACCTACTGTTGACCACACGCTAGGAACCATGAGGGATGTAAAGATTGCTGACATAGTCTCTGATCTCAATGAGCTTCCGGTTAGAAAGGGGCTAAGGGTGATATTCATTCATCCATCCATTCATTCACCTGTGTAGTCATTGATCCTGCCAATACTAATTTTGCTAATATTGACTGATATTCCAGGTACCATTCTAGCTACAAAACAGTCTCAGCTCTCATAGGAGCATATATTCTAATAGGGGGATACAGACATGTATCAAATAATTATACAGTAACAGATACTTTATTATAAGCTGTGATAAGCACTGTTGAAGAAAACTTTAGAGTGCTGTAAGGACGAGAAAACAGGAGGAATAGACTCTGTCAGGGAGAAGCAGCCAAGAAAGACTTCTCTGAGTAAGTGACCTTTGAGTTGAGCTCTACAGGATCAATTAAGAGTTACCCAGTCTGGGTGTTGGTGGGGGAGGGGAAAAGCCAGGCAAAAGAAACACAACATTTAGTACAAGACAGACTATATGATGAACTACAAAAGAGGGACAGATAACATGCTAGAGGAGGTCCCAGAATAAGTTTCACTGTTACTAGGGGAATGAGAAGTCTGCCTACGAGAGGTGGTGCCTGGGCTGGGCCTGGAATGACAGGAAGACTTTTGCAGGTGGAAGGAGGAGAAGGTACAAGCAAAGATCAAGAAATACAAAGAGTAGATGGTGAAAAATCTAGGGGAGACTGTGAAGAGCCTTTAATGCAGGCTAAGAAGTCTGGACCTCCCCCACTTTTCAGTGGAAAATCACTGAAGGTGTCAGAACAGGACAGTGATGTGATCAGAACAATTGAGTGAGAGAGTCTTCTTTGTCTCCCTGGAGTTAGCTTTGTCTGTAACCCCAAAGGATCTCAAAGCCCCTGGCTCCCTTGGAGCCCAGATAGGGATTTCAGTGGTCAGCTCTCCTCTGCCCACAAGAAGAAACCCCAAGGTCTTGAGGAGACAGTGCAGAAGAGGTAGGGGGTGGGGGACACAGGGTCCTGAAGCTAGGACCTTCTTCCTAGTGGCAATAGAACATATTTATGAGCACTATTTCCAAAGTGACTCAGAGCAGAGGGCTGTGTGTGCACCAACTATTGTGTGAAACAGGCTGACATGAGAAAGGGCCTTGTATTAGTTTTAGGACTCTTTTAGGTGCAAGGGAAAGAATCCCAATTCAATCTAACATAAAGACTAAACAGAAGTAATTGAGCCGTGGGACTTTGTACCTTCAGGGGATTGCCCTGGCTTCAAGTACGGCTGAATCCAGGGATTAAACCAAGTCATCAGGATTCTCTCTCTCTCCATCTCTTGGAATTTTTTTCCCATCTATCATTGCAGTTGGGCTTCCTTTATGCACGTGAAGAAAAGAGGTGTTGAAAGTCCTAGTCTTACACTGCAGCAGAGAGAGGGAGTTTCTGTGTCAGTACATAAATCCCAGGGAAGCACTCTGATTGGCCCTGATGAGTCACATGTACATCTCTTGGACCACTCACTGTTGCCACAGAGAAGAGGTATCATGGTTGTCCTGAGATTGACTGGCAACCCCAGCCAAATCACATACAGTGCAGGAGACCACAGCCTCAGTGAAAGCAAAGCTGAGCTAAAAAAAAATAACCCCGAGGCAGTATGGTTCTTTTCTCAGGTTGTCCACTCTAGAGCAAATCATAGGAGAGTGTTTATATTCATCCTAGAAATCTGGGAGGCTGGATCATTTAAGGAGAGCATAATGCCAATTATATATATTTAAAGGAGATTTTCAAGACAGGCATGGTAAATAGTTTCCATATGACAAGATTAATTAAAGTTGTGGAGTTATTTTTTAAAAATGTTTATTTGTTTTTGAAAGAGAAAGGGAGAGTATGAGCAAGAAGGGGCAGAGAGAGGGAGACAGAGAATCCCAAGCAGGCTCCATGCTATCAGCGCAGATGCTGGGCTTGAACTCACAGTGGAGAGCCCGATGCAACCCTCAGAGGCACAGACCCTGAGATCATGGCCCTGAGCTGAAATTAAGAGTTGGACGCCCCACTGACTGAGCCGCCCAGGCGCCCCTGTGGAGTTGTTTTCAGTAGGAGTTTAGTTGCTCCTCCAAGGGGTTTTGATGCAAAGGGTTTGATGATGCTGTCATTTTGATGTTTTGTTTTTTTTTTAATTTCTGAGAGAGAGAGAGAGACAGCGTGAACAGAGGAGGGTCAGAGAGAGAGGGAGACACAGAATCTGAAGCAGGCTCCAGGCTCTGAGCTAGCTGTCAGCACAGAGCCTGACATGGGGCTTGAACCCACAAACTGTGAGATCATGACCTGAGCCGAAGTCGTACGCTTAACCGACTGAACCACCCAGGCACCCCATTGATGATGCTGTCATTTTGGGAGAAGAGCCTCGGAGGGAGGTCAGGTGACCTGGGCTCTGCCTCTGGGCCTGCGCACAGCTCACTCTGTGATTTTAGACAAGTCTTTTCCTCTCCCTGGACCTAGTTTACCCAGCTTTACAACGAGAGCCATGGTGTCTGCTGGTGGATCGCATGGATCTCCCAGAAAGCCCACTCCCGTACTATCAGCTCTATCTTAGTTAAATCACATTGCAGGAGAGACCTATTGGCCCCCTAGACACAGGATGTCCCAACAGGAGGCACGTGAGTTCTGCCCCTACCAGCTTCTAGCTGAAGACAGAGAGGCTTGTGCTGGGGTCAAGCATGAACTAAAGTTGGGGCGCCTGAGTGGCTTAGTCGGTTAGGCGTCCGACTTCGACTCAGGTCATGATCTCACGGTTCATGGGTTCGAGCCCCGCGTCAGGCTCTGTGCTGACAGCTCGGAGCCTGGGGCCTGGAGCCTGCTTCAGATTCTGTGTTTCCCTCTCGCTCTCCCCCTCCCCCACTCATGTTCTGTTTCTCTCTGTCTCAAAAATAAATAAAACATTAAAAAAAAAGAATGAACTAAAGTTCAGTATTCCTGAAGCACCTGGCCCTGACCCCACTGACGGGCTCACCAGGAGGGCATGTACTCAGCTGTGATTTCTAAGAAGCAGGTACACAGAGTCATAGAGACTCTGGGCTAGAAGATCCCAAGAGGTCCCTGAGCCAAGACTGCCATCCTATGCTGGAGGCTCCTCCCTAGTAGCCAGGGGAGTGCTCCTCCAGCTGCTGCTACACGCCTCCCATGACATGGGCACACTTCCATCCAGACCCCTCTGGAGTCCAATTTGCCCCGGCAGCTTGCTACAAGTCCCAGGGGCAGAGGAGAGTATCCCAGTCACAGATATGGGTGACAAAAGCTCAGGATGTCCAGACCACTGAGCAAGTATGTGGGAGGAGCAGGAGATGAGGGGCAAGAGAAGGCAGGCCTTGAAGACTAAAAAGGAGTCTGAATTCTGCCCCGATGGCAAGGGGATACCTCTGGAGGACATTAGGTGAGAGAGGAAGTCGGCCCTTTGGAAAAACCTCTAAACTGTGGTATGGAAGACAGTGGGGCCAAGCTAAACCCAAGGGAGGTGACGGATGTCCACACTATGGAGTTGATAGAGGAAGACCGAAAAGCTGAGCTGACTACGCGGCACTTGGTGACCCAGTAGATGTAGGACGGCACCCAAACCAGAGGATAGAGGCTGCAGATACCATTGACTGGGATGGAAACCCAGGGAGGCAGCTTTGGAGAAAGACGAAGTTCACTGGTAGACATAGGGCATGTGAAATTCCTGGCTGGCCATCGCGAGGTTTCAGGGATCGTAGTGGAGGTGGGAGGTTCAGACCAACTTCCCAGATTCAGGCAAGCCCCCTGGAGGCCTCGGCAATGCCTTACCTACCCGGGACATCTGATAGAAAGACTGAGTCCAATTCTAGCTGGGAGTGATCATTTGTGAACAGGGATTTCAGTGCCTTTCTTCCTTTGGGAAAGTTCTTGATCACAGAGTCCTTAAGGGCTCCGTACTCTCTGGGATCAAGGAGATGCCCCTGCAGTTTCCTTTCCTTGTTGACTGCTCTGGGCCAGCTTGGAAGGTAAGTGGGGGGGGTGTGGGGGAAGGAGGGCAGGCAGGTGAACAGGTGTGCAGGCTGCCCAGGGCGGAGGGGCAGGGCCTCAGCAACACAACCCATGAGCGTGCGTTCCTGTTTTACTAAACGTTCCTGGTGAAGTATTTCTCATCTGCAGGGCCCCACAGCAGAGGATCTTAGCACTCACCTCTGCTTAAAAATGGAGACTAGTTCCTTGAGTCTGAATTTTAAGAAACTTCCTGTTAAAGCCGTTTAAAAGGCTGAGGAACTGCTGAGAGGGGAAAAGATCGGATCAGAGGGCTGTAAAAATGAGTTTAAATAAAAGGGAAAAAAGGAAACAAAATTATCATACAAGCAATATGTGATTATATTTGTGAAATAGAAAGCGCAATGTGTATTGAGGAAAAGGAGAGAGTTTCCTTCCTGGCCTCCCTACTTTCCTTTAGGTGGTTGCTGGGGAGGGGGGACTGGGTTCCCCACCTTTGATCCTGGAGGTTCGGCCCAGTGGGAGTGGGGAGGGAGGCTGGTGGGCAGGCAGGGTTGGGAAGGCCGCACCTCTTGGTGGGTAGCCTGAACCCTGTGGCCCCAGGCTCTGGCTGGCTTGCCCTTCTCTGGCCTTGGCTGCTTCCTCCGGAAAATGGGGCGAGGGCGACTGTGGGGCCTCCAGCGAGGGGGCTGAGCTGATGATGGGCATGAGGCAAGGGACAGAGGGAGCTGGCTGGAAGCTGGTAATTAATAAATGAAATGCCCTGGGAACGCTGCCGAGCCGCCTCANTTGGCAAACCATTAAATGACCATTTTCTGACAGAACGACTTCCCCGCTTGCCAGGACATATTTTCTGTTCTTGCCCTCTTTTCTCCTCCGCTCCCCTCCCCCATTTCTCCCTCACCCTGGACTCTGCCCTCCCTGCTGTGCCACTGGCCTGGGTGTCTCTTTCTGTCTCTGCATGTGTCTCTGGCTATCTCTCCACCTCTCTGCCTCTCTCTGCGAACCTGTGTCTCTGTGTGCCTGTTTCTGTTCTCCCCTGTCTTTCAGTGTCGCTGTCTCCCTCTATCTCTGTGTGTCTGTCTGTCTCTCCCCCTCCCTCCCCCCAACCCTGGCATCTCTTCTCTTTGTGGCTGCCTCTCTCTTACTCAGGTCTCTGGCCTTCTCTTCTCCCAGGCTGCTCTCTCTCTCCCCCCCACTCCCGAGTCCCTGNGCCTGACGGCTCCAGTTCATTTCTGCCTGTTTAATTGGGCCCCGGATGAGTTTGGTCGACAGGGCCATTCATCATGTGGCCGCGGCTGGCGGCGGAGCCCGGGGGAGCGGGGCTGACAGCTCCGCCAGGCTGGGATGCGGCCTGCGTCGGGAAGTTCACATATTTGGGCATTAGTGCAGCTATTAGTTTAACAAGCTTCGTTTATCCTTGTCACTACCACTTCAGCTTCCCATGTAATCATTTGAAATGTAGATTACAGCCAGACAAATGGGACAGCGCAAGACGGGTAGGGGGGAGGGAGTGACACGCAGCTCGTTAGGGCCGCCTTCCCAGCCCCATCCCTTTCCAGGCAAGGCTTTGATTAGCTTAATATTCACATGATTTCAGTGGGAAGCGCCAGTCACCTGTGCCAAGCCCCCAGTGCTGGGCCGAGGTGCCCAGGGTGTACATAGGTGAGGGTCCAGGTCCTGCCAGGGTGAGGTTCCTCTGGTTCAAAGACTGCCCACCCTGCAAGGAAACGTGGGTGGCCAGGGCCTCAGAGTCTGCCCTCCCAAAGTGGTCTTCCTCCCAGGATAAGGTGGCTTCCAGACCGTGGCCGTGCCCTCCAGCTCTGATTTTGGCACCCTGGGCTACTGTCTCCCTGCGTGACCTGAGCAAGGTCTGGCCTTCTCTGGGCCTTGTGTCCCCATCTGGAAAGTGAGGCTTTCAGATTAGATCGGGTGGGCCCGCTTTTCATTCCCCTGCCAAGACCCCTCACCTCGGTTCCTTTGAACCCGATTTCCAGCCATTTCTATTCTTTACCCAGTAGATGGAGGGCTCCTTTCAAAATGTAGACCTGGCTGTGTCTATGCCCTGCTTCTCATGGTCCTCAGAATGAAGGCTGAACCCCTTCCTAGAGCTTGAGGCAAAGGCAGGGAAAAGCAAGGCTTCAGGATCTCCCACTGCCCGCCCTCCAGCTGGAACTCTGGCTGCCCCTCCTCTGTTTCTGCACCTCAGTTCCCTGCATGCCTGGCAGTTGTCAAATGCCCTGATCCCTCTCTTGGCTCTGGGGTATTGTGAGTGCTGCTTTCTCTGCCAGAAATACCATCCTCCCTGTCCCCAACCCCTTTGCTCAATCCTCTTTCTCATCCTTCTCATTCTTCGTTTAGATGTTCCTTCCTCCAGGAAATCTTCCCTCCCCTCCCTTCCGGGTCCTTCTGCCCAGTGCCTGTCCTGTGTGCATCTCAGAGCCCTACCCACAAGAGCAGTTAGCACATGCAATCAAACTGTCTGCTTGCGGCACACACACACACACACACACACACACCCTGCCCCGGACTATGAATTCCATGAGGGCATGGCCTGCCTAGCACAGGACCTGGCCCCAGAAGCTGCCCAGCCTATGTTCGTTGAGAGAGTAGGTGGACCGCAAGCAGCACCGCACCTGAGCAGCCTTGGACAGAGAGGCCGCCACGCACCAACATTCCTTGTGCGGCAACTGCATTATGCCTAGGCTCCTTCTTCCTGGCTCCCCTCTCCCCCAGCCTGCTGACTCTGCCCACCTCCCTCCACCCGCATGCACAGCTCCAGAAGGGTCAGAGGCTGGTTCCCTGGGAGGATCTCCTGAATCAGTCATGGGCCAGGAGAAAATGGTTGTCCCACTCAAAGAGTTCAGCTGAGGAGGGATTACTGACAGGACTCTGCAGAGCTGTGGGCTGAGCTAGGGAAACCAGCATGGGATAGTGAGGCGTCGGTGGGGAGCCGTCACACTCTAAGGCCTGAAGGGCAAGGGGGAGGGAGTCTTGTTGCCAGAACCTGGAGAAAGCAGGAGCCGTGGGACAGGGGCTGTAAGAAGATGTAAACTTTACAAACAGTCACCACCGAGTTGGGGTGAGGCAAGGAAGGATTGGGGGCAAATCCTCTGACTTCTTACTCTTCTCTCCCTCGACTCTCTGATTTGTGCCTCCCAGAGGGCTGGGGGCTCTGAGTGCTATGGTCCATAGAGATTAACCCCCTGGGATACAGAGCAGGGAAGAGAATACAAGAGGGGGATGACCTGCTAGGGGTGGGGGTATGGGACACATAGAGAATATCCTGCATACCCCCCACCACTGCCACAGGGCAGCCCCTCTGCAGGGAAGCCAGGACTGATCCAGAAGGGCCCCAAGCAAACCCACCTCTGGATAAAGTGCAGATCCTCTACAGAGGGCTCCACAGGGCAAGGATATGAGCGCCAGGGGTCTTTTACATCATCCCTTTACTGGGACATCTCCCTGCTCAACCCAGCCAGGCTGGGGCAGTCCTAAACGGTTCCTTTTCTCACCTCTTCCCCTGCTGAGCAGCTTGTCTCTGTTTTCTTCCTGACACCTTCTGAGTAATGACACCAGACCTTGAAGCCAACGAGTCGTGAATCAAAGTGGCTTCTCGATATCATAAAAGAGATGTTCTAAACCCCAAACATAAAGATCGTTTTATCTTTATTAATAGTTTAATGCATCTGAGAAAGCTATTTGACATTTTTTACACCTCCAACTCTTTCCTTCATGCATTGCTGGTCAGATTACACCAGGGTTCAGCCGCTTAAATCCACTTAATAACTGACTAAATTCTACACCGAATTTACATTGAGCTACAAGCTGATTCGCGGATACGGGTGAAATTTCTAGCAAAACCAACCAAACAAACAAAAAACCCTACACCAGTGTCCTGACTCCAAAGTTGTAAATCTGCTTTAATAATGAAAAAGGAATTAAAGTATTGGGATTGATGTCACATTTAACAGCTCTTCCTGATGAAGACTCTGCAGCACAAAGTGAAGAAATGTATCTCAATTAATAACTGGGAGTGGGCATTTTCTTCACCTATTTAATTAAAGTATTGCACTTGCAAACACATAATGTGAAATTAATTAAGAACACAAGGAGTTTGGGAAATGGAGACTAATTCAACTCCTCCCAGTTGCTGGCAGGCTCTCTACACATCAGTGCATGACACTGAGAGGAAAAAGGCTTGGTTACTAATGACATCTGAATTGGAATAACATCTAATTACTTGGCTAATTGTTTCTATCGTACATACTGCCGCTGCCGCCACGATTGCCACATGACAAAAACATATCCAAACTCATATGAATACACTTAATATATACATGTACACACACTAGAGCCCAACACACCACCTGCACATATAACCCCACACGCTGGGCACTTACATGCAAATATTCTCTCGCAGGAGGCACACATAATAAATGTATATATTACATACAAATACTCCCAAGGAAAGGTTAGTGGAGAAGAGAGAAAAACATGTTCTCTGCTTCTCCCCAACTTCCCAGAAAGGGGAAAAAAAAAATGTAACTGTCAGAAATGTGATAGGACTGTCGAAGACATATAGAAAAAGCTCAAACAAACCATGTAAGTTGTGAAACATAAATCCCAAGTCTATTTGTTCTGCGACAGTGTATAAACCACACATTTTTCAATAAGATAGAAAATTAAAATCCTCACCAGGTTCAGAATTGCTTGGGGAAGTTAGATAGAAAGCCTACTGTCCCGGAAAAAGGAGAAACAACTGTTGGCTGGTCAAGGACTGAAGGATGCTTCAGGACCACGGACAGCAGGGCTCAGTGGGCGTCCCTTCCTCTGTTTTAGAGCCGTTTATAAATGTGCTCACACACCCAAGGCTGTGATTGGCCAGACATTCCATGGGCATAGTCTCGACTTAAAAGAGTACTTGATTCCTTCATAGGTTAAATTTCTGGGGAGTCCTCGAGCATCCCTAATCTACACGTAGCTCCTGGGGTGTGTCTTCTACTCCCTCAAATCTGTAGCCTGTTCTTTCCCACCCCTCCCCCACCCCACTGAAGTTCACTTGATTCATTTCAGTGCTTTAGTTCCAAATGGCTTAACATCTTCCGCACAAGGAATTCTCTCCAATGACTATCAAATATTAAGTAAAGCCAGTTAACCCCACACCCTAGAGAACTGTATAATGTTACTATATTCTATTCAGAAAAGTGTTTATTTATCCTCACATTTGGTTTCCCTTTCCCTAAGCCAATTTGTTACTCATGAGGAAATGTTTCAACGCCTCTTGAAAAGCTCATTGTTTTTAGTGTGTTTGCTGTGGTATGTCCCCAAGCCATTTGAAGACTAAATAATGACATCCTTTGGTTCGTTCTCATCCAAACATCATTCTTCCTCAAACAAGCTTCCTGGATCAGGCAGACAGGCTTCTTTTTGCAGGAGCCTCATTCCCTCCTCCCCATGGTTTGTCCCTCATGGACCCCTGAGCCACTATTTTTAATAGTTTCCCCCAGACACTTTCTGTTGACAAGCAGTCTGCTGCCATGGCAGCCTGACCCTTCCTTGGCTTGGGGGTAATTTTCAGTGACAGGTACCTCATTGTGGCCAGAGTTCTGCAATTTCATTCTCCACTTTCTACCAAGCCCTTGGGTTGGTGCCAGTGTTGATTGAGATCCAGCTCATTGGCTAAGAAGGATCAAGTGCCTAGGGGCTTCAGCCCTTTTGCAGGATGAAGATCACCACAGGTAAGGCCAGACCCAAGAAGCCCTCTCTGTCTCTTTGATCTCTCATCTTTGATTCTGAGTCCTTGTGGTCAATGCTTGGTCCCTTGCCTTTGATTCATTTAGAACCACAGACTCATTGTGACTTTGAGATGGAAGGGCTGGAGAGCGTGTCATTAAACCTTGCGTCCTCTACCCCATTGTGCATATGGAGAGACCAAGCCCCAGGTAAGCACCTTCCGACACGAGTGTGAGAGGAATAGGTCAGGAAGATGACAGTTCTCTTGGGGAAGGTGAGGGGTGGGGGATCCCAGCTGGCCCCCCTTGAATTTCTGAAGCTGAAACTCTGGGTGGGTCCTCTACCATCTTCATACAAGTCTGCCTGATCTCCCATCTTCCTTCAATTTCATTCAACAAATACTTATTCAACATGGACTAGTTGAATAAAAAGAGTAAGGAATCTCTTCTCTGAATGAGGCAGAGTGCTATAGGCATGGAGACAAGGTGGTGTGGCAAAAACTTCTGCTTATGATCCAGGATCTACTCTCTCCTCTTCCCATAGTAATAGGATTTGTAGCTGGACAAATAGGGCCACTCAGAATAAAGATCACATTCCCCAGTTTCCCCTGAAGCTACATGTGGTCATGTGATTTAGTTGTGGACAATGGGAAGTGTCAGGTACCAGCTTCCTGGAACTTTACTTAAGAGACAGCTGGTCCTCTGTGGTCTCCTTTATCCTGCTCCCTGCAATTCTGATGCTGCCATCTTGGACTTTGGGGCTGAGGAACTAAAAGGAGGTCTTGGTGGGCCTCCTGCATCCAAGTTGCCCTGTCAGCCCTGGTCACCAGCCTCCAGAATCCATATGTGAAAGAGGGTAATCTGCTTGTTTAGGCCATTGTTATTCTGGGTTTTTCAGTCATTCATAGCTAATATATTCTATTATGGGTAGCAAAATAAATATTTAAGCTTTTAAAATTTTTCTTCTATTCTTTCTAGCTTTGCCAAGAAAATATTGGGCTTTTTCAAAAGTACATTTTATTCCTTGGTGACTCAGTCAGTTAAGCGTCTGACTTTGGCTCAGGTCATGATCTCACAGTTTCTGAGTTCAAGCCCTGCCAGGCTCTGTGTGTGCTGACAGCTCAGATCCTGGAGCTGCTTCAGATTCTGTGTCTCCCTCTCTCTCTGGCCCTTCCCTGCTTGTTCTCTCTCTCTCTCTCTCTCTCTCTCTCTCTCAGAGATAAGCAAACATTAAACAAAAAATTTTAAGGAAATTTTATTAAGAAACTAGATTCTCTAGCTAAAAATATTTTAAATAAAGAGATGTGGGGGTGTTTGGGTGGCTCGGTTTGTCAAGCATCTAACTTGATTTTGGCTCTGGTCATGATCCCAGAGTTGTGGGATCAAAGCCCCATGCTCAGCATGGAGCCCAATTAAGATTCTCTCTTTCCCTCTCTCTCTGCCCAACTCATTCTCTCTAAAAATAAAGGAAAAAAATTAAAAAGAGATGTGTATATATACATGCTCTATCTATATATGTATAAATTATCTCTGAAAGAATAAAAAGAGACCATAGTCATGGAAAGAACTGGGGCCCTCAGGGTTGGGTGCAAATGAGACTCACTGCCTCCCTTTTTGCTCTGAATTTTTTTCCACACAAGTACGTGTTATCTGTTGTTAGTGCAAACACCTGAAAATGAATGAAATACCACTTTACACCTTAGAGTCCCCCAGTCCGGTCACTATCAGAGGACCCTTTTCAAAGTTGCCGAAGGGACATCCAGCGCCTCTTTCAGCCCACCTCCTCCCAGGGCAGCTAATCTCTCTGCGGAAAAGTGGAACAATGATAAACATGCCAACCTCCAAACCTGTTTCCGCATCTGGGGAAGATAGAGGCCCCCTCGCAGGGCTGTGGCGACTACACCTGGTGAGCTGACACATCCGAACTGCTCAGCAAAGGCTCTAATTACTGTTATCACACCCCGTGCCTGCTTGTCGTTCCTGGGTGTCCCACAGCACCTCAAAGACACTGCCTGCTGTACAACCGGTGTTGTCCTGATGTGACTTGCCTCCTCACCGCCAGCGGGGGAGCTCCATGTGGGCAGGGTTCACATTCACTCATCTCTGTCCCCGGCCTCAGTGCCCAGACCAGACCCTGGCAGGGAGCAGAGATCAAGGAGCATTTATTGGCTGAAGGAAGGAGAAAACAACTGGCAGTTCATTTTTAAAATGCAGATCTTAACAATTCCCAGAAATCTCAGTTGATTCACAGTTTTTTTCTGGAACTGAAGTTTTTCTTGGATTCAACATTCAGCTGATCCTAAGGAGTGCCAAGGTGAGGCAGGTTAGGAACTCCGCCCAGAGGCATCACCCAGAGAGTACTTTTCTTAAGAGGAATAACAAAATCCTGTCGGCATCTCCATGAGGACTTCACTGTCTATTGCTGGCCCCAGGGCACTAAGCACTCACAAACTCGGCCCTCCGCCAGAGCTCAGTGACTCTCAGAGACTGCTATGGGGTCACAGAGCTTGGCTTCATCTTGACCCCACTGTTCACCAGCTGTGGGAGCTGGGGCAACATACCTGAGCTCTCTAGGCTTAGTTTCCTCACCTGTAAAAGTGAGGATGCTAACAATTGTACTTACCTCATAGGGTTAATGTAAGGGTTTTTTTTTTAATGAGATAATGCATGTGAAATCAATTTACTAAGGAGTCACAATTCTTTGTGGTATAAACGTGGTTTAACTCTTCCCCCAGCTGCTCCAGCTGTGCTCTATAGAACTATCCCCTTCCCCCTTTTCTGGTAGGGCAGCAGGATCTTAACTGACACCTTAGGCATATTTTAGAACTTTCTAGTAAATTCTAGTTATTAGAACAGTTTCAATCTGGAACACTCTGTCCTATTCTTGTTGGAACTTTAGCCTCAAACACAACTCAATACTGCTATTCTACCCTCATCGCCCTGAGTAGACAACGTCTTTCTGGAGCTCCCATAGCCTGCAGAGAAACGATCAGTTTTCTATGCTGCATAACAAATAACCCCAAACTCAGTGGCTTGAAGTTATTATCTCACAGTTTCCGTGGGTCAGGAGTTTGGTCCTCTCCTTAAGGTCTCACAAGACTGAACTCAAATACTGGCTGGGGCTGCAATCTCATTTAAGGCTTGGGATCCTCTTCCAAGTTCACTGATTGTTGACAGAATTCAGTTCCTTGTGGTTATACAACTGATGCCCTCAGTCCCTGGATGCTGCCCACCGTTCCCTGACACATGGCCCTCTCCACAACATGACACTCTTGCTTCTTCAAGGCCAAAAGCAGGGCATCTGCTTCTCTGACCCCTAGATACTCTTAAATAAATCATCTGCTTATGTCAGGCCCACCAGGATCATCTCCCCTTTGGTTAACTTAAAGTCAACTGGTCAGGGATTTTAATAACATCTGCAGACTCTCTACACCCGTGATAATCCCCTGCCTCCCCTCCCTGACTCCTGGATGTGGAAGATTGGACTCTGCGTCTTCTCCTTCCCCCAGCCCCACCAGTGACGGTCACCACACACCACACGACACAGCCTCCAGCTTTCAGATGTCCCCTCACCAGGGAGAGGCTCTTTGGGGCAGGGTTCCAGTAAGGCGTTGTAAAGGTGGCAAGCAATGATGGCGCCCCCCACAGCCCGTAAGGCCTACCTGTACTTTTGCCTGGTTTCCTTTCCCCTGCTCCAGTAAACACAAGGACAGGCCACCAAATCTGCAGACCATACAAGGAGTGAAATTCCAGTCTTTCTTTCTTGAAAATACCTCCGAACTTCCAAGGGATGCTCTTAAAGCCACCTTACCTTGGCTTTGGAGATAGGAAGCAGCAGTTCTGCCCCAGGACCCCTGAACCTGCATTTTGCTCAAGCTGACCACCTGTTTCTCTCTCAGTCTTCTTATATTTGTAGTGGAGGGTTGAAGGCAGGGGCATGTTATTAGATAGTCAGGTCCATTCTCTGAGTTGTCATCTCTCAGGTAGCACTGCGGCAGGTGACCGGACCCAACTAGTAGAGGCTCCAAGAACTTTTGGTTTCAACTTTGGGTCTTGGCCGTGCAAGGTTGCGATGACAGGAAAAATTCCAATAAGTCTCAGCACCTAGTAAACAGTGCTCAATGAATGCTAATAGGTATTATTGATCAGAACTCAAGTCAAAGAATCTCGCATTTAGAAGCAGGGCAGAAGATCAGAGTGGACCAGGAGCAAAGCTGCATATGACAAGCGCTGGGATGCCTTCAGTCCCTCCAGGCTGGGAATACACTTGTTCTCCAAGCCTGGCGGCAGTTTGAGTTCAGGTAAGGGTAGGGCAACAGTGGGGAGCAGAGAGGACAGGGAGGGCCATTCTTTTGCTGCAGCCTGTTCATCCTTCGCTGCCCCAGGGTTGATAGGAAAGAACTGAGTGAAGCTGAGATTTAATTTCTCTGGAACTTGTGGTGTCATGAAGATACAGCCTGGCTAACCATCCCTGGACCTATTTCCTCTTCTTCTTCAGCCTACAGCTAGACTACATTTGTCAGCCTCTCTTGCAGTTGGGTCTGGCCGCAAGACAGAGCTGTGGCCAATAGCATGTGAGCGGAAATGGTGTCTCCCGTTTCCAGCCCTGCCCATGAGAACCTTCCAAGGCACGACCCTCCATGTTCTTACCTTTTTTTGCAGCCTTGATGCAGACAAACAAGATAACTTTGGAGGCCACCCATAAAGATGGCGGAACCAAAAGATAAACAGGACCTTGATCCTTGAGTCACTTTGTAGAAGGCTGCCTGCCTACCGGGAACACTCACATTTAACATTTTTATGTGAGTGAAAGATATATTCTTTTGTGCGGCGACATTGAAGTTGCAAGGTATGTTTGTCGCATCTGCAGGCACTGCCTTACCCAACACACAAGTTCACAGAGTAAATGAGAAAATCAGCCTGCATCCACCACTGTCCATGCTTTAAGAATTTCTAGGAGTTTCAGGAATTTATCTGCCATGCTCTATAAAGTATGCACAATGTTTTAATTCCACTTCACAGAAAGGTTTTCTTCTCAAACCCTCTTCAGGGGCCTTCCCTATTAAAAAGTCCCATTTATAGAAACTACTACTTAGCATTTTTGGAACTTGTTATCCTATTCAGCAGAGTCTAAGTCAGGAGGCTTTGAACTCGGACAATTACTGCTCTTGATTAACAACAAGAACTGATGAGTTGGCCTTTCCAGTGTGCTAAGCAAACTCAGCCAAGCAGAAAATATCACTGAAGGGGAAACAATGGGAAGTGATTTTCTTGGTTACATTATGAGCCGTCGTGATATTTACACATGTTTGTGGATAATGTGGGAAACTCTGCTGCTTGCATGCCCTTCCAGATGACACTGTGGGGCTTGAAACACCACATTTCCCACTTGATCCGGGCTGCAGATGTCATCCTGTGACTGGAGGCAGCCAGCCTTGTGGAAAACTCACAGACCTGCGAGTGGGCAGGTGTGGGTGCAGGATCCCTCAACTACATCTTTGGAGCACCTGTTCCTCCAGGTGTTGCCGGGGGCCAGCACCCAGGCCTGGGGTCACACGGCCCACATGGCCCAGTGGCAGCATGAGTGTCCATTTCTTTATACCCTGGCCAGAACTGGGTATTTAAAAGAGATCTTTGTGAAGTTGAATCATGTCGCTTTTATTCTCAGATTGCACATTTACACATATTTAATATGTCTGCATTTGTGCACGATCTATGTAAGTCCTGTATCCAGTTCTCTATTGGGGATAGCAGTATTCTTCATATCATTGCATATGAAATTTTCATTTATTAAGGGCATGGCACCTCTTCACGTTTCATAGGTTTATTTTTCCAAGTTATTTTTCCTTTTTTTGTTCATTTTTTGTGCATTTACAGTTAAAAAAATCAAGTAGTCAAAAGTCTATCTTTTCCTTTGAGGCTTTTCCATCTTTTTAAGCTTATAAAGTCACATTTCATAAAGAAGTTTGAGATAGATTCATCTATAACCCCTACCAGATTTCTTTTAAACATTTAAAAAGTAACTGTTTAGGGACCCCTGGATGGCTCAGTCAGTAGAGCATGTGGCTCTTGATCTCAGAGTTATGAGTTTAAACCCTACTTAAAAAAAAAAAGTAACCCTTTAATCCACCAGGGGCTTATTTGAGTGGAAGATGTGAGGTAAAGATCTTCCGTGGGTTCAGCAGTTTCCTTGATAGTTCATTTCTGTATTCTACCTTTGTCTAAGTCTGTTTCAAGTCCTGTAACAAAAATACCACAGATTATGTGGCTCAAACAACAAACATTTATTTCTCACAGTGCGGGAGGCTGGGGATCCAAGATCAAGGCGTCAGCAGATTTGGTATCTGGTGAGGGCCTCTTTCCTATGTCCTCAAATGGTGAAGGGATGAGGGAACTCTCCAGGGTCTCTTTTATAAGGACCCTAATCCCATTCATGAGGGCTCCATCCTCATGGCCTAATGACCCAAAAGCTCTCTTCTACTAATATCATCATATTGGGGATTAAGTTTCAATATAGGAATTTTGCCTGGACACAAACGTTCAGTCTGCAGTCACCCTCTTCCTGCATTTCATACTGAGCCTGGCTCAAAGAAGGTTCCACCTAGAGTTTAACCTTTGGATGTAAAAATTTGGCTTCCTTACAGGTGAGAAGAGACATTGGCAAATCTCACATTGGTCACTTAGAAAAGAATTTCACACAGTGCATGTATTCCTCACAACATCTTCAAAATAAATGTTATGAGATTTATGCCCATTGTACAGGTGAAAAAACCAAGGCTCCTAGAAGTTAAGAGACGGCTTAAATCAGCAAACTGACTCCAAGCAAACTTCCCAGGAACTTAGAAGCCTTTATCCTTTTGCCTTTTTCACAGCCCTGGTGCAGCCTTATTCCTCCAGGGATCACCTCTATACCCAGCACCTAGCAAGGTGGGAATTTGAGGAGCGAATGGGCCTAAGGCTTAAGTCTCCCATGGCAGATCAGGCATCCCCCTCTCCTCCTCTTTGTGATGGTCACTGAGGCTGCTGAAGGCTGCCTGCGCATATTCAATTGGCATTTCCACCCTCCTAACGGGAGGCCTTGCCGTGGCCTCCCTTCTGCCATCATGTGGGGACTGCGCATGCCCGGGTTAGTGCAGCTACTGGTGTCCCATAACCAAGGAGGGCGGGCTTGAGGCCCCTCTGTCCCAGGGAAGCCAGGAACGAGAGCCGTGGCATCAGGGACAGAAGTGCCTCCTCTGCCTCACCAAAGGGTCCAATTTACAGTTGCAAAATGCTGCCACTTTGAAGTTGGAGCCCCTAAGCTGCAAGCACCGGGAAGAAAGGAGCTGGGCCAGTGCTCGCTGCACCAGCATCTCTCTCTCTCTCCCTCAGGAATCATCTTCGTCACCATCCATTGCCAAAATGAATGGAAGCTGCACAGCCGGCTTTATTAAATATGAATGAGTCGCAGCCCACGGCCCCCACGCGGTCACTCACCCACTCCATCTCTGGCAATTACTGCGTCGCACACACTGTGCCAAGGGGCGCCGCGGTCCCTGCCTGCCCTTGCAGACTGACACCGCCCAGCAGGGGCAGGGCTCAGGTCTGCAGCTGCCCCTGATGGAAAGCCACTCCTGGGCTCCCATGCAGTCAAAATGCTCTGCTCTGAAGGTGTAGGCACAGGGCACCTTCCGCAGAAGGATCGTGGATGCTTGGGCTCTGAGGTCTGGCTGGGTGTAGCCTGTGGCTTTGGAGCCCAAGGTCTCTTGGCATGATGGACTCCTAAGCTCTGTCTGCACGTTAAGGGTGTGTGGGTAACACCCAAATATTTAGATTTCAGGCAGGTTTAAGATCCAACCTGGATCAAGGTTAAGAGCATGTGGGCATGCACACACCATTACCGAGCACATATCTGATGTGTCTTAATGTTACCCTCACAAGAACCCCGTAGATTGTGAGTTTCATGTCACTGGGGTCCTTGTTAACCCTGTTCACTGTTTCTTGAATAAATAAATGAGGCGGGTGTTACTGACCATTTTGGAGCTATTGAAGTTGAGTTACAGAACTCACCAAGGTTCCACAGCTATGGAATATCAGAGCGAGGTGTCAAATCTGGGGCCGGCTCTACCCTGCCAAGTAGGCTAGCAGCTTCCCGGGGACCCCCTGCCCTGCCCAGACCATGGTCCAATACGGCAACACACCACTGTAGTGGCATGGATTTGTTTGACCTTGATTTCATCAGGAGAGCCAATAAAATTCCTGCACAGCCCCACATGGCTTTGTCAAAGCTGTCAAAAACAAAAGCAAGTTGTACGAAGTTGTAAAAACAGACAAAATCAAATTCTTTTTCTGAACTTAAAAAATTACTTTTATTTTAGGAACCAATAAAATTATGGCAAATATTTACAAATAATTATCTCACATAAAGGTTACATAAAATCAATTCTTCACAAGTAACAGTCACTCATGAAAAGACACACAGATATTGAAACTACGCCAATCTTATTGCAAGTTTCTCCAACTAATCTAAAATAAAAGTGTTGCAGTCAACCATTTAACTTAGAATAAAACCACAAATTCCAAGTTTGACGAGAAAAAAAAGGTAAAAAATTAAACCCAAATCCCACCCCTGTTTTCTCCCAAGTCCCACCCCAAGCCCCTGCCCTCCTCCCAACAAAAGAAAAATATGTCCAACATCTTTGGCAAATTGGCACTGCTGTAATTACATTCAAATATTATTACACACAAAAGCAACACACGTCACTAAGAAAAAAAACCACCAATATTTCAAGTCAGGTTATTTTCTACTAGAAAAAAAGAATACAAAACATACACATTTTTAAGAAGCATTTTTTTTTTTCAATCTGTTGGAGACAGATCATCTCCCACTTTCAAAGGCAATTCAATTGTGGTTTTTTTTTTTTTTTACTTTTTTATGTTTTTTTTTTTTTTTTTTACAAGTAAGCGTCTATGCAGGCATCACAAACTTTGGCGGATATAGTAGATATGTATTTCTTTGATGCTGGAAGGCCAGTCCCTAAGACAAAGTCAACTGTCTCAAAGCATGAAAAGCTAAATCCATGTGTCTTCCTGGCAAAGAGTTTCATTTGCAATGTAATCTGCATTTACTTCTATAAATAGTCAACATCCAAAGGCCACTAGAGGGTGAAGAACCGGGGCAGCGTCTTCCGGCAAGAGTCAGGGCAAAACCCAAGTCAGATTTCCACCCTCCGCCCAGACTTTGAGGCCCAGCAGCCGGGGCCAAGGAGGGGTCCCTCACTGCCCACGATACCCCACTCTGGGCCGGTGGCGTGGGGCCGAAGGATGGGCTGCTGCAGGTCTGCTCACCATCTCTGGCCAAAGGCGAGGAGAGCAGGCAGGAATTGGCGTGAGGAGACTCAGCACTAACTCTGAGTTTCAAGTATGTCTGAGGTACAGGGGTGTGTGTGTGTGTGTATGTGCATGTACACACTCACATGCGCACATATGGAGGGGAAGGCCTGATCCAGAGGCTTTGAGCTTTGCAAGGCATTCCAAATAGACTCAGGACTTATTTATTTTTAGCTTTATAGCAATTAATTGGCTATTGATTGGTTGGAATGTTCAACTCTCCATTTCCTCAAATACAATAAAATAGTTTCATTAAAATGTATTCATGCTTGAAAATAAGGGAGCCATTAAATGGTTTCCTTTCTGTTCCACTCCAAGGGAAATGCACCGTTTGTAAATCAAAAATCCATCATCCAAAATCACTTGTTCTTAATGGTGCTTTTAGAGAAGATGAGAGACATGGCCTTAAGCATGGTGGTTTTGGGGATAAGGGTGGCCCGGTGGCCATAGTTGCAGGATTGGGTGGGCCCGGGGTTGGGACGGGTAAGGCTCAACTTGGCCTCCTCTAGCCAGGCCTTAGAGTCAGGGAAGGGGGCCCAGAACTCCCAGTCTCCCCCTTCCCCTGCTATTTCACACACTTCCTTCCCCGTGCCATGCTCAGAGCTGTCTAAATCTGAAAGGTGGGATTTCTGCCCACAGGCCAAATACACTACCTGAGACTGACTCCATTTTAGAATTCATTAAGATTTCCTCACTAACTAGATGAACAGCTGCATTTTCTCCTTGTGCCACTCAGGGCCCAAGGTCTGGGAAGAGGAATATCTAGACTTACTGCACGGTGGTTATGTTTACCCCCAACTTGAGATGGGCTAAATGCCACCCCTGGGAACACATGGACTGAAACTTTAGACTGGCAGGGACATGATCCTGAGGTCTCCTTTGATCCTGGGGCGGGGGTGGTCCAGGAAGGGGACCCCAGTGTTGAGAAATTACAGCGAGTGAAAGAAAGTCTGGTGCCTGCCTGCTCCTGGCAAGCAGCCCACGGCGGAGATACTGCAGACCCCTCAGGAGGGCGGGCAAGCTAGGGACGCGCTTCAGTCCTCCACAGCAGCCCCTGGGGACCCGGCCACCACTCTGGAGGTGCAGCCTTGAACTGACAGTGGGGAAGTGCAGATCAACACCTTGCCTCCGCCATGAATATGCAAGAGGGAATCCTGAGGTAAGGGGACATCAGGGGACAAGGGGCTGAAGGGGCTGCTGGGAGGTGGGGCAGGCTGCAGGCTAGGAGTCATGGCCTGACTGTCCAATTTTCCAATAATGTGTTTTGTTACCTTTTATGAAATGCTCTTGCCTTGGACCTCTCCGAGGCCAAAAGAAGTAAAGGAATAAATTCTCCAGGAGCACCGACGTGCGTGCCTGGAAACCATCAGAGGCAGGCTCCTCGATGGGTGACAAGGCCAATGCTGTAGAGCCAGCTTCTTAGCGGGGCCACCGAGGAGCTGGTCTAGCTGAGCGCTATGGGATCCACCCACGCCGGCCTGGGCCTGGCCTATCCAGGGGCCTGGATTTTTCTCTACCCTCGGGGCAGCTGTGTCTCAGACATATCTTGTTTCTAGGTATTTGTCAGGAGTGCTTGGTTTGTTTTTAAGATTTGCTCCCCATAGCTCGGAGCTAAATTCTAGCTGAAATGTCATCCAGAGGGGGTGGGGGGGAGGGTAGCTGGTGCCAGAGGCTGCAAAAGGCAGGGCAATTGCTCTGGGATGTGACTTCTCATAAAGGGATTTCTCCCATCAGTGCCCTGTGGCCACCACTGGGGCTCTTCCCTGCACAGAGGAAGGGCCCCAGCAGCACTGACCTCCTCCCAAAGCCAGTCCCTCCACCCTCACCACCTCCAACTGTTCTCCCGCACCCACCTTCAAAGCCCAAATGGCCTGCAAGAACCCCGGGTAGGGAGGGAGGGGAAAGGGCTGGGGATGCCTGTTCCTGACAGTGACAGGACAAACAATGTGAACCTCATGCTCCATCTCTCTGGGCTCCCATTTCCCCCCAGATCTTCAATGAAGAGCAAGGAGGTGAGGAAGAGGGGTGCCTGGGGGCTCAGTCGGTTAAGTGTCCAACTTTGGCTCAGGTCGCATCGGGCTCTCTGCCGTCAGCACAGAGTCCACTTCAGATCCTCTGTCCCCTTCTCTCTCTGCCCCTCCCCTGCTCATTCTCTCTCAAAATAAATACATTTTAAAACAGGAGGTGAAGAAGAAAGAGGGCACTGGACAAAAATTGGGGGTCACAGGGGCACCTGGGTGATTCAGTCAGTTAAGCATCTGACTCTTGGTTTCGGCTCAGGTCATGATCTCGTGGTTCATGAGTTTGAGCCCTGCATTGGCATCTGTGCTGACACTGCCTGCTTGGGATTCTCTTTCTCTACCTCTCTCTCTGCCCCTTCCCAAATTGCTCTCTCTCTCTAATAAAGAAACATTTAAAAAATGGGGGGTCAAATCTAGTTGCCAGTGGGTCAAATTTGACCCATATTTTTTTGGCCGGAAGAGCATTGTAAAGGCTTCCACATTTGAATGCCATTGGATGGCGCAAGCAACCTGGCTGTCTCAAGTCCAGCACCCATGCTGCCTCGTGCCTGCCTGAGGGGCAAGATTACTCCACCTGCCAGACCCGGAAAGTAGCAGCTTGGGGCCCATGAGATTGTGGTCTGTGTTTCCCAGGCCTGTGAGTACCCTAATGGGGACTCCTGCATACTGTCACAGCCAGGGCCACAGTCTGAAGCACAGTGGGAAGGATAAAGAAAAGAGTGAGGGACATCTCATGACAGACATCTCATGGCACTGGAAACTTAGACCCTGGGGGTCAGATCTGGGCTCACGTCCAGGCCCTGCCACAGCTGATGGTACAGTCTTGGACAAGATCTGATCCCCTCGGAGTCTTGGGACACAGCAGGGAAGAAGTCTGGATGAAACCTCAGAAGCAATGATGTGAATGAATCTGGGCAAAGACTTTGCAGGTCTTGGTGTTAATGGGAACTAAGTTAGACCAGCCAAGCTACCAACCTGCAGGCCCTTCGGTCAGGCCAGCCTCTGGGTCCCTGCTCTTTCTTTCCTCATTGTGGGTCTAGGGGGTTCTAAGGGATTGAAGGGTGTGTCTAAGCCGTAGGCTCCCATGACAGGAGCACAATTCTGTGGAGACCGAGTGGGGCCCGGAGCTCTGAGAATTCACTTCACCTCTGTCTTGCCACGCAAGCCCCAAATCTGTTTTCCCATTTGTAAAATGGGCATTGTGATCTTTACCCCAGAGAACGGTCAAGGATTGCAAAGCACCATTCAATGTCAGTTACGAAAGGGCTAACCCTAACTAAGGCGCCTTGGGAAAGGGATGTTGGATTTGATAGGTCATCAAAGTTTTCAAGGCTGGAGCTAGACTAATGGTATGAAACTTTTCCCTAAAATTCACAAGGTCCTTTTCCAAAAGTCAGAGCTGGAACATAGGGCTGAATGTCCCTAGGCCTCCAGCCATAATGCTGGTGAAAGCCCTGGCCTTGTGTTTTCCACTCAGAATTCTCTGGCATTTACTCAACGGCTTGTGTCCTTTGGAACCTTTCTCTCCAAGCTCCAGGCAGCTCAGCCAGCATGGGAACCCCGAGCCGGAGAGAGCAGGTACGTGTGTGAGAACACGCATGTGCATCCATATGCTCTTGTGCTTCTGCCTGGTAGCTCCAGGAATCAAGTGCTTGTCTAATAAATACAAATGCAATCTGAAGACCAGCAGAGCCTCAGAGAGGAAAGGCATGGAGGGAGTTCATCACAGGGCAGGGAGAAGGAACAGGATGGGGCCAGGCGGGCTTTGCTGAGGAAGGACAGTGTGCACTTCAGGCAGTTGGTTCAGGGAAGACTGACCTCCCAACAGCCTGAGAGCACAAGGAGGGATGAGGATCAAAAGGCCTGACCCCATCACTTCCTGCAGAAGGGAGGGAGGGAGGGAAGGAGGAAAGGAGAGGCCAGCTAACATACCTTCTCCTACCTTGCTTGGCAGGTGGAGGCTGGAGCCGGTTTATCCTGTTTTCAGAGGTGGGCTCTGCCCCCAGCTGCCTCCCTTCTTTGCCCAGCAGGTTGCAAAGTGGTGGGTGTGCCTGCAGTGAGCTCACTGTCCTCACTTCTTCCCTGGGTGACTGGGCTCCCTCAGCAGTGCGGGCACTCCAGGACCCTCCATCTGTGGCAGTGGACCCAGAACAACCTCCCACTGCCCTTACTCAACTGCCCTCCCCAGGGATGGGAGGGTCGCCTTGTTCCAGGGGTCAGGGGGCTGAATGCCAGCTTCACATCTGCCAATCACTGCTTGGGGACTCCACCTTGTTGAGCCTCAGTTTCCTCTTCTGTCCTACCACCTCGTAGGATGTTGGGGGAAAAACACTTGGTAGTGGCCAGAGGAGGTCTGTTCTATCTTCCTGCATGGCCCTGGGCTTCCCCAAACTGGGCCTCAGTTTCCCCTGAGGGGAGCTGGACTAGGTCTTCTCCAAGGCTGACTCCCACGCCTCTGGGTGTTCCCGTTTCCCATTTGGTCCAAACATTAGCAGGACTCAGGTGCCCACCCCATATGCTTGCTCAGAAGTAGAATACCTGCCCCGGATGACTGTTACAGCCCCAGCATCCTGGGAAAGAGGAAGGCAGGGAGAGCTGTAGGATGACCCTGCAGGTGACCCTGCTTACCAAGGCAGCTGAGGCTCAGAGAGGTGAACATATTGTCTGAAATCCCATAGCAAGGAAGAGGTTTGACCAGGACAAGACCTCTCAGGCCCAGTAATGTCAAGTGCAGGCTCTCTCTGCCCCAGCTCTTTGCCAGCTTGGTGACATGCAAACACTGGGGACACTGTCACATGAGATGGCAACATCCATTGTTCTCATTGTAATTCAGCCCAGATTTGGATAGTGCCTCCATCTTGCTGTTCTGAGTTGGCAAAAGAGACTATTCAAGGAATTGAAGCCCTGGGCAAAGAGATGGTGGCCCCTGGTATCCCTATCTCAAAACCACTCCCAGTTCACACACCAGTTCCTCACAGCCTGTCCTTATCTTCCCAGAAGGCCTTCCTCTGTCTCTTGCATCCTCCCAGGTGAGTTTTTCTGATCTCACCAGCCTATGGTGAGTTCTCCAAGCCTCCCCACCCCCAGGCCCCTGGGGCCATTGGCCATGGCTCTGACCATCACAACCCCTTGCATCAACAGGTACATACCCACTGTGCAAGGTTAGGCATCTGCTCCCACCCCACAACCTCTATTCCCAGCTGCGTACTAGGCTCCACGAGGATGGGGAGGGGCTGATCAGGAAATTCTGGCTGACTGCTGTAGGTGTTTGTGGCCCTCAGTGCAGGAAAATCCTTTTTGTTCATCATTGTCTACATGGCAGGGACAGGCTTGCCCAGAATCCACTCTGGCATCCTGCAGGGTGGGAGAAATGTCCACGGTGCGTGTCCAGTGTGATATGCGCCTGGGCATTCTTCAGAAAACACAACCCAGTTCAGTTCAGTGGTTCCAGGGGCTTGGGGTTCCCGCCTTGGACTATGGCCTCCTGGGTCCTGTCCAGCCCTAGCATTCAAAGTCCACAATGCAGTCAGCACCTTGGATAGCATCTTACTTTAGCGTAGTAGCTGAAGACTCTCCCACACAGTTCTCTTTGAGTCCTTTGATATGGAAAAGAGCTGCTCACTCTGCATTGGGCCCAAGGAAATGGAGTCAGGAAACCAGGGCATCTCTCCGGAGTGTGTTTCTCCTGAGGAGGGATCTCAGGGGGGAAGCTTGAAGCGTAACTAGCCCAATGAGACTCCGAGTCCAGACATTAAAGAAGTAGCAATGAGCAGGAGGCTGGGCCCTGAGGTGGACATCCTTAGTCTCAAGGGCAACTCCAAGCCCACCTGTGGGGTGCAGCCAGGACAGAGGGGATGCTCGGCACACAGGTCTGAGATTTCCTGTGACACATCGGGAGTACTGGATGCGTAATGGGTGGGCTGTCTACTCGGCTGGACCCTCAGGCCCACAAAAAAGCAAGAAGGTATTTACATGGGTGCTGTGGAAGCGACAAAAGCAAGCTCTCCTTCCCAGGCCTGGGGCAGGAAGACAGGTGGATGGTCAGACAGCTGGGGACTGGCAGGCTAGGTTGAGGCTACAGTTGTCTGAAGACTAGTCCGTTGGTTTGCAGAGACCCAGTTGCCGTTGGGAGAAGCTCACTGATTGACTCTTAGAAACGGACACATGTCTACAAGTCCAACAGCCTTACCATCGAACCCCAGGGTCCCTGGCAGGAAAAGGTTGGGAGGGAGTTTCAGGTGAGTGGGGGTTGCTGGGGGATGGTCTCGTTGGGCCCCTCTGGCCGTCTTCAGAGGGGCTGAGAGGCTATCGCCCTCAGTGATATGTGTTATAAGTGCTTGGCGCCTGCCTGGCTCCGAGGGTCAGTGACGGTCATAGGCAGTGGCAGCCGCAGGCGGGGCAGCCCCTCGGGCAGCAGCGCTGTAATAGTATGGGGAGCCTGTGAAAGATAGAAGAGAGCACAGAGTTCGAGGGTGACCTTGTGCCCACAACCCCATTCCTGGGGTCCCCTTTCCACTAGTGTCCCCCACATCCACTCTTTCCTCCCTCCCAGCCAGTCCAGGCCACCAAGATCTCTGTCCCAGTCTGTTCTCCAAATTGCAAACCTAACCAGGGTTGCTTCCTGCTCACAAAATTTCAAGACCTCCTTACCGCTTAGAGCTGGAGTGGGCAGACTGGGGCCCTCAGGTCAAATCCTCCCTGCCCATTGTTTATTGGAGTAAACAATGTTTATGGGAGTTCAGCCTTGCCCCTCTGTTTCTGTGTTGTCTGTGGATGTTTTCATGCTATCACAGAAAAGCTGGATATCGCAACTGAGACCACACAGCCTGCAAAGCCTACACTACTTACCATCCAGCCCCTGAATGGACGAGTTTGCCAACTTCTGACCTAGACGCTGAAAAGTCATCACTTCTTAGTCTGCCCTGTGGCTACGTTGTGACCTCGCTCTGCTGACCTCTCTGGATTTACCTCCCACAACTACTGCTTCCCACTCCACACTGCTCACACATCACCTCCAATGAACTCAGACTCTGTAGACGTCTCACACAGACCCTAATGCTACTAGTAACTACCACGGCTGAGCGCTTCTTTGGCCCCACACTGCGGTGTCCTTCACATGTGTTGTCTCACTTCAACCTACTGGGCAGGTGAGCTAGCCCATTTTATCATACTCTCATGCCTCTGTGCCTTTTCCCCATGCTCTGCTTCCTGAAGCCCCTTGCCCTGAGCTCACACTCCTCTGCAGCCCGGACCCTGTGCTCCGATCACCTCTTCAACTGCTTCTTCCTCTGCCCATGGACGGAGAGCCCCACAAAGGCAGGGGCTGGGCTCTGCTCCTCTTGGTGTCTTTCTTTAGTCCCCAGCATGTAGCCTGGCATGTGGTGTGTGCTCACAGCCAGGTCTGTCGAGTCAGTGAACAACAGCACTGAGTAAACAAATAATAGTGACGACCCCTGCCCAGTCGTTCATTTGTTTTCTGGCTCTATTGCAGCAAGGGGCAATAATGCACAAATGTCACACCCAGACCAATGTTCAGAGTTGGGAGGGGAATTAGAGCTCTGAGAGAAGAGCTCTGGGAAACGCAGGATTATTCTGGCAGGGTCAGGCTTCCTGGAGGATGTGGGTTGGACTGGGTCTGGAGGGCAGGAAGATATGGACATGGGGAGACTGAGGTATGTGAGTACACGGGAGAAGGGCCAGATGCGCATGCCTGTGACCTCCAGACAGGGCCAGTGTGGGGGCCAAGCTGGATTCCTCCCACATGCTTTGGATGAGGCCTCCAGGAGGCCTATTCTGTGCCCTAACTCCTCCCCAGGGATGAAAGGGTCTGAGGAGCTCACGGAGACCAGCAGACTCTCAGAGCCACAAAGGTTCGAGATGCTAGGCTGCTGCCTCCTTCTACAGGTGAGGAAACTAGGCTCAACAAAACCATGTGCCCAACACCACAGGGCCTCTCAGTGTCATGGCCTGGCCTGGATTCAGGACACTTTCCACCACAGTGCAGTTCATGGCCTGTACAGTGCTGGAGGGCTGTGTCTATCCAAGTGGGGCCCTGGTAGCCATCAGAGATCAATGCATCTCTGGGGGTGGGAATAAGGAGCTTCTTAGTTCCCTCGGGGAGCAGATCCATATTAATTCTGAAATCTCAGCCAAATCCAAACCAATCCTGGCAATTCTCTCAGATACCATAACTGAGCATCACGCCTGGAGGTGGCCAGTCAGGCTCTATCACTCTTGGCTGAGTGACCTTGAACAACTGGCTTTACTCCCTTGAGTCTCAGTTTTCTCATCTGTAGAAGGGGGTCACAATGGGGCTATACGAGGGTACCATGAGATAAGGATGTTTCTAGGCCCTTTCCATTAACTCTTTCAATCTCCAAAACCATTCCATCAGGTAGGAGCTAGTATTGTCCCCATGTAGCAAATGAGGAAACGGAGGCACAGAGAAAGTAAGTAGCTTCCCTAAGATCACACAGGTAGTATGTAATCAAGAGGGCAAGACGGGGTAGGGAGGCACTTTGGCATGTGCTACGGGCCCTCCAAACCCAGTCCCAATTAGCAGATATGCTGCTTCCTTCCTGTGCCCCCCTGGGAGGCAATATGGCTTAGGCAGCAATGACAACACAGGAGGAGCAGGCTGTGCCTTGCCGTGTTGTTCCAGGGGCAAGGACACCGATCCCGTGCCTATGTATTCCCAGAGGGGGGTTTCCTGATGCCTTCTCTGTGACCTTCCAGTTGGAGCCCTGACTCAGAGACACCTGTCAGCCGGCCTCCTCTGCTCTCTCTTCTGCGATGGGGACAGCATTAGGACAGTCACCCACAGAGCATCTGCAGTGCCAGCCCTGCCTCCTGCCTGAGGCCCAAGCGAGAGGAGTGTGTGTGTGTGTGCGCGCGCGTGTGCATGTATGTGTGCGCATGCCTATGGTGGGGGCATCCCCGCACACCTGGGTGTGGCACAGGAGCTGTCCTCACACATGGGCCTCGAGGGACAGGAAATGGAAGTAAGGCTGCTTGGAGGACCCTGGCTCAGTCCTCCAAGCTCCCCACTGGCCACCTCTCACTCCCGGCTCTGACTCACCCCCTTCCTGAAGCCTACTCTCTTGGCTAGCCCATCAGGCAAAATCAAAACTGGTTGCATATACCATGAGAAATGAAAACCTCACCTTACAAAGCACTCTCTCTGGTGCCCATTAGACCTCCATCCAGAAGAAATGTGTCCTTTCCTTCTGTCATTTTTCCTAATTCTCATTATCGTCAATGTACTTCTCGACACAATCATTCCAGGCTCCCGCTCACTCCCTCATCCCCTCAGAGGGCCACAGGCACGCCCCATTCTGATCCTAACTGGCCACTGCTCTTCCCCTCGGTCTGCCTCTGTGCCCTCCCGGCCGGATCTGCGGCCCTGCCTGGGCCTCGTGTGGGTGGCCTACAGGCAGTCCCTGCAGAGGGGGCTCAGTGGGGAGGGAAGTTCTCCCGCGAAGTCTTCGTTAGGTGGCCTTGCCCCTTCTCAGTTTGGTGGCATTTCTATGAAGGGGGTGTCAAGCAGGCTGGCGAGGTGTGGGCAGTGTGGGCATGGGTGTGAGCACATGTGCGTGTGTGTGTGGAGGGTCTCACCCGTCTCCACAGCTCCCACTGATCTAGCGGGAGCACCACGGAGCCTCAGAGATTTCCACACCGTTGGTGCCCTCCCAAGTCAGTCTACCTCTCTGGTCCAGTGGGATTCTTTCAGCTAGAGCCCTGAAGACACTCTGGGTAAAGGGCAATCGGTTGATGTGAGTGAGCCTGGAACTCATTTGCGAGACTATGGTAGAAGGAGCCTCGAAGCTCACCCATCTTTGGGAAAGTGGGGTCACTGCTCATTCAGGGCTGTGGGCCTCAAGAGAACATCACCTCGGCTCCTTGCTTGAAGGAAGCTGCCACTGGCAATTACCCTCATTTTACACCTGAGGCAGCTGAGGCCCAGATTGGCTGTGATTCCCCAGGTTATAGGCTTGGACGGTGCAGGGGCCACCTCTCAAACCTGTAACTGCCCAACATTGTTCACACTTTTCCTGTATTTGCAGGGTTTCCTGTGGTGTGAGGCCCGCCTCTTTGAGCTAGAAGTCAGAACTCGTTCCCCCAGCTCCGCCTGTTGCGAGGACACAGGTATGTCACCTAGACTCTGCCACTTAGACTCCCTTGCAAATGGCTTCGATTGGGAAGGGAGCAGCGCGAGGAGGCGAGGAGGCTGAGTGGCTTGGCCTGCTAGCATGGTCCGGCAGCCTGGCTAGTGCAGCAGCATAAAGCACAGAGCCAACTGGTGGCAGCAGGAGGCTAGAGCGGCCCGTTGCTGTGTGGCTGGGTGCTGTTCCTGGCCGTGTGTCCCACACCCTTGTCTCCTCCTGGAGATCCTGGAAGCCCACAATATCCCTCAAAAAATTGGTTTTCTGCCTAAACCAGCCAGAGTGGACTCTTGTTTGCAACGGAAAGTCTGACAGGTACATACAGAATAACCTGGCTTTCAAAAATTGACCACAGCTATTTGCATCACATACAGAGTCTGTATTTAGGACCCTCAAAGCTTCCTATGGAGGGATGAGGCTGAAGTACTGTTCAGATTGGTCAGGGAGAATGAGAGTACCACATCATACACTGGGTGTGAAAATAGGCCCTGGGGTCAGGGTAGCCTGAGTCCGAGACCTCATTCTGCCACCTGCATGCTGTGTGACCTCAGGTAAGTTAATTAACCTTTCTGAGTCTCACTGTCTTCATCTGTATGTGATGAGAGACTAGTATGTGCTCCCTTGGACTGTTGAAATGATAAAATAAGGTAACCCACATGAAAGCATTTTTGCCCAGTGGCCACACAATCAGCAGGTACTCGTTTAGATGGACCGAGTTTTGTTCCTTCTTCCTTCTCTCCATACTGGTTCCGGTCCCTCTGAAGGCACTAAGCACTTCCTGCACAGACACACTTGCCTGAGGCTCCCTCACCACCAGCCTGGGAGCTCCCTGGGACAGAGTCCGCTTCCTTTCCATACCAGAGACACAGCCCACGCCTAATAACTGGGGACGTGAACTGGATTTCATGCAAGCTTGAGCAGCTAAGGCCTCAGAGGCAGTCTAGTCCCACCCTTCCCTTGCCATCCTCTTGGACCCCAGACCCATCCCTCTGGCCCTACTGCTGCTAAAATTCTGGTTCAGGGAGACCATGGTCAGCCCTGCCTCGTAAGACTGAGAGCTGGGTCTGAGGCTGAGACCGGGGCCTCTCAGGGTGGTTGTTTAAGGAAAAGCATCTGGTAAGTGGAGACATGGTTCAATACTTAGAATTAATTTTTACGCAAACCAAAAAAGAAGTCTCAGACATTGGTCCCCAGATCAGCCCCTCTGGGAGGCCATAAAAAAGACCCTAGTCTTCTATAAATGAAATCTCCAGACATGGGGACCTGGGTACTAACTGGCACGCTTTTTTACTGTACCCACAAGTTTTGCATGATGCACCAAAGTGCTGTGGGCAGTCTGAGGCCTCAGCGCATAGAAGGGTGGTCTATATGTCTATGGCACATGTCTGTCCTAATTGCCTAATCACGTTTGTGACTTCATGGCGTCCTTCCGTCACAGACCCATGTCCTGGCAGTTTGAGCCTGAAGGTACCAAGTTCTTGCTTTTATGATGAAGTCTGTTCCCAAATCCTAAAATAATAATAATAGGTTCTGACTTAAGCAGGCCTTGGTAAGCTGGACAGACAACCTGGATGGCCTCTGAGGCTCTTTGGGGCAGGATGTGTGTTGTCACCTGCAGGCTCATTGGCTAGCTCTGCCCCCACGTGGTGAGTGACCTCTGTCAGCCCTGGGCTCTGGCTTAATGCTCCAGAAACTTGAGCTCTCATTATCACTCACCAGCTGGTTTCATGTAAGTTCATTTCAACAAAACAAAAGGCTCCCCTTGGCTTTTTTTGAGGGCTGAGTTAGCCCTGCTTGGTCTTTGGAGTGGCCCAAATATCCTTGATGATGTATACAGATCAGGCTGGCCCCAGCAATGGATGATCTGGGTGCCAGCTGAGCTCAGAATGGCATGACTTGGAAGGCCTTCAGCCACAGGGTGATCAGTTTCCAAATGGAGCTGGCTATGCTGATGTCCGTGGCAGACATCACTAATCAATCACTAAGCCTCAGAGTCCTTATCAAGACGGTAGCCACCACCAATCAATCCAAGTTGGCCTCCTTGCTGCCTCTTACTTAGAAATTTCTCACTGGAATATTCAATGATTCTTAAGAAAGATATTACTTCTGGGCAGTCAGGCAGGTTTTCTACATTCCTCTCATTCTTTCAATGCCCTTTTTCCTCTGTTTCCCATCTTAGCCACTTTCCCTTATCCACCAACACACCTGGTGGAGGGATAAGGGTGCGTGGTGGGCTGCAGTGTGTTCACTGTCTGCAGCTCCCATCACAGCTCGCAGACTGCTGCCTGCCCCCACTCGGGGACCAGAACTCAGGCTGTCAAGGACCTTGGCCCAAAGAAGGGTCCTAATGGGGCAGCTGATGCCCCAGGGGCCCCACAGGGCCTCTGCCAGTACTCACCGAGCAGCCCCGGGTTGGGGAACCTCCAGGAGTCGTTGTACGAGGGATACTGAGGGTGGCTGTAGGGGCTCCCGGAAAACTCGCTCCCTGCATGTGGTGGGTGGGGAGAGAAACGGGAACCAAATGTCAAATCAGGTTCAGAAAATGCCAGTGGCATTTGCCTCTTACAAACAGCAGGTATTTCTTGTAACCAATGAAGGCACATCTGGACCACATCCTGGCTCCGTGGGCAGTTATCATCGGTATCGTCTATATTTCCTCCTACATTTTTCTCAGGACGGGCGTGAATACCGGCCTCTAACATGTGTACCATGAAACTACCATGAGCCAGGTGTTCCCTGGGGTTACTGGACCATTTTACAGGTAAAGGGCTATTGCTTAGGGTCTCTCACAAAATGACCTTGACCCAAGTTCAAAGCTCCAGGCTGCCTGGTTCTCAGCCCTGACTGAGGCACTCCAGGACCCCAGCGTGGGTTCGATTTCACTTGCCATGTGTTTCCTGAGTGTCTCTAGACGGAGAAGCCAAAGGTGACCTCAACTGTAGTCTGGGCATCTGTGTGGTAAATCTAGACGCGGCTGCTCCTGGGGCCTCGGACTCACGGGAAGGGTGAGACACAAGCTCAGACCCGAAGCCAGGAGAAGGCAGATGGCACTTTCCTGAGTTGAAGGGACAGCCCAATGGCTGGGAGCACAGTGGGAGGCATGTGTTGGGGCCTTCCAGGCATTGGGGAAGAGGCAGCTGTTAGCTGCTGTGTGTGCTCAAGCAGGAACTACACGCTGGGCCCGGGCACTGGGGAAAGGGCACAGTGGGCCGTAAGGACGGCTTACTCCTAGGCGGCTGCTCACAGGGCAGTGATTCTTGCCTCCAGCCCTTCCCTGTGCTCTTTCTTCAGCCCCAGGAGAGTCTGTTTAGCACCAGCAGTCATAGGAAGGACCTCAAAATCCCTGCCCTCAGACCTTGCCGCCCTGGCTCTGTAGCAGGAAGGGCCCTGCCCAGCTCCTCCCTGTGGCTGGGACTCCAGAGGGCCTGGTCTGGGCCTGACACATAGCACAGACCTCAAGGCCTGGCCCAGGATCTGTAGGTAGCTGGCTGTTGACTGGCTTTGTAAGCCACTGGTTACAGAGCACACGGACCCCTCCCGGGCAGCAGTGACGGGAGTTATACAGCCTCATGCGATCGCCCTGGGCCCAAACATGCCTCTATGCAGGGAGTCTTCTCAAGGACGCCAAGGGGTCAAAGGGCAGGGGCCTCCAGAAGGACCAACCAGAAGTCAGGACCTGGAGCACTGCTCCTTCCCCAGCAGCCCGGCCCAGACGTAGGGTCCCCGGGGCTCCACCAGGTCAGACAGAACAATAAAGGCGGCCTGAGGGACCAGCCACTCCCACCCCGTGGGCCCAGCTAGCCCCCTCCCCATTTCTACAGGCAACCACGGCAGCGCGTGCGACACACACACACACACACACACACACACACACACACGTGCTCCTCCTCAGGCCTCTCTGGGGGCCACTCCCAGCCTGACAGGCTGAGCCTTCCAATTCTCTGTTTTTTATGCCTCAGTGGTCAGCGTGTCAGGTTCCGGCGTAGGGAGGGAGAGCATGGTGACAGTGCTGGGCCGCAGCAACCCAGCCTCCGCATATCCATCAGTGCCTCTTCCTTCTCCTAGGGGGCAGGGTGGGGGATCAGAGAGACCCGAGCAGCCTGGAGAAGGGGGACAGCCACCCTCCCCTCAGGGCTGCAGGCTGCCCCATCAGAGGCACTTCCTGACAGCGTAGCGCCTGGGTCCAGGGCACCGGTCTATGCCAGCAAAGGCTGTCTCTGTTTCTCCATCGAGCAGCATCATGCCTGTCTGCCAGGCTCAGCTCCAAGGCCACCTCTTCCGGGAAGCCTCCTTGATCTCCAGCCCCCAGAAGTGCAGGTCGTGGGTCCATTCAGCTGGAATTAACTGCGTCTGTGTTATCTGCCCTGCACCCTTCTCTACTCCCACCGTGTCCCCAATTGGCTCTCTGATACCTCTTTCCCTGGGAAGCTCCCTCTTCAGGTGCGCTGTTTCCCACAGCATCCTACAGCACCTACACAGGAGTCTCCTGTGATGTGGAAGTGTCTGCCCTGCAGGTGTGGGTGTGGCTCCTCGCTACACCTGTGTGCTGCCTCCCCCCAGGGTCCCCACGTGATGCCCCAGCCACAGCAGACAGGCATCAGCGCCAACTCGCCGGCCTCTGCGTGTAACACAGCAGTCTTGCCCGTGTGTCTGCACGGCTCTCTCCGTCACCTCCTTCTAGGCTCTGCTTCAATTTCATCTCCAGACCACTGAATTTGAAATGGAAACTCCTTCCACCTGATCCTTCTTTCCTGCTTTATTATTTTTTTTCCATAGAACTGATCACAATCCAACACATCTTGTTTGTGCTTATCTTGTTAATTCTGCCTCCTCCAGTACGAGGTAAGCTCCATGGGGGCAGGAGTTTTGTCTGTCAAGTTCATGTCTCTATCCCAATGTCTAGAACAGGGCCTGCCATCTAGCAGGCACTGGAAACTATTTGGTTTTCTTTTTTACTGTTTATTTATTTTTTAGAGAGAGAGAGTGCAAGCAGGGGAGGGGCAGAGAGAGAGGGAGATACAGAATATGAAGCACAGCGCCCGAGGCAGGACTTGAGCTCACAAACCGCGAGATCATGACCTGGGCTGAAGTCAGACGCTTAACCAACTGAGCCACCCAGGTGCCCCTGAAAACGCTTGTTGAATGAATGAATAGATACTCCTCGGTCAACTACGGACACAGATGGTGGCTCCCATCTGTTATTAGTATGGATAGCCAGGGCTGTACTGAGCACTCGCCGCATGCCAGATTCAAATCAGTTTATCTGATCCATTGTCAGTTTCCACTCACCACACCATCCTGCTCTTCAGTGGAAGATGTGAACCCCCAGGGACCCCTGCTGGTATGCTGAGTTGGGGCACGGTGGGCGTCCTGGGCAAGCCCTGCTCTGTGAGATGCCCTGGCACAGTGAACATTCTGGGTGAGGGGAGCTGACCATCTTGGGGCATGAGGCTGGGCTGCAGGCGTGCTCCAGCTACCTGCTGGACACTCTGGGATGCTGTCTGAAGTGCCACTCAGAAAGCTGGTGTAGGGAGCCCTCACCCCATGAGAAGTTGGGAGGCCAGGTCCTCAACCACCAGGGGAGCTGCCTGTCTATAAACCTGGCCTAGCCTGGCCCCAAAGATGGCTGGGAAGCCGCCCACTGCCTAGGTTCAAGTCTGCACGTTCCCATGGAACCCTCAGGTCCATTTGGCACAGAGGCTGGGAGCAAGAGTTCTAGAGCCAAGCTGCCTGGGTTTAAATCCTGAGTCTGCCTCTTCTTAACTCTGTGGTCTTCGGCAGGTCATTCAGCCTCTTCATGCCTCCATATCCCCCTCAGTAAAGTAGGAGCAACTAATGGACGCCCCTGCATTTGGTCATTGTAAAGACTGAATGAGCGATACACAGAGTGCCTGGCACACAGCAAAGGCTCAGCAGATGTCGGCCATGAGGACCATGACCCGACACTGGCCACCAGTGTCTCCCTGGCACCCAGAATCTCACTGAACCCTCCTGACGATCCTGTGAAGCTCACAAGGTAGGTGCACTTGTCTGCATTTTATATGTGAGGAGATGGAGCCGCAGAAGGTGGGAGGATTCTAAGGCTGGCATCCTGCCTTCCAGCCCAGGACCCTCTGCCTGTGTGACCCTGCTCTCCCATCTTGGCCTCTGCCTCTCTTTTTTTTCTTTAAGGTCCTTCTTGTCAGCTGAGTTTCTTTTCTTTCTTTCTTTTTTTTTTTTAATTTTTTTAATGTTTATTTTTGAGACAGAGAGAGACAGAGCATGAGCAGGGGAGGGACAGAGAAGAGAGGGAGACACACAATCGGAAGCAGGTTCCAGGCTCTAAGCTGTCAGCACAAAGCCCAATGCGGGGCTCAAACCCATGAACCACGAGATCATGACCTGAGCCTAGTCAGACGCTTAACGAACTGAGCCACCCAGGCACCCCAGTCAGCTGAGTTTCATTCTCACATCTCAGGAGCCAGGGTGCAGGGAAGGAGGCCCTGTCTTCAGGGCCCAATGAGTCCCACCTGCTGCTGGCTTCTCCGCATCTGGAGGCTCCAACCTCCTGCTTCATTTTCCTTCTTCAATCCACCCTCCTGACACCCCAGGAGCATTCACCTTCTTGCCTTTCACACCTCACAGCAGCAGCTTAGGAGAGTGAATCTTGTCCAGCTGCGAGAAGGTCTAGGGAGAGCACGGGGGGCACCTTCTGGCATCCAAGGGGTGGCATGTGAGCCAGGATAGATACGATCTTGATGTGCAGAGGGGAGGTGGGGGCCCCCCCGGGGAACATGCAGTGGTCTGGGCTGGGTCTGGCCAAAGGGTGACCCCCACAGGGCCCCAGCAGAGGTAAGCTGCAGAGCACGCTGGGTGGGGCAAGAGAGATGTGCTTCTCCCATTAGAGCTGGGACCCGGGGAAGACTAGGGAGGGCCGGCACTGGAGGGCAGCTGGAGAAGAGGAGCCTGTGGTCAGGGAGACCAGCCAGGGGACCGCAGCCACAGTCCAAGCAAGTGGGAACAGCAACGTGGCTACAATAACCATAGGCACAAAATGATGCTCTTCGGGGCAGAAAACAGAAGGCCCCACTTCCAGCTCATCGCTAGGACCCTCCGAAGTACAGCCTGCTGGCCCAAGACCACGATCACACAGTCAACACCTTCTCAAACGGTAGCTACACTTGTGGTGAGCATAGCTGTGATGTATAAACGTGCTGAATCACTAGACTGTACACCTGAAACTAATGTAACACCATGTGTCAGCTACACTCAAATACAAAAATGAATTAAAAATAAAAATAAAAACCTTCTCTTATGACTGCCCAGCACAAAGGACAGCATGGGCCCCTTGTCTCTTTCTACTAACTCATCCATGCTTTTGTTACCTCTCAAAAATACCAACCCCTTAAATGGGGAAGCCTTTTCTTTATGTATTAATAGGAAAGTTTCTATGAGGCGGACTGGGGACCCGCTCATCTCATGCCTGGGTGGCTGTCACTCAGTGGACAGTGGGACCTCCATCTGGAAGGCACACGGCACTTGGGCCCTCCTCAGACACAGCTTCTGGCCTGTCTGCAGGTGGTCACACAGAAGCCTTTAGGAACTCTCACCAACAAAACATGGCATAATCTTCTCCATCCCGGACCTCCTGGGAGGGAGCAGTCCCAACGCGAAACCAGGACTGGAGTGAGACCATACTTGGAGTCAGCACTGATGGTTTGTGGGAGCAGAAAGTAGGGAGGGGGCAAGGGAAGGCGGGCCCACAGGTGGGCATGGGCATTCCTGTGGGAGGGCTGGGCTCTGCACTCAGCCCTCCCCTTACTCGCCGCGTGGCCTTGAGTAAGTGATCGAACCTCTCTGGGCAGAGTCTCTTCATCTTGAACACGGGCCTAAGAAAAGCACCTCCATCATAGGGTTGGTGAGAGGGAAACAAGATAATGTTACTGGAAGAACAGAACTCCCCTCTACCCATACCTGGGAGACTGAGGAAGCTGGGGAGAGAGGGAGGAGGAAGAGCCTCTGCTAAAAACTGAGAAGGCCCTAAAAGGAATTTTACAGCCTTCACTGAGTTCTTGGATATGCAAAAGAAAGCCCATACTGGATTTCGGGGTGGAGTTTAGAGACCCAAGTGCTGTGTCTAAGAAAGGACCCGCATCATGGGAGGTTCTACTATTGAGAGGGAGAAAGAGCAGATGAAGAGGGTGCATATCCCATCAGGCGTATGCAGAGGGTAGAGGGGGGAGGAACATTTAAGTGGGGGTCTAGATTCCCATTTCATTATTATTATTTTTTAAAATTTCTTGAAGTTTATTTTTGAGAGCGAGACAGAGTGCAAACAAGGGAGGGACAGAAAAGAGGAAGACACAAAATCCGAAGCAGACTCCAGGCTCTGAAAAGAGACCGACGTAGGGCTTGAACTCACCAACTGGGAGATCATGACCTGAGCGGAAGTCGGACGTTTAACTGGCTGAGCCACCCAGGTGCCCTTAGATTCCCATTTCAAATCATCCATCTTGGGGGCTGGAAGTCCTCTCCTCCCCCAACCATCTCAAATACATTTAAGCCCACCACATATCCCAACGCCTTTTACGACTAGGTTGGTGATTTCTCCCTACATGGAACTCAAAGGAGGTAGCTGAGTGCTGTGGTTTGGGGGCCAGTGGGGTTGAGATGAAGGATGTGGTCCAAAAGCAACACAGATCACAGAGCCCGAGAACTCTGTGATGTCAGGAGGCCTGAGCCATCGTGTGCAATAGTGAGCCTTCCCTGGAAATGCAGCAGAAGTCTGGGGGACGACGTAGGGCTTTTCCACGAGGCAGGGAAAAAGGGTCTGAGTCAAGCTTACTTGGTCTCAAGGTGTCAGAAGACACCAGCTGGCTGCTGTGGGCATTCTGTTCGGGGTAAAGCAGTGCGGAGGGCCAGAGAGGGCAACTGTCTGGGCAAAAGCAAGGAGGTGGGAACAGGCAGATGGGACACGATGGGACTCTGGGGCACATGGGGCAGGTTCCTCCCTCCTCAGTGGTGGCAAGAGGACCAAGGACAGAGGGTTGGCCCCTTTCGGCTCCCACCCAGGGCCACACCCACCGGGTAGGCTCCACCTTCACCCCTGCTCAGAGCTGTCTACCCTAGAGGCGATGACAAAAAATGGCCTTTGGAGTCAGACAGACCCACGGTCCAGGCCAGACTGGACATGTGAATTTACCTCTTGAGCTTCAGTTTTCTCATCTGTAAAATGGAGGGAAGGAAAATCTCTATTTCTGAAGTTCGTAGAGATCAAATGACTAAACAGTTACAGATCTTCGCAAACCCTCACGTGGGGAGGCTCCGGTGCCTCCTCACCACTGATGGTAGAGAAACCACACTCCGCTGTCCCTGCTGCCACCCCAAACCCCCTGACTGCAGCCCCAACTGCAGAAAAAGATCCCTGACACACATCAAAAGTCCTTCCAAAGCAGAATGAAGGTGAGGAATGCATGTTTTTTCCTCAAAGACTCAAAAAGGAAGCAGAGGCTTAAGAAATTTAGGATGAATGGTGGGTTTCTCCCCAAACAATGCTGTCTTCCAAATCCAGAAGAGCTAGCAGTAAAAATCAGTGGGGGAGCTAGTAGCATACATGTGTTTTCCCAGAGATTCCAGAGCCAGGAACATTGTCAGCATCAGAGATGTTTTGTTTCTCCTTTGCTACAAGCTCAGAGATGGCAAGAAAGTCGAAGTTTCCTAAAATTCTCAGAAGTGACAGGTAACCGGCTCAGTGTAGCTCTTAATTAACCCAAAACGACACCTGCCAGATGATGGGGATTTGCCGAGCTCGCCGGGGGCCGACCCCATCTGCAGATGGTGGGCTCCCACCTCTGCTCGAGACCTTGGCTGGCTGTAATTAACATACGGAAAGTCTTTCAAAGTGACTTCACGGCCAAGTTCTATTTCTGAAGGATTGAAACTGGGCTTTGAGAGAAAATCTTTGCGGAGGAGGAGGAGGAGGAAGGAAAGATTTGCAGAGGACCACGAGATTTCCCCAGCTCCTCCCTGTGGTTTTGTAGAACTGCATGACGTGTCTTGGCTTGGGGGTCAGTGGGTACTCGGTGCATTGCTGTCTATAGTCAGAGAGTGGTGACTGTAGCACCCCACACAGGCACAAACTCTCAAATAGATAGATGTATTATATAATTGTATATGCATTGTATTACTGTGTTAATGTAACATTCTTCATATACACATAACCTATATACATACATATAAACGTGAATGCAAACATGTACATATATACACCCATGTATACACGGGTGTGCATGTGTGTGCACACTGAAGTCTGGGGCTCTTTCAAAGCCTCCCTGAGTGATTCTGATCAAGCCCCTTCTCCTCACCAAACCTCAGTTTTCCCACCTGTGAAGAAAGTGTGTACAGCAGAGATTTAAATAACTGACCTCAAAGGGTTTTCAGCACCAACACTTTCCCTTTTCCTACTCTCAATGCACCCACCCCCAGAGGGGCCCTCTTGAAGGCCAAGACTTTTCAACCTCCCTCTCTCCAGAGCAAGACCTTCATGGGCTCCCAACAGGGAAAGGAAAACCCGAGCCAACTCAGTAAAGGTCAGCCCTGTCAGCCCAGACAGCCTGGTACACAGAGCATCGATCTATTCCTGGGAAAAACCTCTTCTTCCACCAGTTCAAGCCAGCCACAAAGGCCTTCAGAAAAACAGAGAAGAGAAAAACCAAGAGAGAGGGCAAGCGTGAGGGAGCGAATGCAGAATGTGTCTCACTTCTGTTTCTTGAGAGAGCTCTGGGCTCTGCAGTGGGACGGCGGGGCTGGGTGAGCCCCAGTGAGACTGGGCTGGAGACCAGCACCGAGCCCTGGCTCTGCCACTGACCGGCCTTGAGGCAGCTGAGGGACCATTCTGAGCCTGAACGCGGCGGCCTGTAGAGAGGAGTCTGCTGTGCTGTGAGCTCCGCAACTGCTGTCTACTGCAAGAGCCTGAACGCAAGGGCGCTTCAGGGAGCTCAAGGGAAACAACCCCACTGTCGCATTACAGCACCTCCACCGTGGGCTACGCAGTGCACCCCAGACTCCAGCTGGGCGTCCGTCAGAGGCAAGGGCTGGGGCCTTCTGGCCACATGGGCCCAGTCGAAGTATATTGATGGTCAGCCCCGTGTTTTAAAGGGGCAAGTGTGTCATCAGCCACAAGCAGTTTACAAACTAGTGTCTTGTCCCCCAAGGCTGACTTCCCATCTTTCCGTATCCTGTCCGGGCCCCTGTAGACATTTCAGTTTGAGACCCTTGGCTATGCTATGGCACGTTTTGAGCAGTTCTCGTTCAATTTTAATCAGCTCTCCTGCTGTGGTAGTACTCCAAAATTCCATCTCAATGCCCTCATCCAAGCAAACAATGGACAAGACAACGTGCAATGAACAAATGGCTCTTGTAGCCTGCCTAGTGCGCAGGACAAAGCCTGATCTTGGGGGAGGGAGGGCAAGGGAGTTCCCAGTCCCTGGTGTGCCTCACCCGGGAGTGCCCACAGGCAGCACAGCTGCGACAACAAAGCCTACAAGGCAATGACCAGAAGCCCCATGGTGCCATTCAAGGCCCTGTAGGGTCTGGTCCCAGTGAGCTTCTGAGCCACACTTCCCACTGCCCACTTGTCCCAAAGGCCAACTGCCAGTCCCCTAATGCTCGGGCCCGCCTCCATCCACTCATGCTGAAATACCATCTTCCTCTTCCTCCTCATGTCTAATCTCCCAACTTGTCAAAACCCGGCTCAAATACTGCTTTCTCCAGGAAGCCTTTCTGGATTGATCATCCCAGCTGAGAGCATTCCCCCACCTTCCCCTGAATCCTCAGCCCCATGGGCCAAAGCACTTCCTGCCCCGACTTAGGGTACTTGTGACCCTGTCTCCATCCCTCTGTTGGGGAGTCCGGCTCCTCCTTGAGGGCGTGAACCAAGACTGATCACCGTGTGTGATTGACAGATCCTGGCGACCTCCCCTGTCCCAGCACAGGGCCCCACCCACGGCATAAATGCACTGTTCTGTCCTTAGGCCGGCCCCTATGGCCGTCAGACCTAAATAGGTCATGGAACCATCCTAGAACAGCAGTAAACCTCTGGTTCTTGATCTTTGGTAGAAGCACGAGACAGACAGACAGAGGAAGGCAACAAAACACACAGAAAAGGGAAGTGGGCTACACTTGCTGCAGGGGCCAGGGTGCAGCCCCTGTAGGGGAAAGGAGCCCTGGATGGGTGCTCTCCTGAGGGGCTGCCCGCCCACCCCCCCGCCCAGGCCTGGCCAGGCCTCTCTGACACACACCGACGGCACCGAGTTTGGCTCCCTGCAGAAGGGCTTCAGAGAAGTGTGGTTCTTGCTGTTGTTCTCATTTTGCTTTGGTGTTTTTGAAAGGCAAGAGCAAAGCCCACTGGTAGTTACAGCTTAGAAGAGAGCAAGACCAGACTGCATTCCTTGGGGCTGTAGCTGGGATGGACAACTGGGAAGGGTGTTTTCCTTACCACTCCCTTGGCCGTCGGAAGCTGCTCAGTCCAGAAACCTGAAGATTTTCCTCGCGTGACCTTGCCAGAAGCCCCCATTCCATGACCTAAACTGCGAGGCTCCAGATTCCACAGAGCTCAGTTGGAGTAACACTGAATCGTATCCACCCCTCCCCCAAAGTCCAGCTCACACATCATGATGGATGTCTAATCAACTTACGGAGATTTTGGCAAATCTATTCAATTCAGCACTGACCGTGGCCGTACTCAATTCAGATCTCTGTGCTTGGACCCCTGGAAGGTCTCGTACCCCAGTTCTCAAAGGACTCCTTGCATCTAAGGGGCTCTTAGACCCTGAACTAGAAATTAGGGTGCAAGAAAAGGGCAAAGCGAGTTTAAAATCAGAGAGAAAGTTAAAATTTATTCTAGCTGGGGTATCCAGGAGGGCTTCTTGTAGGAAGTGGCAGAGAAGTGGGCCTCAGTGAACATTCAAGCTTCATCATTTAGTAGGCTACCAAAACCTGTCTCTGTGTACCTCCTACCAGCCCTGGCTGCATTCAAAAGAGTCAACGTGTGAGGTGAAGCCCCTGTCGCCAGGGAAGGGAACCTGAGGGAAGGTCAGTCTCCAGCCCCTCCCAAACAGGAGGCCAGGTTAGCAGGACGCAGTGTGTCCTGGCCTGGGACAAGCCACAGAGGCCCAACAAGGCAAGTGCTAATGTAGCACACTGCCCAATAATGCCCAGAAACTCTTGGGGCACCTGGGTGGCTCAATCGGTTAGTCTGACTTCACTCAGGTCATGATCTCATGGTTCGTGACTTCAAGCCCTGCATCAGGCTTCACACTGACCATGACAGCCTGCTTGGGATTCTCTCTCTCTCTCTCTCTCTCTCTCTCTCCCCCCACCCCCTTCCTCTCTCTCTGCCCCTCCCCTGCTCATGCACTCACTCACTCTCTCTCTCAAAATAAAAAAATAAACTTAAAAAAAAACCCCAGAAACTCTTTAACAGCTTGGAAACACATCACGATTTTTGGGTTTTTGTTTTTTTGGTTTTTTTTTACACTTATTTTTTAAAAAATTTTTAATAGTTTTTATTTTTGAGACAGAGAGAGACAGAGCATGAGCAGGGGAGGAGCAGAGAAAGAGGGAGACACAGAATCTGAAACAGGCTCCAGGCTCTGAGCTGCCAGCACAGAGCCCAATGCAGGGCTCGAACCCATGAACCGCGAGATCATGACCTGAGCCAAAGTCAGACACTTAACCGACTGAGCCACCCAGGCACCCCAACATTTATTTACTTTTGAGAGACAGAGCATGAGCGGGGGAGGGGCAGAGAGAGAAGGAGACACAGAATCTGAAGCAGGCTCCAGGCTCTGAGCTGTCAGCACAGAACCCAACGCGGGGCTCGAACCCATGAACTGTGAGATCATGACCTGAGCCGCAGTCAGACGCTCAACCAACTGAGCCCCTTTGATTTTTTGTAATCTGTAAAACGGCGGACCTGATGTCCTGCACAGGTACTGACAGCAGCAATGCCTGGCGCTCTGTGTTGACAGCAGAGGGGATGGGAAGACTGTGGGCTTGCAGCCGGTCAATTCCTGTCAAAGCACCTCAGTCACTTAGCTGAGTGGCTTGGAGAAGTCACTTTACCTCTCTGAACCTGACTTCCTCACTTGCAACATGGTCTTATAACACTAAATAATATTGGTGCATGTCAAAGTCCTTTGTGAATCAACAGTGTTCTACAAATGTGAGGGGCTTAACTCAGTCTTCACACATAGCACGTGCTCCGTGTGATTGCTGAAAAAACGGATGCACTCAGGCTTGTTTTTTAATAAAAATTGTATTTCTAGGTAGATTCCTCATATTTCAACAAGTGCCCCAAATGCTTGATTGCAGAGAAAGCCTTAACCTAGGAGTTAGGCCCCTGATCTCGTTCTGTCTCTACCGCAGTGTGACCTTGAACATGTCTCTTTCAGGTTCACTTGGCCTCAGTTTCCCCAAATGGACAACGGTGGGGTGGGAAGTAGACAAGATTGGGTTCCTATCTAAATCCTTTTTCTTCCCAGACTCCTGTCCAATGACCCTTTGCCTGCTTAAATGAGGAGTCTAAAGCCGTGCCCTCTACAGTGCCCTGTGAGGCCTTCTGGGAGCAAATCGACAATTTCCACAGCTGTCTAGAAAGCTGAAACAAGTCCCCAGGCTTACTGCTGGCTCCCAGACTCAAAAAATGGCTCACGCCTCCTCCAGCTCAGAGGCCGCCTAGCCTATGGGCACACGCCCAGGGCCTTCAGGGACTCTGCCTCTCCGCCCAACGTCAGCCCAAAGCTGACTGGCTTTTCTGTGGCCTAGACCTTGGCCTGTCCCTCAGAGCAGCCAGGGGCCCTCCTCTGAAGAAATCACCTCCCCCTGACTGGGCCCAGCTCTGTGCAGAGGCCCGGGCGTCCTGCCGCTGACTAATGAGAGGGAGGTGATGGTGTCATACCTTGCTGGGAAGTCACAGTGCTAGTCCCGACCTGCGCCGTCTGCCATCAAATTTTAATGCTGCTGCTGACATATTTATGGAATGCCTCACCAAGTGTTTGCGAGGAGACCAGCCAAGATTTACCTTCACAATTACTACCACGACGCGTGGTCTTTGCTGTGCACTGGGAACTCAGTAGCGCAGAGGCCCTGAGCACCACAGTGCCCGGAGGAATCCACTCAATTCCACACACCTTTCCTGCCCCCAGCACGCAGGGCCTGGGGCCTGGGGAGGCAGAGATGAATCAGACACGGTCCCTGCCCACCAGGAGCCCACAGTCTGCAGGAGGGGGAAACATACACATAAATTACATGGGTCCTGGGTGGGTGGGGACCCATGCAGGGATCCAGAGAGGTAGGCTAGGCTTGGAGAGGGGGAGGGAGCTTTGCTGTCAGAGTCAGGGGTAAGAATGAAGCCAAAGCCAGGGCTCTGAGGGGCCATTCAGCTCCTTCACATCCTTGGTCACTTTTCTGCCTGGGAGGGCTTCCGGGCTCACTCCATCACACCAGCGTCTAGTCCCCAGGTCCTAAGGAGGCCAACCTCTAAGAGCACTACGAAGCATCGGCTGGTGTGGCTGAACTCCAAGCAGGTCACTGGGCAGCCACCACCATCACTCAGGAAGCTAATACGGCGCATGTTCTATGGGGGAGCTGAATCAGGACTACCCCTCAGGCCAGTCCTCACAACTCCAAGGACCACAAACTCAGTTAAGGCCTCAGTTTCCCCAGAAGTGTAGTGAGTGGGTCAGCTCTGAAGTTGGCTGTGCTGATGGAGACCTCTTCTTTCTTAAATTCAACTGACATGTTCACCTGTGCCCTCTGTGACCAGCCCACGGACCTGGCTAAGAGACGTCTTTTGTGGGGAACAACTTGGGGGGACAGAAGAGGGGAGAGATCTTTGGGGGCCAAGGAAGGAGGAGTTGAGAAGCCTCCTAAGGGGGCAAATGCAGGGCTAGGCGGGGGAGCACCACTGGTGTGCTGGGAAGACCCGGTCTGTATTGACCTTGACGGGAGGCACACAGCAGGTAGTCTATTTACCCACTGACTTATTCCTCGGCTATTGACGGAGTACCTACTAAATACCCAGCACTTTTCCAGGCACTGCGGAAACAGCCATGAACAACACAGACAGAAGACCCTGCCCTCACAGGGCCCGTATTCTATGCTACAAACAGACAATAAACAAAACAAATAAGTAAAACTACAGCACATAGCATGTGTTATGGGAAAAGCATTAAGTGGTAAAACTTTAGCGTGGGTAGAGATGGCTTCACCAAAAAGGTGACTTTTGAATAACAAGCTGAAGGAAGTGAGAACTAGCTATGTGAATAGCTGTAGGAAGAGCAGAGGGAACAGCAAGTACAAAGGCCCTGAGGCAGGAGCACAGGTGGTATGTTGGAAGAGCAGTGAGGAGGTCTGTATGGCGGGAGGGGAGAAGCACCATACAGGGCCGGGGACAGAAGGTGAGGTGAAGGAGGGAAGTGGGGAGGGAGAGGTGATATAAGGATTTTGGCTTCTACTCTCAGTGAGCAAAACAGGGACACGTCCTGACTCAGACTGTAATGGTTTGCTCTGGCTGCCGTGTTGGGAATGGACTAAAGGGGCAACGTTGGCAGTGGGGAGGCTGGCAAGGAGGCTACTGCAAATGTACTGCAAGACTGACTTAGCCACAGAGTGGGCCCTTCTGGCCACTTGGGGTCTAAGGCCACGAGGTCGAGAAGGGCCAGGCTGTGTGGTCATGCAAGCAGATGGTCAGCTGGCCAAAGCCAAGGACACTCATGGAATAAGGCCAGATGTGGGCTGTTGGGTGCAAGGAAAGCACCTGGCTCTATATGACCTTGGGCCAGCCCCTTCCGCTCACTGAGTCTCTAACAAAAGTGATAACCAAGGGTACCCACAGGGTTGTGACAAGGATTCCTGGAGAGTATGCACGTGCCAAATGTGGGTGAACTAAGAAAGGCTATGGTGGCAGGAGGCATTCTTGCCCTGTCCCGCCACATACCAGGAATGCAGCAGGGCGTTGCACCCCGATTCTCCACTAGGGGGAGCCTGGGCAATTCTCCCTAGAGCAGAAAAGCAGTTTGCAAGCATCCATCCGGGCTCATCCAGGGAATTTAGCAAGTCTCCAGGGTGGCCCTCTGGGGTGGGAGTGAGTGCACCCCTGAACTGTCCTAGTGCCTGAGACCCTGTGGTTGAAAGGACTGGTTCTTGTCAAGAGCCCAACAGCAACTATTGAGAGATTGGTACATCGAGCCTAAAGTTCCATCAGGCTTGTGCCATGAGGCCCAAATAAACAAACCAAAGACTGGGTGGAAAGAAAAAACCACATGTAAATGAAAGTCACAGCTGGCTGAAGGTGTTAGGCCTGAGGTACACAGGCTGGATGACTTTGAGTTCACCCCGGCGCATGTTTTCATCTTTGTTTTTCTCTCTTGGTCCACGTGTTATTAAACGTGGCTTCTAAACCTTTACTGAGCATCTGCTGTGTGCCAGGCTCTATGCTGAGCAGTGGGTGGTGCTGGGATGCAGCAGGGACTCAAGCTCATGAGCCTGCTTCTGACCCCCAGACAGCCAGGAGCCAGCTGGGGTTTTGGATTTCTCAGGGTCTCTCTTACCTCTGTGTCTACCTGAAAGCTCAAAAAAGCCCAGTAAGATTCCTTTAAAAACAGACAAAGGAGCAAGCAGCATGTAAGGATGAGTAGGTTGTTCACTGCATAGGAGCTACAAGCTGATGGACTGAAATCCATCCCACTGTCCAGTCACCAAACCCTGCAGTTTGGCACGGGGCTGCATCTGGCTGATGGGGAGAAGGAGCAAGCTCTTGAGAAACGGCGTGAGGGAACTTCAAGACAAGCCTTGTGGCTCCCCTCTTTCTCTTGCAGTAGCTTCTTCATTCAGGAGGGGAACAGAAGGACGGATACCGTGGATCCCAGAGACGGTCCCACCTGGGCCCACCTGGGTTTTCTTCTTTCACACATTTATTTAGTGCTAAGGATGTGCCAAACCCTGTAAGAGCACAAGTCACCTGCAAGCAGGTGTCCCGGGGCTCTTCTCAGCAGTAGATCCGGCTCTCAGGGCCCTGCACGTTCTCCTGTTGGAAGGACTCTGGAGCAAGCAAGATGGCTCTGTCCTGGCCCTGCCACTTGGGCAAGTTGCTCTGTATGAGCTGAGGCCTCAGCCTCCTCCTCTGTGAAACAGGGTACGATCAACACCAGCCTGGGGGGTTACTGCGAAGGGCAAGCAGGTTGGGAAGTGAGCGGCACACAGAGGTTCCCAGTACACATCAGCTCCTGCTACGCAGCAGGGCCTTCTTCCTCTCTCTTAACCTCATGACAGCCCCCGAGGGGAAAAGCATAAAGATGCCCCCACTATAAAGACACAGAGACTGAGGTCCAGAAAGGGGAAGGTGACTTGCCCCAAAGGCTGGTAAACCTGGAGGCAGGACTGAGGCCCAAGGGTGGGGAGTCCTGCTCTAGGACATTCTGCCCAAAGCACACACCTTCTTAGCCTCCCCCGATTCTCCAACATGGCTGGAGGAATTCCATGCAGAATTTGCAGACATGTTCCGGGTGTGGGGGAGGGGGAGTCCTGTGTTAAGTCAGACCGGGAAGACAAAGAAAGGACAGCAAGGCCAGATCTGAAGTTGCTCCTTGCGGATATGCATGTGGGAGAAGGTGCCCCAGAGTCCCCCACCCTCAGGACGCACCAACAGCAAGGGTCCCTGTGTCCCAACCGGGCCCCGAGTCAGGGGGCCACAGCTCCACCCTCGCTCTCTCCCAGGGCCCCGGTCCAGCCCAGGCTGGGGGAACCCGAGCCCTGGCCAGCCTCCCCGACCAGCCCACCTGCCTACTTGCCTCCTTCGGCCAGCCAGCATGGTGGCAGGCCCTGCCTGCTCCCAGGGGGGCCCGCCGCCAGGCCTGATGGCGCTGACGGAGGGAGGGAGGCCGCTGAGCTGTCAGTCTGGAGGTGCCCCTCGGAGCCCCTCCTGGCTGGAGCGAGGAGGGTGGGCCTGCGCTGGAGCCAGGCTGTCAGGGCCTTCACAGAGACGAGGCCGGAGAGGCGCTGCCTGACAGCTCGCCCACCGAATTAGGACCATTTGCATGCTAATTTCCAGCACTCTAACGGGCTGCCAGGCTGGCTGGGGTGTGTAGAGTGTGCAGAGAGAGGCGCCACGGCCTCCCTGCCCGCGATGGAACAATGCTTGACTGATCTAGCTGCGTTAACGAGCAAATTATGGTAATTTTGTTATTACAAATGCATAGAAATTTCCAAAGCGGGCAGCCATTCAGGGCAGCTCCCTGCTCCTCCCCACTCCTAAATACTGAGTTCCCTGTTTGTACACATGGGTCTGGCACCCACTTCATGGCTGAAGATTTCCAGGGACCAGGCTTCCCTTGGAGCCCTCCTGGGGAGGCCCAGGGTCAGCTGGCCACAGGCCAGAGCGTCCCTTCCTGTCAGCAGGCGAGCCCTGGTTCCTGCCCCCCCCACAAACCTCTCCTGACTACCCACCCCCCCAACCCACCTTGGGGTCCCTGCTTGGTCTCTGGGCCTGGTGATGGCAGAAACCTGCCACAATCGAGCTGGTTTCTTTCCATTGTGAGTAGGCAACATGGGTGATGTGCCCCACAAACTGGACTTGGGAAATTCAATTATTTCTGCTCCCACTCTGTGAGCCGGGCTCAGCACCCAGGAAGAGCTGAGGGATTGTCAGATGAAGGAAGGAAGGAAGGAAGGGAGGAAGGGAGGAAGGGAGGCAGGGAGGAAGGCAGGGAGGAAGGCAGGGAGGAAGGCAGGGAGGGAAGGAGGAAGGGAGGGAGGAAAAGGAAGACCAGAACTTATCCCACCATTGAGGACCATTAAGAGACCCCTCCCAGTCAGCTCGCTGGCTGTGTGATTAATCAAAGACCTCGCCAGAGGAGTTTATTTGCCAACTGGCAACCCCTCCTGGCATTTATAATCGTCCGCTGTCACACACACAAAAAAAAATCACAATTTGTCCCAGTTTTTCTGGTGATCTTCTTTTTGATTAAAAGTATGTTTTTGGAAGCGTGTTCTGGAGCACATCCAGACAGAAACTGTTTCCAAGAAAGTGAGCTCCCTGCGCCGGCAGCGAAGCGTGGGCAACTCCAGGTGCAGAGCTGGGCACAAAGCACGGGCTCGATGGTGGGACCCTGTCAAGGAGCAATCTGCTCACAGGAGGGGGGCGGGCACTGCAGCCTCGCTCCTGGGCCTCTACACGACACCCACCTATTGTATAACGGGGATTTCAGGAGTGGGCCGATGCTACTAGAAGGTCAAGAAGCTGTCTCAAATCCACTTTGGAAGTCAGTGGGGACTAAAGTATCAATTACAGAGGAGCATGACACTGAGGAAGGTCTGCTCCGGGTGGCCAGGGAAGCCTGAGCTGGCCGGGACTCACAGGAGAGCAGCAGAGGCAGAGACCTAAATGTGAGCAGAGACTTTATAACCTCAGCCGGGGTCGTGGCCAGATTTTTCTATTTGTCTGATTTTCTAATTGGGTCACCACTTCCAGAGGGAAACTGAACCCAGGAAAAGANCCTGGCCTACACGTCCCAGGCAGCCGCTCGGATCGATGGGCCCAGGGACAGGGACGGGATGGTCTGCATCCCAGGAGATGCTCTTGCAGCCGGCCCGGTCCCAGGGCCGGGGGGTGGGGGTGGGGGGGAAGAGGTGGGTTCAGGAAGAACGCTACAAGGCGGAAGTAGGTGAGAGTCCTGCTTTGAGTTGTTCTAGAAGCCAGGTCATCCCGGGCCCACCCCAGGAATACCAGGCGTGCCTGAGGTCAGGAGACAAAATGCCTTCTTTTCACTGCTTCAGGGAAGAACTGAAAGGTGGGGAGGGCTTTAGTACTTCCTCAGTGGGAACTGCGGGGCAGGCCACTACCACGGTAAAGAGCCTGGCTCGCCCTCTGATTTGCTGTGTGGCCCTGAGCAGGTGCTTTCCTCAACCGCATCGGCACCCTGGCAGGCTGATTTCTAAGGCCGAGTAGTGCAGCTCTGTCCATCCGTGACAGCGGGAGTTGTAGCTACAGAATGACCAATCCTCTGTGTTAGCACAGACCCCTGCCCACACCACAGAAACGCTCCCCAGTCCAGGCCTGTGCTGACTGCCTTCAGTGCTTTTCCTACATGCACATTCCCCCAAAGCCAAGGGCGGGCTCCCACTGAATCACTGCCTTTGCTGCTGCCCCCCGTTACCTGCTGCACACCCCACCACAAGGTCCTAGGTAATGGCGGATGATACCTGGCTGGTCTCCAGGTTCCGTTCCCTTGCAGCCATTTCCCCAGGTGTCTCTGGCTTCTTCCTGGGGAGTTCTGTTTCCAGAAATTCCCTACCCAGAGTGCTGCACACAGACAAAGCCCTGATGGAAAGTTCCAGGGACTGTGGGGATTTGCTTCCCTCCAAGACTCCCGGGTACAGACACGGTACCTCCCCTTACCTAGATCTGCTCATGTGCGCCCTTCTCGAAAAGCGATTTCTAACACAGTGTTTCTGAGAGTCAAACACCAAACTGCAAAGTCCTTCCCTTGTCATCTGGACTGGCCCACTTGCTAGCCGTGTGACCGTATGCAAACCACTTGTCCTGAGCCTCAGTTTTCACCTCTGTCAAATGGGGCTATGAACTGTGCCCTCCTAACACTGTGGTACGGATCCTTTGAGATAATGCACGAAAGAGGCCTGTAAATTGTAAAGATCTGTCCAGATGGTGGTTCGTATTCTTCGCATTGTTGTGGACAAGACCTCAAAATGGCCACAACTGTCACGCATCCCGCTCTGGCAGGACAATGCCCAAGGCGTTTGTGACCTGGGATTGCTCTTTAGACAAAAGGACATGATAACACAGTTGTCATTCTAAAATTTCCCTTCCTCCCTCTTTTATCTCTCTTGCTCTCTTTTCTACTCCTTCCCTCTTTCTTTCTCTTTTTTTTCAATCCTGGATCTAAGTCTCCCTGATCTGGGCCCTTTATTTGTGCCGTTGCACATAGACTCCTTATAAAGAAAATTCATTTGTTCAGGGTCACCGCGTGGTTTTTCATTAAAAACAAATTACCCGCATTCAGGGAGGACATCTGGGCTTCGCGGGTCCCATTAATGACTATATTTCCAGCCTCCCCGGCCCGGTTGGGCTCCCCTTGCCTGTCACCCCGCGTTCCCGGCCCCGGGAGGACAATGAGAGTGACAGTCAAGTGAAAGGGAAAACATGAGGGATGAGGGCGAGAGGCAAGTCCCCTGAGAGGGGAAGGAGGGAAAAGTGAAAAAAATAAATAACTCAAACAGAGGGTAACAAGGGCCATTGTCTCAGCGTCTTCCAGCGAGGAGCCAGAGCAAATATTGGAAGAAAGAGTGGGGGCACGCAAGTCAGGCTGAAGCTCTGTTTAATTACACGCAGTTGGGCCCTAAGCCCCTGACTCTGGTCGGACAAGGTAGGGAGGGGCATGTGCCCAATTCAAATGAATTCCACCCATATCCACTGAATGCCTACTATGTTCAGGGACCGTGTAGGTGGAGGATTCCAAGACAGAGCCACCGGGAGATGAGAGCCCTCGGTCACCACAGCTCTGAGGAGGCAGACCACGGGCAGTGCCATGGGGTGTGCTCGAGGGAGAGGTGAGGCCCAGGGGTGGGGGTCGGGGGTAGCAGGCTTCCTTATAAGACAGAGCAGAGCATCTGACTTGCGGTCTAGGAGGATGGGTCAAACATGAGCAGGGGAAGACGAGGAGTAGGAGGGAATGTACTGGACTCTGAAGTGTGGCTTCCTAGTGTCCCAGTTGGGAAGAGCCTCTTCTGGACCATAAAAAGGTCTCTGGGTCAGGAAGGGCAGCCACAGCCCTGACAGACCACCAGGGAAACCACAGCCGTCTCCTGGGCCCAGAGCCCATTCCTTCTCACTCTCCATGAGCTGGGTGAACTTGAGACATGAGTGCTGCTCTCCTGTGGGCTGTGTGCCTCTGGCAAGGCATGCTACCTCTCTGAGCTCAGCTAGCATGCTTCTGAAGTGGGTCTTTGCACTCCAGCCTCACAAGGTGCTTTCAAACTGCAACTAGGGATAACAGACAGGGCTCCTTTTATACCACCACACAGGCTGGCGGGGAGGCTTGCTGGCGGGAATTAGCTTCCGGACATAAGCAATTTGGCCTCATGAAGAAGACTTTCGGAGGGCAGGAGCCAAGCCCCACTGGCTTTCCCTGCCCCCAAAGGCTCCGAGCACTGTCAGAAGTTCTCTGGAGAGAAGTCCCAGGTGGAGTGACTCACAGGCTTGGAGAGGGTGGTCAAGCCAGCTGAGGGCTGACAGCTGACGAGGTCTTGTACGTGCAGCCTGCAGATTCCAGCAAATCCAAGGCAGGAAGATGGCCCCCAGCAGGCTGACTCTGGCTTGGGGAGGGCCCCTCGGGCATGGAGAAGCAGGGCATACCTGTTGTCTTCACTGACCCCCCCACCTGTGACCCACTCATTTTCTCCGTCCACTCCACCTCCCGCTGGCTAACACAGGCGTCCTCCCCAGAGCCAAGCCAAGCCAGAGACTCCTCTCTTCCTAGATCTCTCCCCTGACCCAGGGTTAGCCACACCTCTAGCCTCTTACGTTCTTTGATGTGGACAGTATTTCACAAGTTTAGTGAAACTCTGCAAAAACAGCTTCAGTCACGTGCACTCCAACCCTCCTACAGAAAAATTCTGGAGCCCTCCATGCCTGACATCCCCCGTCTAGGCTGCGCCCCACTTCTCTGTGCTCCCAGAGTCTCTGAGTTTACTGGTTACCACATGTGTCCCCCTAGACCCTTAGGGACTTGCCCACCTGCACTGTAGACGAAGAGCATTTCATGGACAAGGGTCACGGCATTCACCTTTATAGGCCTTTATATCCCTAGGCTCACACTTAGGATGTGCAGATAGTCAATACATGTTAGAAGGGAGGGAGAGAGGGACGAGGGAGGGAAGAAAAAAAGGATGGATGGATGGATGGATGGATGGATGGATGGATGGATGGCTGCTGCAACATGATCAGCTCGAGGCCCACCAGTATTTTTTATGTTCAATACGGCTCAGCAGGAGACCAGGGTCTCATGCCTCTGCTTCCCCGACCAAGTGCCTTCCTCTAGAGGCCCGTCCCCAACCCACCCTACAGCACTTCACACATAGAGGTACCACGATAATGATACTTTTCACTCTAATAATATGAACGGCTTACTTTATAATTCTGCTTTTGAAATTATTTGGCCACAAGTCATTTATCTTATATATGGGCGGCTACGATTTCTCAGCAATCAAGGTACAGACTAGAGACTTCTTGCAAAGTGAGAAAAATCTAACTTAAAAATTATTTTCAAAGTCATGAAATTTTTATGAGTACTAAATTTAATAGTTAATGAAGTTAACATAATGTTACAAGTCGCAGACCTTAAACTGAACGTTTATTAATGCCAGTTTTCCAGCTTCCTTTTTGAATGTCAGAAGCAAAAACAATCTTGGTCAGGCCTCATATTGTTGTAATTTCCCGAAAAAGTCTTAGGCCCTTAGCCCAGGGCCTCTTAGGGACCCTGCATCCCCAATACTGTGCTGTGGGAAGTCCCGGCTAAGATGTCAGCCTCCTTCAGGAGCTTAAGTCTGATTGGGGCTAAGATTCACTCACAGATAATGTCATAAAAACTAAAAGGAAAGTTAGCTGGAAAAAGTGGGCTGGGCCCTGAGTTTCAAATGGGTGGACAGCTAGGGGGCTTGAGCCCTGGACACTGTGGGGCGCTGGCTTCTGCATGCAGAGCCCTTCCAAGAGGGCCCCCCTCCCTCCTTGCCCACCCAGCTGAGCTGGACCCAAAGCACCTTTTCCTCATTTGACCCTAACCAGGACTCAACCCCTTAACCAGAGAGAACTGTCACCCAGCCCTCTTGGCAGACCTTCAGGCAGGAAGTGATACTGGGAGGCGATGGAACAGAGTGGTGTAAAATCCCAGGGGCTCGGNGGGATGCCCCCCCCCCCCCCCCCCCCCCCCGCCGTTCTCGGAGGGTCTGCGCCTTCATGAGCTGCAGCCCTTGTCCAGGCCTAAGGGTGTATCTCCTAGCATCTGGCTCGGCCATCAGGACGTAGGAGGATGAAGCCCCCAGGCCCAGCGAGGCCACCCCTTCTCCTCAGGACACCCACACTCTGGGGCTGTGCACCTGCACTGCCTCTGCACCAGCCTGGGAACCCAGGCTCTGAGGGCGGGAAATGCCACACACTGCTCAGATGTGCTCCAAATACTTCCATTTCATCCAAAGCAAATCCTGATCGTATTCCCCCATTTCCTAAAAAGGCCTCATAATCCAATTTTTGGTTTGCCTGTTTGTTTAAAAAAAAACACTTGAGGCACATGAGAGAGAAACTAAAAACCAGGAGCCCAGACATACGGCTTCCTGTACTCATGACTGCCTTTCAGTAGTCGCCGTCAGAAGGAGCAGAGACAGGGAAAGCTAACAAGCACATAAGACACAGAGTAGCCAGAGGAGGTGAGATGTCCTCAACTCTTGCTCCAAGCTGCCCAGTGCTGGACATTTCCTAGTCAGCCAGTGAGCTCCTGGCTCTGGGCAGGGCCCTCTTCCACAGCTAGGATTTGACTTCTCACCTGTTCCTGTCACAGGCCATGTGAGAAAGGCCTGGGATGTGTTCCCTCCTCCACTCCCCATGATCCCCAAAAGGACACTCTGTTGAGATGGAGTGAGGGGCACCTGGGTGGCCCAGTCGGTTAAGAATCCGACTTCGGCTCAGGTCATGATCTTGCAGTTCGTGAGTTCTAGCCCCACGTCGGGCTCTGTGCTGACAGTTTAGAGCCTGGAGCCTGCTTCAGATTCTGTGTCTCCCTCTCTCTCTTTGCCCCTCCCTTGCTTGCACTCTGTCTCTCTCAAAAATAAACATTTAAAAAACTTTTTTAAAAGATGGAATAAATCACAGTGGCCTTTGCCGCTTCTAAAATTTGCCCTAAAAGTCTAGATTCTAAAGTCTGTAAGAACCCATCCCAGGTGTGGAGGCCCTGAAGGTCAGTCTTCGTGTTAGGGGAGGAGCTTCCCTGTGGAGACAAGGCGATGGGTGTGTGGGATTAGCATGTCCTGAGGCCCCCTTCCTTCAGCTCTACCCTTAGAAGTCATTATCAAATTACACATGGTCGTCCAGAGCCACTGCCCTGTCACATCACAGACCCAGACCTGAAGGCGCCCATGTAGAACAGAGGTGGCAGGGCTCAGCCAGGCTCCAGCTGCAGGATGCCAGCAGCAGGGATGTCACAGATGCAGAAGCCCTCGAATGGTGGACCAGAAAGGCCCGGAGAGAGCATCTTATCCAATCTCCCCACCCACTGCCTCCTGCTTTAAGAGAGAGCAGGAAGCCCCAAGTCCACATCCCAAGGTCACACTACAAGTATCTGGCAGCTGGAATCAGAACTCAGATCTCTGAAATCCAATAGGACCTTCATTGCTTCTGGCACGTTCTCCATCTGAGTCTTTTACTTGCAATTCTCTTCTTTCACCAATACAACAAAGAGAGCATCAGGCTCTCCCCGGGACCAGCATCACTTCAACGCAGGGTCCCTGGGAGTTAGCTATATAGACTGTCCAGATCAGACCTCTCAGACCCCTCACGTTCCATTCTGTGAGGGCACGGCTGCCTCACCCTGACTCATGTCCAGATCTGCCACCTGTCAAGGCTGCACTACGTCACGCACTCCGGGTTTCCAGGGGCTGACATCTGGGTGCCGGGAGAGGCCTGTCCTTCCTCTCGCCCTTGCCGGCACCCCACAGTCTCGGTCCCACCCAGCTCCTGCTGGATGCCCAAGCTCTCCAGTCCTGTGTCTCCTCACGCGCTCGTCCCCCGCCCAGCAGCACCCTTCCAACTCCCAAAACTGCAAAGTCACCTTTCAAGGTCCAGCCCAAGCGGCCTCCTCTGGGAAGCCTTCCCTGATTTCCCCACCTGGCCTCACTGCCCCAGCAAATTCAGCAGCACCGTCCTTTGCATTTCCTCAGCACGGTCCTACATGTTAGCTCCTGACATACATAGCCTGCAGGGATGACTTTTTATATCCGTCTCCCCAACTAGCTTGTGAGCTCCCTGAGGGCAGGGGCTGTGTCTGCAACACCACACCTAGCCTAGGCTGGCACTTCCAGGCCACAGTCTGAAGAATGAACAAATGACTGGCCACCTGCTGTTTCACACCGGTTGTGCCTGGTAGTCCCCCCAGTCAGTTCTGTTCCTGGTGTGGCAGAGTGACTAGAGGCCACTAGAGGGCAGCAAAGAGTCAGGAACGAGCAACAGGTGGGCGATGGGGAGCCCAAGGTGAGCTCTGAAAGGTGGGGGGGGAGCTTCAGAAGTACCCAGGCCACAGGACCACTGGAAGCCCGGGTGAAGGAGTAGTAAGAGCTAAAGCCAAAGGCCATTTGTTCGTTCTCTGAGCAAACACTCCAAGCCTGATACTTAGGCCTGGGAGGCACTTGGGGAGCCCGGATCCAATCCCCCACCTCGATGCTCCAGTCCCCCTGGAGCATAGCTTCTGCTAGCCCCTCCTCTCCCAAACCTGCCCATTTGCCTATCTTCTATTCTAATTCTGGGGAAGGGTCTTTATACAAGGCTGAAAAGGGACCCCTCTGGCTCCCATTCACTGGTCCCAGCCGTGACTTACAGAGTTGTGCAGAGTATCCTACCCATGGACCACGTGCCAAATGAGGCCCAGAAGGTGGAAATGGCATGTCAGATCACACAGAGAGTTCCTGGCCAACTTAGGCCACAATCCAGGCTTTTGCCTCCCTGCCTGGTGCTGGGCCCCCACTCCCACAAACCTTCCTGGCTTCCGTAGAGCAGGCCTGCCCAGCAGCGGAGGCTCAAAGTCAGAGAGAGGCTTGCTATGGATAGGGAAAAGAAGCCCTCCTCCCCTAATCTCCTGCTTCACGGGGCTGGTGTTTCAATAATGTTACAACCGTCATTTCAAATGACCCCCCAAAACAGCAGGCAAAGCAGACTCAGGTCACGGGGCCCAGGCCTAGTTGCACAGTGAATCAGTGGTGAAGCCACCCTTCTTCTAGGGTACTCCTCACTTTTCTTGGGGAACTCCATCCCCTCTCTCTCTCTCCCTCTCTCTCTCTCAGCCAGGTCTTGGCTCTGGTGCTCCTGACCTGCTTTGACACCTGCAGAGGGCCTTGCCTGGATATCTGCTTGGCCTCTGAAAGTTGACAACTTGAATCCTAATCTTGCCGGTCACCAGCCTCCCCCTCCTCCTCCACCCAGGCTGGGCTAGCTGGGCCATGCTCCACACATGTGAACCCACTCCAGCCACCAGGCTCACCCCCTGCCCCACCCCCAGTGCCCCTTTCCTCCTGCTCAGATGACCAAGGATACACTTGTCACAGCCCAGCCAAAAGGCTCCCTGCAACAGGAAACCTTTCACAACTGAATCGGCCACAGGGGTCTCTTTGTTTTCTCCAAGCTGGCAGCACCCAGGGTCTGCCCCCACTCCCGCTTGGCAACACTCCTGTCTGTGACTGGATTCTTTTCTGTTCTCCAACTGATCCATGGGCACCATGGGCCATGAACTCTGCTGGAGAGCCCTCAATCTGATGCCAGCCTAGGTCAGGCCAGCTTTAGGCATGCCAGCTAGGTGTCTCCTCTCACTACCACACGCAGCTCAGAGCCCTGTATTCACAACAATCATCATCAGCATCAACCCTTGCATGGCATGTACTGGGCAAAAATCTAAGAAGAGTATTGACATGCATTACATCATTTAATATTCGCTCTTATTCCCATCACCCCATTTCACAGAGGAGGAGGAAACCAGGACACAAAGAAGCAATGTAACTTGCCCCAAGTCACACAGCTGAGTGAGAAATGGGATGATGATTCAAAACCAGGCAATCTGGGGACGCCTGGGTGGCTCTAAGTGTCTGGCTTTGGCTCAGGTCGTGAGTTCAAGCCCCACGTTGGGTTCTGTGCTGACAGTTCAGGGCTTGGAGCCTGCTTTGGATTCTGTCTCCCTCTCTCTCTGTCCCCTGCTTGCTTTCTCTCTCAAAAATAAACAAACATTTAAAAAATAAAAATAAAAAATAAAAAAACCCAGGGAGTCTGGCTTCCAGAGTCCGTGCTCCTAACCACTCAGCCTCCTGACTCACGCAGCCGCCCCAGCATCTTTGGCCACCATCGCTCTCCCTCGCAGTGCAGCCCAGAGCCCCCCTTTATATATATTTCAACTGTGATTCCCTGAGTGCTATTATGGGTCAGGCACTCTGCCATTAACCGGGACGCAGCAGTGACCAAAATGACACAGCTTTGGGTACCACGCAACCCCTGTAAACTGCACACACCTGAGGGGAAAGTAGATGAGGAAGGAGTAAACCACTAATTAAATTCCTTCAATTGTGCTTCATATGATGAATGAAAAGAACAGGATGCTTTGGGACAGGAGCGATGGGGGTCCTGGCGTAGACGGTGTGGTAGGCAGACTGAGGGGCCCCCACCAAAGAGGTCTGCATCCTAATCCCTGGAACCCGGGAGCATGGAAGGTTAGAGAGCAAAGGGGGATTGCTAAATAGCTGGNGACCTGGATTATCCAGGTGGGTCCAATAAAGTCCCATGAGTCCTTAGAAGTGGAAGAGGGAGGCTGGAGGGAGGAGCAAGAAGACGGCGTCACAGTGAAGATTCAGCTCCGTGCCACCAGCTTTGTGGATGAAGCACTGTGGCCACGAGGCAAGGAGCTCCGGTAGCATCTGCAAACTGGAAAAGCCAAGGCAATGATTCTGCCCCAGGGCCTCCTGGAGGAACATAGCCCTGAGGATGCCTTGACTTTTGCCCACTGAGACCCATTTCAGACTTCACCTCCAGATCTGTAAGATGGTGAATGTATACTTTATATTTTTTGTGGTGCTCGTTACACTAGAAATGGGAAAGTCGTGTGGGGTTCCGGGGAAGGCCCCTCGGAGGAGGTGAAGCACCCAGTCTGGTGAGAGCGGCAGAGAGGGCTGAGGGGAAGCCGCACTTGCACCTTATTCCCCAGCCAGAGTCCAGCAGGCACTATGCCTGCTGCCTCTCGTTGTTGTTCCAGACCTCTTCACTGGCCTCAGGTTCCTATTCCATCCACCCTCCCTTCCTTCCTCATGGAAATAAAAGCCATCGGTTAATCGAGCGACTTCACTGATTCAGCACCTAAGAAGCACTGGACACCTATCCGTGGCCAGTAGAGTGTCCAGGACAGGAGGAACCTGCCATGCGCCTTCTAACGCCTCCAATCGGCTTCTTGTCTGTTGCGGCCCAAGGACGGCAAACAGGACAGAGTCAGGATGTCTGGGCACCCTGGCCTAGAGCTCCCAAAGAGGGTGGCACGTGGGGTTGTCCCTTACTGGTTCCTCTAAAAAAGGCCCTTTCCTTGCTGCTCAGACTCTCCGAAGCCAAAGGGCAGTGAACACCCTTCCTTCTCACTTAGCCTAGAAATTTTAAGGGTTTCAAATGACACGGTGGTCGATATCTGTTGGGTTATGTAAGAATCTCCAGGCAGGAATCAACTAGTTATACCCATCAGGACACTGTGGAATCTTTGGTGCAAAACTTTTGGCATTTTCCGGGACTTGATGAACAATAAAACGGAACTGTTTCCATTCTAAGCTGATATGTGCCCTCTTTGCTTTATTCAACATAGGTGATCAACAAGGGGCTGTACAGATTTTGCAGACCTGCAGAAACTGAATCTCCAAATATTAGAGAAGATCAAGAAGCCCTGTTTTTCAGACATGGGGGTACCCTCAAGCCACAAATGCCAGACAAGACTCTGATGGCAGAATCAGGACTGAAATGGAGCCCAAGCCCACAAGCGGGAATTTACGGTAAAACATAACGCCCATTTTCTTTAGGGCCCCAAGTCCAATTGCCCAAGTGTACTCAGGAGGCAGTCCTCCTCTCTGTGTCCTAAAAGCAAACCATACAGATGAAAGTCTTCCCTAAGAAAGAAAGCAGGATAAATAACCTCCTATTTTTAAAAATATTTATTTTGGGAGGGAGAGAGGGTGGAGAGAGTCCCAAGCAGGCTCCCAGCTGTCAGGGCAGAGCCCAATGCGGGGCTCGAACTCACGAACCAGGAGATCATAGCCTGAACTGAAGTCAAGAGTCAGATGCTTAACCAACGGAGTCACCCAGTCACCTCTTCTTTCTTTCTTTCTTTCTTTTTTTTTATTATCCAAATATTTTTTTAAAAAATCTCCTAAAGCCTTGCTCTGTTTGGAGAGACAAACTGTATCGACATGCCCCTGGGGGCCTATGACAATGGCATTGCCTTCAGCACTGCCACAATCGAACGAATGCCCCCCAGATTCAGCAGTCTAAGAGATTGTGAATCAGCAATCTGGACAAATACCAAGTTGAAATCCTCTAACTGGTTGTGGTATATCCATGCCCTCCTCCCTGCAACCTGCGAATGTTATATGGACAAAAAGGGAGTGGGGGTCCCCTCTGTAAATAATGATTAAGGACCTTCAGATGGGCTGAGGACCCTGGGTTATCCAGCTGGGCCCTAAATGCAGCCACGTGCATGCTTCCAAGGAAGAGGGAGGTGTGAAGGTGGAGCAATGCCCACAGGCCACAGTGGGCATCCAGAGGAGCACAGCCCTGGGCTCCAAGACCGTGGGACCATCCATTTCTATTCTTTTAAGCCAAGGTTCGGTGACTTGTCACAGGAGCTAATACACGGTTTAATATTAAATTTCCCTGCCTCCCTCCCTTAGCCACCGCGCACCACAGGGCTATTATGTGCCAGGGACTGTGAGGGGTAAGAAGACAAGGCAGAGCGCCTGCCGTGTATGAGCCCACCATCCAGGAGCATAGCTGGCAGGGCCACACGGGCTGGGCCATGAGGCATAACAAAGCCAAGTCTGCAGCACTATCCCCCCAGGGAGGGCCACGCTGCACGGTTTCATGGGGCAGGTGATGTTTCCACTTGGCCCTGAATGGCAAACCTGGATCCCAATGTGGAGGTGGAGGCGGGAAGTTGTCTAAACCCAGGGCACAGGCCAGAGAGTGACGCTGACCAGTAAGTGTGTGAGGCGTGCTAGGAACCAGGGGGAGGTCAGGGAGAGGTCCGGGCTGGGAGACTTGACCAGAAAGGTAAGCTGAGGCCAGACTGTGCGATGCCTGAATGGCAGGCCCAAGACTGGCTGTCCTGTAGGGTGGGCTCCTTCGTGCCAGCCCTGAGGACGGTTCCACAGAGCCCGTGCATGTGAGCCAGCACTGCCCCACGAAGCCATTCATAAAGCAGATTTGGTGGGGCGCCTGGGGGGCTCAGTCAGTTAAGCATCCAACTCTTGATTTTGGCTCAGGTCATGGTCTCACAGCCGTGAGATCGAGCCCTGCATTGGGTCTACGCTGGGCATGGAGCCTGCTTGGGATTCTCCTCCCCCCTCCCAGCTCCCGGCTTCTACTCCACTCCCGCATGTGTTCTCCCCCTGCCCCTCCCCCCACCAAAAAAGTTTTAGCAATCATGTTGGAAACAGAGTTCCAAAGATATGACATAGTTTGGACACTGAGGAACAGGAACTAAGGACCGTGCCTACCAAGCATGGAGTCCCAGCCCTGACGCCAGGTCTGAAAGTGAATGAGTGCCGGGGGTGTATGAGAAGAAAAAGCATAAGGAAAAGAAAAGGAGAGGGGAGGAGGGGAGGAGGCAGACCTGGGGCTTCCTGCCAAAATGTTTGTGTCCTCCCTCCACATTGTGTGCCCTCCCTCCGTGCCAGGAAACCGCGCCAGCAGGCCGAGCCGATGATTGTACCTGTCCAGCTGATGCCAGCAGGTTTGGTTAGACTGTCCTTTGCCCAAGCCTGACTCCCGCTGCTGCTATTAACAAGCAAGGAACTACCACTGGTTCCCACTGGGGTCTCTGCCAGGCCCCCAGCCATTTGTACCTTGAGTCTAGTAATTAGGTCTAGAGATATCACCAGGCCAGGGGCCAGGCTCTGTTTGGATAGACTCAAGGAAGCTCAGCTGCTTCTCTGAACTTGGCCTCTTTGGGATCTGCAGTGGGGAGCCAGCGGGGCCAGTTGGGAGGCTTTGGCCTTACCTGCTAACGGGCCCTCAGGAGAGGGCCTGGGGCGGCTGCTTCCCCCTCCACCATTGGTGACAAGCTTGTGCTGATGGAATCAGCACACAGAGGCGGCCGGGACAGAGGAAGGTGTGCTGGCCCGGGACAGAGGAAAGGGTGCTGAACCGGAGGGCCAAGACCCAGGCCCAAGCCCTCTGGCCCTGGGCAGTTCCCTAACTGCTCTGGGTCTCAGCGTCCCCTTTCGGAAAATGGGGATTAGATTTCTACCCAGCCTACTTTACAGGGTTGGAACAATAAAGAGTTCCTGGAAGGCATTTTGCCTTTTATAAAGTGCTACCTAAGTGTGAGGGGCCGTTAGCGGAAAGGACTCCCTCTCCTGACGGCGGGGGTGGGAAAGAGTTCGGGTCCCTCAGTCTGCCGTGTGCCCAGCACTTCCCTGTGCTCTGCTGTGGGCCCCTCCTTGCAGCAGAAAGGCAAAGGCTTTTTGCAGGTGTGAACCTGGCAGGCCTCCCTGGCACTGGCAAGGCCCAGGGCAAGGGCCCGCACAGAGGCCATTTCCCATATGTCTCATATTTAAAAGTCATAAATCAAGCTAACAAACCGTTAAATGAAATATGCTCTGTCCTCCCACCTTGTTAAATACATTTCTGTACCAACCTGGAAGGCCAAGAGTGAGTGCAGAATCCTGGGACTCCTTGCTGTGTGTGCCAGGGCCTGGCTGTGTGGGGAAAGCCCAGCCGGGCGATGATCTGCCCCGCCTCCCTCCCCACCCCCAGCCTCGCTCATCATCCCACGGGGCCTCACGTGTAGATGTGAATACCCAATCTCACATTCAAGTTCTGTCCACATCCCCCACCAGTCCTCGGGCCCAGGGTGCACATGCCCATGCCATCGGCTGGGGAAGAGGCTGGAAGAGGCGTAGGGCTCTTTGCGCAGGACCCCCAGGGTGGGCTAGAAGGAGGCTTCGGCGCCAGGTAAATGGCTTAGAGCAAGAGACTTAAAAGAATCATCACAACATCCAACCCTGTCCTGAATTTTCCCCTGATGTTTTTAAACATCTTTCAAAAAATGATACTTTGGGCTTCCCTGCTATGCTCATGCCCTTTAGTACACAGCCAGCCAGCACGGCTATGATGTGCCGTCCTTCCCCACAGCATCCTACAAAGGAAGGAGACACGGCGGCTTCCTTTCCAATGTCTTTAAAGAAACTGACACATTGCTGGCCCGAGGGGATACGGTTTCAGTGGCCACAGGGTATTCAGCTTAGAATGAAGTGACAAACCCATCAGCTGACATCCTGTCGGTCCTGAGCACATGGTCCTCAGCCCCAAGGAGTAAGGCTGCTGAGAGCGCCTGGGGAGGGGGTCTCCTGGTGTTCAAGCACTTAACTTAGGTGGCAGAGAATGGAGGAGGACCCTTACTGAGCATTGACTGGGCAACCTTTGGCCAGGTCCCGCACCCCTCTGTTCGGGCGATCTGTGTGGCCAACAAGGGACTGTGTGAGTGACAGTCAAGGCTCCCCCTGCTTCTCCGGAGCTCACCGCTGGCCCCACAGAAGGCCCTGCTGCAGAGAAAGAGGCTGAGAGTGCAGACCTCTGCCTGATTTATTCAGGTCCACTTCTCAGAAGCGCAGAGGTCACCCGGGCTGTTTGTGGGGATGCCCCCCCGAAACCCCATCCGCTGCCTGCTGCGGAGACGCCGACAGCGCACACTCACCAGGCACCATCCCTGTCAGCGTCGGTGTAGAGTAGCTGCCCTGTCCGGCGGGGGGGACGTGCGGAGGGTACCCGGGGAGGGTCGTGCTCGCCAAGTCACGGCCTGAGGAATCAAAGCAACAAATCACGGGGTGAGTGTCTCCGTGGCCAGCCGCTCATGTCCACAGCTCCTGGGACATCTGCACATTTGTCACGTCTGGGCGCTGAATGCCTGCGCGCTACCACACCCCCCATCACTCACATATGCACACACACACACACACACACACACACGTGCGCGCGCACATACACCCCTCCAGCCGCCCTGGCTCCACTCGGCAGGAACCTGGTCTGGCTTCTGCTGCTTCCCTGGGAAAACAGCTCTGGCCAGCTCACCCTGCGAGAGCTGGAGTAGCACTTGGACTTCTCCCCCTCCACACCTTTGCTTCCGCTGTGCCTCAGCACAAGGCACCCTTTCCTCCAACTGCAGGCAGCCCAACATGACCCGCCTTCAAAGGCCCGCTCAGACACCTCCCTCCTCCTCCTGCCCCTCCTCAGACCCCTGACTGAATTTTTCCTTCCTTGGCCTCCAGCTAGGCAGTCACTCAACAAAGGTGCAGGAAATGTCCTTCCTCACACAGACACTGTTCCGGCCCCCGGGACGAGAGATTAAGGCCTCGGCTGTTGCAGGCAAACCCTCCAGTGGTCATGTGCTATTCTCTTTGCAGGTTGCCAGCCCCTGGGTGGCAGGGGTGACCCTGTACGGCAGCTCCCCTCTCCAGAGTGTAAGCTCCAGGATCAAGTCGCTAAGGTGTTTGTGCGCTAAGGTCAGATGGCATAGGCCTGCAAGTATTTAAGTGAATGAAGGAAGCAGTCTTGCTGGAGCAGCAGAGCTCTCTGGAGCCCAAGAGAGTCCCTCCATCTGTGGTCAAGAATCTGTGAAGGGCGGGCCCTTGAAACTCTTCTTGACCAGCCCGTTACCATTCTGCAGATAGAAAAGCTGAGACCCACGGTGGGTGGGGAGCGTCTGGCTCAGGTCCCATAGGGAGCACGGCAGAGCAGGTACCCCTGCCCACATTTCCTAACATCAACCGAGGACCCTCCTCTATCTTAAGCAGCATCATGGTGGGGGTGGGAAGAGTGCTCACACCCAACACATAGTCCCTTCCACACTGTCACAGAGACTTGGTGACCTGAGGGCTGCTGAAAAGGTATTTTGGGAAGCGGAGCGAGCATAAGTGTCAGACTAGTTGGTACACGATCAAAATGTCAGGGGCCAGATGTGAGACACGTAGAGCAAGTGGCCAGGGCTGGGCTGTTCCCATGGGTGTGGAGCTCTGGCCCTGGCACTGCCCCGGGCTCACCGCCCCCTCTATGATATCAACAAACCATAAACGCTTACATCGAAATTATAAATGCCAGTCTCTGGGAGCGCCTGGGTGGCTCAGTCGGTTAAGTGTCCAACTTCAGCTCAGGTCATGATCTCATGGTTCGTGAGCTTGAGCCACGCAACAGGCTCTCTGCTGTCAACACAGAGCCTACTTTGGATCTTCTGCCCCCCCCACACACACCTCTCCTGCTCATGCTCTCTCTGTCTCTCAAAAATAAATAAACATTAAAAATAAAGATAGAGGGCATTATTCTGACAGGAGGCTGCCTGGTGCATGGGGGCCAAGCCTCACAAGGTCCACATCCCACCTGGTTGCCTGAGATTTGGGAAGGAGGGTCCTGGGCCGAGAGGGGACTTGCCCAAGGACACTCAGTTGGCTTCAGGCAAGGCTGGGACTGAAACACAGCTCTCCTGCGTCCTGGATTAGGTTCTTTCTTCAACAGAGGTTGTGCCTTTGGTCAGAACCCTAACAGTTTCTGCCACTCTTACACATGCTTTAAAACCTTGATCCCTAAAGCAGAAAATGCAGTGCCTCACCAAAGCACTTAACTCAAGAAGCCAGATCAAAAAGTAATAAAATGAACTGAAGGAAAGGAGGAGGAAGGAACCGATAAAGAAAAAGCAGAAAATAATGAATTAGGAAAGTGAAAAAAGCAGACACAACAATAAATGCAACCAAGAATTGTTATTTGAAAAGACCAATAAGATAGACAAACCCAGGGCAAGATTCAAAAAAGGAGACACAAACATCAAGGTAAGGAATGAGAAGACACGACCAGACATGGAAGAGATGATATTTTTAAAATATTTTTTAAATGCAAAGATGCTCTACATTAATCAATGTGGAAATCTCAACAAAGGGACAGTTTTCTAGGCAAACATGAATTACCAAAATTAATTCAAGAAGTAGAAGACATGAACAGCCCAATCACCTTGGCAGAAATAGAAAAAGTTGTGTTTTTTTTTTTTTAATTATTTTTAAATAAAGATGCCTTGTTCATTTAGCTTTCAGGCAAGTTTCCTGTTTGTTTTTGTTCGGGAGAAGTTCTTTGAAACCATCAAAGGACACATACCTTTGTTATTAGACTGTTCCAGGATATATAAAACCAAAGAAAATCTTCCCAATTCATTTTCCCACCTAGCATATGAAAACTTATTTAATAGAGTTGTACAAAAATGAAAATTAAAGGCTAGTTTCACAATTTATTAATATATATGCAAAATACCTATGGTCTCATTGATCAAACGAGATTAGAAAGAATAATATGCCATGAAAAATAAAATTTATTCCAGGTACACAAGGACAATTCAGTATTAAAGCACTGGTTGGGAAATCATATTAATGTATCAAAAGTTGAAAACCATATGATAGTATCAAAGCTGATGGAAAGCTTTTCTTATGTGGAAAAGGCATTGGCTAAATTCAATACTAATTCCTTCGAATACCTCTTGGTATGTATACGTCTTTGATCTGGTATTGATCTCAAATCTTGAGTCAACATAATAGGTGAAATACTTGAAACATTCTTTATTAAAATAAAAAAACATATTAAGGAAACCTGTTATCACTGAAAACTGTTCCAAAAGTTTTAGCCAGTATGAGAAGACAAGACAGAGGCAGAAGGGTAAACACTGGGAATAAGGGAAATACCAAAATTATTGGTAGCCGGGTATTTCGTAAGCCTAGAAAACCAGCTCATTCCAACCAGTGGGAAGGTTGGTGAGGCAGCTGGGTAATGCGGGTCCAGAATCAGTGTCTTTCTAGATTCAGTAGCTCCCTGCCGCCTATTCAATTAAGGACAGGTTTTTCAGTTTGACTTCCAAGACCCTCCTCAGTCTGTGCCCCCAACCTGTGACCCTTACAGCCTCGTCAACTCTGACTCCCCGCGGGCCATTCCTCAACCCGCCCTGCACTGTCCCGTCCCCACACCTTTGCTCACACTGTTCCCTTTCTAACGGCCCTTTTCCCATTCCTAACAATTCAACATTCCATCCAATCTCCAAATTCGACCCTCAAGAATTTGGTCCTCTGAGAAGTTTTTCTCGAGGCCCTGGAAGTCTTGGTGGCAGCTGCCTCTTCTGCAGGTCTCTCTGCTCCCCACCCTGACCCAGTGCAAAGGGAGCATCAAGCCAGCAGAACAGATAAGCTGGAGGTGATGTCAGTTGTGATAAGATAGCACTTACTTTGTGCCAGACGCTCTTTTCCATTAACTCATTTTATCATCCTGACAACTCTGTGAGGTTCAAACAACGATCATGCCCACTTTGTAAAAGATGGAACTGAGGAACAAAGTGGTTAAATAACTTGCCCAAGGTCACATGAGAGGAGGAAACAGAGTTAAGATTTGAACCCACATGGCTGGCCTTCGGCCTGAACTTCGTTGGTGGCAGTAGGGGGTGGCATATGGGTGGGAGAAGATGAGCAAACAAGTAGGATTGAAGGGCTAGGAGGTTCGATTATTCAGGTTAGCAGCTGGAAGGGTGAGCAGGTTGAAGCGAGGAAGAAAGAGAAGAGGTCGAGGACTGGCTGCCAGAAGTCAGGACAGAGAGTAGTTGTCAATGCTGTTTGGGAACAAACTCACCCATATTAGTCTGCAAGACCCCGTGCTGCATGGGGACCGCACAGGGCCTGGCACGTGGCAAGCGCCCCAGCGATCAGTGGGGCATCCAGGGCTCTTGTGCCAGTTTGCTACTGAGCTACTGTGGACCTCTGGGCAGCCACTGCTCTCTGAGTCTCAGTCTCTCCCGAATTTCAAAGAGACCTCTTAGCTCAGTGATCTCCAAGAGTCCCCCAAAGCTCATACTGGTCTCTGTGTGCACATACACAAGGGTAGTTTTGCTATGAGTAGGCTTTCCGACCGTAAGGTCCGACTGCACCCACGGCTCTGAGGCCTCCACACTCAATCCTGCAATGTGAGCGGCTGCCTGGAGCGCCAATATGTCCTCCTACGACAATGGCAGGCAGTTCTCTGGTCTTCCAGCCTTAGTGAGGACTGTCAGCTCCAGCGAGGGTTCAGGACTTGGCCATCACGCCATGGGTTCATTCCATCCCCAGTCCCCCTTCCCAGCCCATCAGGATGGCAGTGTGCAGTGAGGTGCTGATAAATGGCTGCATTTATCCTACAAATAACTCTGCCTCTGAGTTCCCTGTTGCTGAGCAATTCCTTTGCACTGTCCGTGGCTCCAATCTCATCCAACAAAGGTCCCTAGAACCAAAGGCCTGTGGCTGCATTTACCCTCCTTGGACTGGCCACAAAAGCAGAGAGTCTGAGTTATCACTTGTGATGGACAGCAAAGAGCAAGACGGGCCATGTCTGTGTCATCTCCAGCCTCCGGAACCTCTCCCTACTCTGCGCCAGGCACGGGGTAGGCTGTTCGTGAACATTATTTCACTAATCCTCATAGCATTCCCAATAAACTTTATGAGATCTTGTGGGGAAGTCACAGGGAGGCTGACCGCAGCTCAGTATAGAAGGGAAAGCAGCAGAGCACAGCAATTATGAGTGTCCAGTTTGGAGGCGCCTGGGTGGTTCGGTCAGTTAAGCATCCAACTTTGGCTCAGATCATGATCTTGCTGTTCCTGAGTTCAAGCCCCTCGTCGGTCTCTGTGCTGACAGCTCAGAGCCTGGAGACTGGAGACTGTTTCAGATTCTGTGTCTCCCCCTCTCTCTCTCTGCCCCTCCCTCCCTTTTCTCTCAAAAACAAACAAACATTTTTAAAAAATTAAATGAGTATTCAGTCTGCCCAGGCTTGGATCTTTGTGTTACCACTTACTAGCTGTCTGGGCTTGAGAGAGTTTCTTAACCATTCTGAGCCTCAGTTTCCTCATCTGTAAAATGAGGAGAATAGTAGCCAACACTCATTTAGAGCAAACAGTAGCTAGCACAGAGAGCCAGACACACACAGAGTCATTTATTCNGGGGGGGAACCAAGGCACAGAAAGTTTAAGTGTCTTGCTGCAGTCACACAGCTAGGAAGGAAGAAGGCCAGGTTTTAAACCCAGGCTGGCAAGTCTGCACTCTCCACCCCTCTGCTGTGTCATCCTCCACTGGGAACAATAACACGCCCCTTCCGTGGGGCACTGTGAGGAATTGGTGAGAAGATGTATCTGAAGCATGTGGCGCAACACCAGCCCATGATGAGCCCCCGCAGAAGACCGAATTGTTGACTCCAACCCTTCACCCCACTCTGATAATCATCATCTTGAAAAAGAAATGGTAATCCAACACTCAAAATGTAGGAGAAACATTATATTAAACTATTTTAGACCAGGTTAAATTTAGTTTTGTGAAAAATGGAAAAGAAGCCCTTTGAAGTTCTTCCTCCTAAAAGCACGGCGGGCTTCTTTCTTTGCCCCTTCTGTTTGGGTCCAGCCACGTGCCTCGCTTTGGCCAATGGGATGTTAGCAGACACGCAGCAAGCAGACCCTTATTACGTGCTTATGTGGCTACGTGTGCGCTGTGCACTTCTGCCATCGCAGTGAGAACAGGCTCGGGCTAGCCTATCACACAGAGGAAGGGGACGTGTGGACAGCCACGGACCCCACCTACCACTGGCGCCAAGGCCAGCCTTGATCACCCAACCCCCCGCCAACCCCCAGGTACATAAGCAAGAAGAAATGATTATTGTTTTAAGCCCTGAATGTTGGGGTGGGGTTTGCTAAGCAGCAGTATTGTGGCAATAGCCGATTGATACGAGACTTCATAAAGAACTTAACTGGTCTTGTGTTCATTATTCTCTGCTTGAGAATACTCTGCTTGGGACTTTCTAAGGACACCTGTCTAAATCTGAGCAGAGGATGGACACCATCTGGTGGGAAGCCACAGAGTACATTTAACCCTCACATTTGCTTTGATGCCCAGGAGGACTCTCCTGGCACTGAGCTGGGGCATGTCGCTGCAAGACCAGTCAACACAAGACAGTTAAGAGGCTATTGCTCCTTGTACCTCTAATTCAGGCTTCTAGACTCCATGGGATACCAGAATTAATGCTTCTGAATTCAATACGACTTCAAAACACATATTTATACCATTTTTTTTTTTTTTTGACAAGGAAGAAATGACATATCATTTGCAAGGACACTGAGTGTTACTGAGAGCATATCATATATTTGCAAATAATTGATGTGGGTTCTTAACATAATTCTTCCTACTAATGGCACATAAGTACCTCCTGGACAATTCATGTTCTGCTCCCTCTTACCAGAGAGAATAATCAAGACTTGGCCTTGTTCACTATTAGCAAGGAGTCCATATAGAACTTTCATCAAGACAAAGAATGTTCTTTGAATTAGTTGAAAATAACTCATCTTTTTCAACCCTGTGGGAAGGAACCTATCCCTGTTATACAAATGAGGAAACTGAGGCTCAAAGATGAGTTTTCACTGTCACAGAATAAGTTGTAAAACAGGGACTTCAGCTCATGACACATGACTTCCAGTTAAATGCTATTCCTGAAGGATTACTCAAAATGTGCCTCCTCAAGTGGACAAGCCCTCCAGAGGTTAAAACAGTCTACAAAGTCTTCATAATGAAAAGTGTGATACCAGCATATGAATAGAATGAAAACCAATGAAACAGAATACAAAGTCTAGAAACAGACCCAACTATATGTGGAAATCTAACATATGACAAAGGCAAAATCTCAAATTACTTGGACAAATATGGGCTTTTAAAAAAGTGGTATTAGGATGAGTGGAGAGCCATTAAAAAATAAAAAGATAAAATAGGTGGACTCTTCATACTATATACCAGAATAAACTCCACATGGGTCTGAGATTTAAATGCAAAAAATAAAACTATGCAAATACTAAAAGAAAATATCAGTGAATTCTTCTCCCGTTTGTAGGGAGAGGCTTTCTAACTGTGACTCAAAGCAAGATGCACATACCACCTACAAAAATTAACTCAAAATGGGTCAAAGACCAAAATGTAAGAGCTTAAATCATACCACCCACACAAGAAAACAGAGGTATAAATCCTTATGACCATGGATTAGGCAGTTGTTTCTTAGATATGACAAAGACAACAAAAGAAAAATTAGATCCATTGAACTTTATAAAAATTAAAAACTTAGGTGCTTCAAAAGACATCATCAAGAAAGTAAAAAGACCCAGATAATGGAAAAAAATATTTGCAAGTCCTATATCTGATAAAGGTCTTGAATCTAATAAACATAAAGCATTCTTATAGCACAATAATAAAAAGACAACCCAGTTTAAAAATGGGCAAAGGACCTGAATAAAAAAAGATACACAAATGGCCACTAAATATATGAAGAGACATTCAACATCATTAGCTATCAAGGAACTACATATCAAAACTACAATGAGACACCACTTCATACTCACTAGGATGGCAATAATCAAAAAGGTTATGACAAGCATTGACCAAAGATGTGGAAAATTTGAACCATTATACGCTGCTGGTGAGAAGGTAAAATTGTGCATCCATTTGGAAAAGCCTGGCAGTTCCTCAAAAAGTTAAATGTAGAGTCACCATGTGACCCAGCAATTCCACTCCTAGGTATCTACCCAAGAAATACAAAAATTTGTGTCTATAAAAAATGTGTATATGAATGTTCAAAGCTATATTATTCATAATAGCCCAAAAGTAGAATCAATAGCTACTATGCCTATGTATCAAGAAGTTGAAAGAATTAAAGGAAAAAGGCCAAAAATCCCATGGAAAATTGTGCAAAATTCATGAACAGAAAACTCACCAGAATATATATATACCTACATGTGCATTTACCCTTCCAACACGCAATCCTACTTCTAAGGATTTACTTTAAACATACGCACACCTTCAGCAATACACAAATGCATATGCACAGGTTAGTCACTGCAACATTATCTGTAACTACAAAATACCAGAAACCATATCTAAAGGCCTGAACATAGGGAATGAATAGGGAATATGGGTGAATAAACTGTGGTGCATATACACAATGGAGTACTGTGCAACCGTACAAAAAATAAGGTGGACCCATGCCAGGCACAGGTGAAGGCCAAGAGCAATATCCTGGCCTCCCCAGGTCAGAGCCCTCAGGGAAGTTCAAGTTCAGGTTCTTGGCCAATGGAAAGCCTTGGAGGGACAACGGTAGGGAAGAGAGAAGAGTAGATTACAGATCCTGGAAGTGCATGACTTTGGAATGCTCAAAATACAAAGTGAAGGGAAGGTACGAACTCTCAGGATGCATCTGCATCTGGGGAGAGGGTGGGGCTGAGGCAAGCCCTGGCTATCACTGTGTAGGAAGTGACCTCCAGAAGACAGACCTATCCCCAGGGAGGAGATGCTCAAGCCAGCACAGAGGGTGTCAGGCTTGAGGCGCCATAAAGCCAACTATAGGTGCTCTACCTTTCACATAGGGCCCCCAGTTGCCGCCAGAGCTGCATCTAGACTCCTGATTGGTGGCAGAGGGGGGCGGGGGAGGAAGGGGGCTAGAATTTGGAGTCACACAGGCTTAGGTTCAAATCTTAGCATCACTGCTTACTAGCTGTGTGATCTTTGGCGAGTAATACAATCATTAGAACCTTGGTCTCCCTTTTATAATTAGAGAAAGAGGGTATCTATTGGGAGTGAAACAGTGGTCCTTGCTGGACAGTGTTAAACATGTCTGCATATACTCTGCTACCTTTCTCATGGGACAGTGGGGTCTACATCCCCTTGCCTTGAATCCGGGCCACCTTGGTGACTGGTCAACTAAGAGAGCAACAGCTTCCCTAGAGGTTCCTAGGAGTCAGGCCCTGGGCACATTATGTGCCTTATCTCAGCCAGCACTCACAACAACCCCAGAAGGTGGGTGCTCTTATTACCCTCATTTTATAGATGAGGAAACAAAGCCTCCAAGCAGTTGTGCCTCAAGGTCCCCCAGCTGATAACCATGAGAGCTAACATTTTTGTAGCACTTACTAGAAACCAGGCCCTGTTCTAACACTAGGTGGTGTTCTAAACACTGTTCACTGTGCTTTTTTTAGATACTGACTCCTTTAATCCTCAAAAATTCTGTAAGATAGGGGCATCTGAGTGGCTCAGTCAGTTAAGCATCCGACTTTGGCTCAGGTCACCATCTCACGGTTCGTGGGTTCGAGCCCTGCTTCGGGCTCTGTGCTGCTCAGAGCCTGGAGCCTGCTTCTGATTCTGTGTCTCCCTCTCTCTCTGCCCCTCCCGTGCTCATGCTCTGTCTCTGTCTCAGAAAAAAATAAACATTAAAAATATTTTTTTAATTTTTAAAAAATTCTGTAAGATAAATTCTATTATTATGCCCATTTTACGGATGTGCAAATTAAAACACAGAGAGATTAGGTACCTGTCCAAGGTCCCACAGCTAGTAAGAAATGGAGCCATATCCACACCTAGGCATTGTGGCACCCGTATTCCCTCACATTTCCCCAAAATATGGGCACTTGCGCCTTGACTGGAGGTCCCCAGAAAGCAAGAGCTGCTGGAGTCCCTCCCTCCGGTATCCTGGCCCCGCACACAGTAGGTGCTCAGAAAATGTCTGCCAAGATGAAATTAGTGAAATGACATTGGTTTTACCATCTGAAAGAAACTTTGGTTCTCATCTCACCAACATCTCAGAAAGCCTTTCATCATGCACTCCATGAAATAACCAGGCCTGATTTACTGATTTATCCTTTTTTTTTTTCCCTCAGATGCAACTTTTTCTTTTTTATACAGCCCATTTCTAGGTAGGCTCTATGTACACTAATGGGGGGAAATGTGAATCCAATTAACTTCAAATTTAGCTCGTAATGAACTTATCTCATTTTGCTACCAGCTCGGGTCTCATCGTGTGGCAGTAATTAACCACTGGGGGTTGTCACTCCCAGACACATGACACGGAGATCCTCCCAGCCCCTTGCTTCAAAGCCTTCCAGAATTCATTACCCTGACAGTATGAAAACCCTTCACTTTGAATACCACAGGGCACCAACCAAACTCCCCCTCTATCTACCTGACTGTGGGGGTGAGAGAAAGAAAGCCACTGAGAAGCATGAATTATTGGGGACAAGACGGGAGGTGAGTGCAGGATGCTGGTGATGACTCAATGGCCAGAGTGTGTCCGCCAGCCTTGACAGCCCTGGGGCAAGGGTCCTGCCCAGAGGAGAGGGATCTCCACACGCAAGGCCCAAGCTATGAGGAATACGGTGGGGCTGGTCGGGAAAGGCAAAGTCCCAAACCAGCCATGCTATCCACTGGGGACTCTAGATGCTCAGGAAACCTGTGCACTCCAGACAGGGGCAACGGTGACCTGCTGTGTGACCTCGGGTCAGCTCCGCCTCCTCTTGGGGCTCTCGCTGATTTTCAAAAGAAGCTGGAACTCTAGTATTCACTTCATCCGGAAATCTCCTGCCTATGTGGATGTTGACATTAATCAAAAAACACCTTGAGGGCCAAAGAAAACCTGTGCAAAGGTCATGGTTAGCCCTCAGACTGCCAATTTTCAATGTCCGCCCGGCCTCCAGTCCTACCCAGTCCTGTCTGAACCACCCTACCATCACCATCCCCACCAACGTCACCAGCTGCCATGTCTTTTGAGGACATAAGCCCTATGTGGATGTCCAGGTAACTGCCAAAGAGGTAACCACCCTGCAGGGTTGCACAGGCCAGAGCACAGAGTAAAAGCATGGCAAAAGTGATTTCTAGGCAACTGGGGCAGGAGCCCATGGGCTGCCTAAACCCCCTGCCATCTTCCTCATTTCTCTGGTGACAGCCCCAACCTGCCCAGGTCCGACTGTTCTTCCCTTTCCCCTGTTTCCTGGCAACCTCCTCTCACCCCCCCCCCCCCCGCCTCAGCCCTGCTCTGGACTGCCTGTCAAGGCTCCCCCGCCAGCGCCCCACGTCCAGCCACAGAACCGCTGAGCTCACCCTGAAGGGCACGGGGAATCACCTAGGAGCTCAGTCAGTGAGGGCTCTGAAGCCAGGGCTTCTGATTCTGTCTCGGGTCAAACCATTACACCAAAACTTGCAAACACTTCTACTTCTCCAGCAATTTTCCCAGAATACCTTTCCTCAGAATCACAGAACCGTAAGAAACCTTTTTGTGTATTAAGAAATATTATTTAAAATTTTAAACAAAGGTCATAAAGATGGGAAGTGGAGCCTTTCAATGTCACGGGCACTTTTTAACAGGCACCCCCAAGGATCATATCTCTAAGAGAATATGCCCGCGTTTGACAATTCTTTACTATATGAACAAAGCTCAGTCGCGGGCCAGTTACATGTTCATGTGTAGATTTCTACTGAGTAGAAAAGATAAACCTAAAGGTTGGGGTTTTTCTTGTTCCGGTAGGACATTAACCAATTTTGTGTCTAATCTAGCAGTTTTATTCCAGCATTAAAAAAAAATGCTGCCCTTGATAAAAGATATAAACCCCTGATCCTCAAATGCTCTTGGAACCACTTTTATCTTTTTATAGGTTCCCTTGTTAATTTATGAGTTGAATAAACCCTTCACATAGTCGTTCTATATTTGTACATGAGCTATTTTCTTAACTTTTTAAAGATTATACCTTGGCACTTGTTATAGGATAAAGTCAACCACGCCTGAGTGACATGAGCCAAAGATCTTCGAACAACATCAAAGCAGATGACAGTAAACAACTGCCACCTAAGGGGAGGGGGAGAGATCAGCCCAACACTGGGGACGCCGGTACAGGAGGGAACGCATCCCGCCCCCCCTCACACCCACGCGCATGCGTACACGCGGCGTGTACACCACCGGGCCCACTTGCTCCAGCTGGCGTTTGAAATATGTGACAGTTTGATCAAGGCTGCTCTGAAGTCTCCCTTTGTTTGGACCTGCCATGAGTACCGGGTGCGCCAAGCCGGACTGCGCAGAGGGGGGATGTTACACCTAGGGGGGCAAGGCCAGCCAGGCTATAACAGCGCAGCCTGGCTGGCAGGAATGGACATGCTGCACATCACAGAGGGGCCACATCCAGTCATCAGAACAGCCCTGGCCTCTCCGAGTAACAAGCTCATTAGCCATTGGTTTGGGCGCTGTTATTTACTTAATTTTTTTAAATGTTTGTTTATTTTTGAGAGAGAGAGACAGAGCACGAGCAGGGGAGGGGCAGAGAAAGAGGGAGGCACAGAATCGGAAGCAGGCTCCAGGCTCTGAGCTGCCAGCACAGAGACCGATGCGGGGCTCAAACTCCTGGACGGTGAGATCATGACCTGAGCTGAAGTCAGCTGCTTAACCAACTGAGCCACCCAGGTGCCCCAGGTGGTGTTATTTACTTAGAAGTAATAATCCTACATTTCTTTTCCCACAAATTGCTTAATCCCTGCTTTTCACTAGTCCTGACTGGCCTTCCCCAAACTTCCCTGGCCGAAGATCTAATCTGGCTTTGTAGAGCAGGGAAGACGACTCCAGGAATTCACTGGCCAGGGCGCTGCTTACTTTGCAATCTCAATCCTCCCCATTCCTTCATCTGAACCAACCTCATCTTCATCCTGGAATCCCTGAGAATTTCCAGACCCCAATACTGTGTTCCAGTTCTGACAGGGTGTTTGAATTTTATCCACCTGGGCATTTTAGAGCAGACCCTGGGGCTCAATCAATATTTCCACATACATTTGTGACATGATCCACCCCGAAGTAGCAACTGTTGATCCAATGTAATAATCCCATGAAGTCAGGGTTCTAATGAGTGAGGCTGCACCATCGCTCTGCCGTGCTCGTGGCTCCTGGCCTCCCTGCCAGGACAGGCACTGCTCCAGGGACAGACAGAGGCCAATATTTACAGCAGGGGGCTGCTGAGGGCAGCTGTGGGCCAGCTGGTGTCTTCATTTATTCATTTGTTCACGCCTTCATTCGTTCATCATCTGACACCGCCTAAGTTCTAAGCGTGTTCCTGAGTGCTCCAGAGGACTCCTGGAGAGCATAGTAGGAATAATAATATTCCCCAAATAACTGTACTTTATCATTTATTCAGCTCTTACCGTGTGTCAGGCACCACTCTAAGTGCTTGTATGTATTATCTCATTTAAGCGTCACAGACATCCTGGGAGATAGAAACCTTTAAAATCCCCAATTTGCACGTAAGATACCTGGCTGGAAAGAGGCAGAGCTGGATGCAAATTGAGGCTAGAGTCTTGTCCCTTTCCCACCCTCTCCCCACACTATTCTGCTTCAATAGGTGAACCGCAAAATACAAAACACACCTCTCCTCTGACCAACGGTTTTACTTCTAGAACTTTACCATTGGAAATACACAGAAAACTACACCAAGATTTACGTGTAGGGGAAGGAAAGGAGATGGGGCGGGGAGGGGGGGGACACAATACAAGAGTCTATACAACACAATGACGGGGTTCAATAACGATGCTTCCCTATGGTGGTATGTTAACAGAGTTTTGAAAGATGGGGTAGATTTGAATGTGTGGGAAGAGTTCCTAGACACATTATTGTGGGAATAAAATAAAGTACAGAAGATCCCTGTGTACAGTAAGATTCCATTTGTGCTAGTAGAAAGCAGACAAAAGTTATGTGCTGATACATGCATAAAGATGCTTCTGAAAGTATACACAAGGCACTGGACTTTGGGGTGAGGGGACTGAGGCTGGGGGAGAGAGATTTAGTTTTCATTTTATATTTTTCTGTATGGTTTGAATATTTAACCACATGCACCTATGACTTTTTATTTGAAATTAACTTTTTGATTTAAAATTAACTTCTTCTTACAAACCAGACACCGTCTATGTCCCCAGGGCCCACTCACAGTCAGAGGAGAGATAATATGAACTCACGATGTGCCAAGTACACAGATCCTCCCTTCCCCCTGCCCCCACCTTGGCAGGTCTCAGCCTACAGCTGTCGTGGAAGGGACTTCTTCCCTTTGAGGACAGCATCGTGACGGCAGGAGCACCTTGGCCAAGTCACATATTCACAGCTCATGGTCCCGCCAGGCTCCCCCTAAGCCTGCACCCAGCCCTCACATAGACAGTAAATACTGTGGTGTACCACCACGCTGAAATGTGCCATCAGGCGATCTCAGCCCTGACAATCTGGCTGTGGGTAGCCAAAAGGTGGGCACAAAGCCTGTCCCTAGAGTCCCTCAGGGCACCAGCTCTAGCGGGTCCAATCATTTGCACACAGTTCCAAAGAGCTCAGTGGCTCGGTTTCCCAGCGCCCAGCAGACTGAAAAGAGCAAAATAAAAAAGAGGGAGAGAGACTTCTAGAGCCAGGCAAGCTGACATGAGGAGAAGTGACAGGTGACAGGTGAGCAGCAAGGGTAGAGACAGGAAGACAATATAATTAGACATGAGGAGTCCAAACCTGAGCAGTCTGGGGTGCCTGGTGGAAGGGCAAGCAGCTTATCTACAGACCTCCAGAGGCTTTGCTGCCCTCTCGGGCGAGCTTCAGTAGTGCCAGTCCACAGAGATGAAGCTGGGTGCTGTCGCTGGGGAGGGTGAGCCTATGTCACTCCAGCAGCATCGTGTGCATCTCCTAGCCGAGAATCTGATATGACAAGTGTTTGGAAAGTTGGCCTGGGACCTGTATAATCACATGCAGCAGATGGTGAAAAGCCCAATTGTCCAGTTCAGTCCGGGATGTGTCCCTGGGGAATCCTTGGACAGTGCGGGGCAACAGAAAAGATCGCCCGAAGATTTGCTTGCTGATGGAGACCCACCATGCCTCCAGTCCTGGTTATGGTATTTGCCTACCCAAGCCTGATGGAAAAGACTGAAAATGTACCACTGACTCATAACATTTCAGAGTCACGGAGTCCTGTGGCGGGACTAAAACGTGGAGCTGACCCCATCCTCCCCCCACCACACACATTCCCGATTCAGGGCTAACGTAGTCTCATCACATTTTCCCACTGCCACGTTGCTAACGCAGGACACACTTCCCAATTCTAACAGCTGGGAAAGTCTGTTTTCCTGAGAGATGGATTCCACATAAACTAAGAGGAGTGCTAAGTGGAAAATGGCATGAAGGAGGGAAGGAGATACATAGAAATCATCGAGTCCTCCTGAGGTGACCTTCCAGACTAGGGGACATTACATCTCTGTAAAGGGGACAGTGCAGAATGGCAGCTAGGGACCAGGTGCACAGGCTGGCAGTATGCATGCAGACCCTCGCTCCACACTTGCTGGCTGTGTGATCTTGAGAGTTGCTTAGCCTCTCTGTGTCTCCGTTTTCTCATCTGTAAACAAAGATCTGCCTCATAAACTGGATTAAATTAACAAATGTACGTAAAGCCCCTCAATAATGCCACTGTCATTCCATGGCTCACCCGACAGTGCAGCCAGATCAGTCCCTGAAAGTGTGCTCTACTCACATCAAGCGGCTGTCACACGTGCAATGGCTCCCCACTGCTGACACAGCCACGAGCCATCAGCCAGGAGCACAGGGTCCCGAGCTCTGCCTCTTGCCAGCTGTGTGACCTTGGGCAGATGCCCAGGCTTCCTTTTCACATGCTGAAGGAAGGAAGGGGGAAGAGCGCCCCAACAGTTCCCCTCTAGTAGGGCGACTGCTCACCAGGGAGCTGAAGCCTGGTCTCGAGCCCCTCACTGCCCACCCCCACCTTCCTGCCGCCATCTTCCTTAGTGCCGTACTCCCGCCCACTCCTGCACCCACATAAAACACCAGAGGCTGAAACGTGAAAGGTGACCAGTAAAGAAGAAAAGAATACTTCACACGAAGGTGGAAAGCCTGGGGAGCGCTCATCTCCACCCTGCCCGGCCAGTGTGTGTGCCGTGCAATCGCTGACCATGCTCGACAGGGACAGACGGTAGACGCTAACTCAGTTGAGCTCTATTTCCCAGACATTCTTTCAAGTGCTTTGTGCACATTACCTCATTTGATCATCAAACAATCCTATGAGGTAAAAAGTAATATTACTGGTGGTGCTGCTGCGAGGCTGAGCCTAGCGACTTAAGAGCACAGCCTCCAGGAGCATGCTGCCCGGACCGTAACCCTGCTCTCCTCCTCACTGGTTGCTATGTAGCTTTGGGCAAGATGCACCTTCGCCTTCTCATCTGTAAAATGGGGCTAATGATAACACCATCTCCTGAGACTGCTTGAAAGAACTAGAAGAGTCAGGGCATGAAAGTGCTCCCAAATGAAAGTCAGCTATGTCTGTCATTACTCAGAGGAGGCAACAGAGGCTCAGAGAGGTGAAGTAACTTGCCCAAGGATGCACAAGTAGACACTGGACCAGGTGGAGGAGGTGGGGCAGGATTAGAAGCCCAGGCAGCCTGTGCTCTTAATCGCCAAGTTCCACATCAAGGATGGGTTTGAAACGAAGTGAAGCATGGTGGGAGGAACCTACTGGATCTTTCTAAGAGGAAGGTCATGGCTGAAGGATCAAGTTGAAGGCCCACTGAGGCACAGCCAGTGGCTTCAGGCAGGTCCTCTCCTCTCTCTGAACATTTTCATCTGTGAACCTGACTCCCAGTCCCAGGCCAACTACCTAGGAGATCAACAATGCCAGAGGTGTGAGAAATGCCTATTACCAGGCTCTCTGTTTCACGCCTGGCTGACAGCCTGTTTATTTCAAGAAATGGTCAATAGGTGAATGTCTAAGCCAGAAAAGCCTCAGATAGGCTTCTGATCTCTTCTAAGGGACTGAGGCCCATCACAAATCCTGAACCAGTGCCTCGGCCGGCCCACTTCTGGTCCTGAAGGTAACAGGATGGTGGACGTCCCAGGGATCCAGGCCTGGAACTGAGAAAGCCCAACCCGACAAGCCTCCCACCCCTTCAACTGTTTCTTCAAACTAAACAGAGAGGCCACGCATTAGGCAGGTGCACTGCCTGTCAGGGAAAACCAAGCCTACCCCGACGAGGCACCTCCCAGGGTGCATGGCAAATTAATGTGCTGCAGGGAACACGCATTAAATTGCGCTGCTGGTGCTGTGGCTGCAGAGACACCAGCCGGCCCTCCCTGGCCCTCCCCTCCCAAAGGTTGAATCAAGTGCCAGGGTTTCCGAGAGGCCCCACGTAGTTCGGCCTCTTGCTTGTAGGCCATTGCCAGTTCTGGGATCATCCCCGCCCTGCCTCCTTCAGGGGCTATTGGGAGTCCCAAAGGGGATCCCTTCACGTAACAGGAACGGAAGGGGCACTACTGAGTGATATGCATTATGCAGGGACAAGTGCAAGGGTCAGTCAGGCCTGGGTTTAATTTGCTAGTTATTTGCCATCTCACTGCTCACAGCTGGGGAAACTGAGGCTATCCGAGTCCTGCCCGAGACCTCATACATGGCAAACAGCAGACCTGAGATCCAATTCCAGCAGCTGGAATGAGGGCTTCCTGGAGGACAAGGCACTGGAGCTGGGTCTCAGTGGATACAGTTCCTCAGAGGGGTCAGGATTGGGACTCAGGCTGAGGGGTGGTGGGTTAGGCAGCACCGGTAGGTCCTGTCACACCTGTGGATGACCCCCGAGGAGCTGTGTGCTTGGGTCTGGGTCTGAGCAGAGGTTGGGGTGAGATGGGCGGGCTGCTGGGGTGTCATATCAGAGGGCTGGGGGTACAGAGGTGGGAACTGAGAACCAGGTTAAGGAAAGGGCACCCCTTTTCTGTGAGCTGACTTCACACTGACTCAAGACCACTCTGGAGGCGGGGAGCACCAGAGCCCAAAGGACGCTAAGGATCAGCCAGGCCAGGGGGTGCCAGCTGTGTTCCTCGGGGATCTTTGGGGCCTCTGGGACTCCCACTCCCTCAATCGGTGAACTTTGCTTCACATAAAGGGCTTCCCATGAAGGTTTTATCTGAACAAAAGTCTTCTTGACAAAAAAATCTTAAAACGTAACAATTGCTGGGAAGTCACAAATGGCCTCTTCTGCAGGTGAGTAAAGAGGCCCCTTCGAGGGCCAGGCCTTGCCCAGAGAGCCATGCACAGCCAGGCCTGGGCCCTAGAACTACCATGGTCCCTGGTCCAGATTTTCTTTCTTGGTTCTCTATTCATTTCCCACCTCTTTCCGCTCTCAGAACACCCCTCAAGCTCAAGAAACTAATTCCCAGTATTTTTTCCTTCCAGTAAGTAGTCCACGGCATGAATGTTTCTAAGGACGTAACCAGAGTGATCTCCTTGGTGAACATGTCTAAAGATGTGGGCATCTTCTTGAGCTCCACAGATGAGGCTGCAGTCGGCAGTGACCCTGGAGGCCAGGACTGGGCTGAACCCTCCTGCGGGGAGCAGGTGCAGAGAGTAGACTAGGGCCCAGGAGATAGGAGTGTGTGTGTGTGTGTGTGTGTGTGTGTGTGAGAGAGAGAGAGAGAGAGAGAGAGAGAGAGAGAGCACGACAGATTTTGTCACATCTTTAGATTTATTGACCTTTGTGGTCAGGAACATGTAGGGAACACGCACAAGAATCATATTTCATAGGATGTTCCACCAACTTCCTCCCTCTTTGCTACCAACAAATGATTGCACCTGGCTGAGCCTCACTTTCCAAACCTGCAAAATGGAGTCATAACCCTGCCCTGCCTCCTGGGTTCCTGGGATTTGGAGGAAGGAGAGAAGGAGGGAATGAAAAGGAGGAGAAAGAGGAGGAAGACGAGGAGAAAAAGGAAGGCAGAGCCTTCTGGTGGAAAAAAAAAATAGGAAACATTTACACGTGTAACCCAGCATGCCATCAGCTTGAGTTTTAAAGTCGGACGGGTCAGCACTTGCCACCTTGGCCAGGTCACCTAGGAGACAGAGCCTGGACTCGTGGCCTCTCCCCCACCCCCCAACCCAGTCCCAGGCCCCTGGTTAAGCTCCTTCAGGCTCCAGCCTTCGCCACCAAAATGAACCTCACCGGGGCAGGAGGACTGTGAGAATTAAAACACGCAATCAAACAGCTTCTTGACGGGAAATGCTTTGGAAATTTTCGGCTCCATTTACTTCTCAATCTAATTTTGTCCTCGGATGCACATTATGCTCGAGATGGGATCTCATGTGGTTTGCCCGGCGCTCCGCACACCAGCAGGAGGCAGCCAGCGTCTCGATTGCTGCTCTCGCCTCTCACCGCCTGTGAGCGGCATAATGAGGGCACCCAGCAGGCTCCAGAGTGGCCCTGGGCAAAAAGGCCCCGCCTGGACACTCTGGCACCCACAGCACCCAAGGCCCGGCCTCTCCCACCAACACCCCAGGGGGAAGGTTGGAGGGCACAACAACCAAGTCGCAGCCCCTCTGTATCCACAGCCAACTCTGGCCACAGTTCAGACTCCCATGGCCACCCCACCCGCAACCGTCTCCCTGCCTGGCCCCAGCCTCCCCCAACACGCCAGACCCTCTGTTCCCACCCTAAGGCTCCCCCACTGCCTCTGGATCCAGTCCAAACCCCTGGCTACCCTCCATTCCTACTGGAGTAGTGTCGCCTCCACCCCGCCCCACCCCCACCTCTACTCTGGCCCTAAACAGCTTGCTTTCTCCCCCATCTCCCTTCCACCCTTGGCAAATGTTCCTGCCTCACTCTGGCAGCACCCAGCCAACCCCACCAAGGTCACCTCCTGCAGAAAACCTTCCCCGATGGCCCCGCCTCGCTCTATCTGCCCAAAGCTACACACTCCCTCCTTACTGCTCTCAGAGCCCCTGGCCCAGCCGCACATCCCAGCGCTGCTTGGACTGCCCAGGGCGGCTGTCTCCAGACCACACTAGATTGACCCCTTCCCAGACAAGGTGTGTCCTGTTCACGTATCCCCGTGGTGCCTGCGCAAAGCTCAGCACAGAGCTGAGGCCAAACAAACGTGTACTGGTCCATTCGTTCGTTCCTTTGCTCAGAAAACGCTTTCCAAGCCACTCTTCAGGGCCCAGCACGTCAGGTGCTGGGATTTTGTGTCTTGTTTATTAAGTACAGGAAGCTTTCTCTTCAAGCCTCACAAGTGATACTTTTGATCCTCTCCCCTGAAGAGAAGCCACCAAATGAAACTCAGAATCTAGCCAAATTCTAACAAAGGGAAAAAGCCTCCCCCAGCCACCCCAGGGTTGGGGCTAGGCTTCAGGGTCCTTGCTTCTTCCCTTTCCCTATTCCTGCCTCCCAGGCCAGACACTTACCAAAGGTCACTCAATTCCAGAAAGAACAGCCCAACCCCACCGCCTTGTGGCCCAGTGGCCTCTACTCACCAGTGCTTTCCTATACCCACTACAATAATTTCTCCCTTTCTTTCAGTGGTTTCTGGGCTGTCTGCAGATGGGCTTAGGTTTGAACTTAATGGTATCTCAAATCCTGTGGGAAGGGATTGACAAATGTCAATAAATGACTCAAAGAACAAGGCCCTCCTGTCACTGTTCCCTAATTCTTCAAAAGTTTTTGGCCACCTGATGCCACTGAACACCCCTCTTTTGGGAATTTTCTACCTTAAGAGTTTAATCTTAGGGCACCTGGGTGGCTCAGTTGGTTAAGTGTCCAACTCTTGATTTCAGCTCAGGTCCTGATCTCACAGTTTGTGAAATTGAGCCGCAAGAGACAGAGCCCCGCACTGAGCATGGAGCCGTTTTTTTTTGTTTGTTTGTTTGTTTGTTTTTTAATGTTTATTTGTTTTTGAGAGAGAGTGTGTGTGCGTGAGTAGGGCAGAGAGAAAGGGGGGTCAGGGCAGAGGATCTGAAGCGGGCTCTGCACTGACAGCAGAGACCCCGATGCAGGGCTTGAACTCATGAACTGTGAGATCATGACCTGAGCCAAAGTTAGATTGCTCAACGAACTGAGCCACCCAGGTGCCCTGAGCATGGAGCCCAATGAAGAGTCTCTCTTTCCCTCTCCCTCTGCCCTCTCCTGCTTGTGCTTTCTCTCTCTCTCTCTCTCTCTTAAAAAAAAAAAAATAAAGAGTTTAGTCTCCTCAAGGCAGAAGCCAGAAGCTTGATCTCCCAGCCTTGGGATCTGCCCTTGCAGCCAGGGCACAGGCACCTTACTGGCTCTACCAAGCAGACACATGGTGTGAGTTGTTAACTCGGAAGCTGGTGACACAAAGAAGCAGGTGCCCATGTGGTGCCTCTGCTGAGGCCGAGGTTCTGGTGGTGACATCCAGTGTCCGGTGACAGCACTGTGAGCCGAGTGCTGTGTCCACAAGCCAAGGTACAGCATCTCATCAGGAGCGTCCTGATGTGTAGTCTCCTGGCTGTGAGGTGTCCAAGCCTCCTGAGTGTTCTAATAACCTTTGGAAAATCCCTCTTCTGCTTAAGCAGCCAGAGAGAATTTTGTTGATCTCAACTAAGAGCTGTGACTGCTACAGTCTCTAAGATGGAGGGCTTTGGGGGCCTGCTTTGGTCCTTCATAAATCACCTCTTCCCAGGCTTTTCCATAGCTTCCTCTCTCCAGGCATCAGTGTTTCCCCAGAGCCTCTTCCTAGATCTCTGCTCCCTCTCTACTTTTTCTGACTACACACCTTCACTGAGTGACCCATCTCCTCCATGCGCATGACTTCCAAATTCTTATCCCCAGCACTGACCCCTCCCCCACTACCCTCTGGGGGCTTCTGCCTGGGGGTCCCCCAAATGCCACAAAGTCCAAGTATCCAAACCAGCTCCGTTTCCCATTGTCTTTGTCTCAGCTGGTGGCTCCATTGTCCACACAGCCCCCCAGACTCCAACCAGGGGAGCCACCCTCGACTTCTGCATCTCACTATCCCCGACATTTGACTACTGCCAATTCTACTCCTCAAAATGTTTTCTCCATTCTCATCGCCGCTGCCTGGGTCCAGGTCCTCATCCTTTCTCTCCTGGACTTTTCCAACCACCTTCAATGGGTTGGGCTTTCTTGCTCAGTCTTGTCCTCATTATCTCTGCCCTCTGTCAAGACCCCAGAGAGACTTCTTTGAAAACCCTACTCTCAACTTAAAGCTCTTCCAGGCTCCCTGGCATCCGGAGGGTATGACTTCAGGTCACTGGCAGTCTCCCTGATCCGATCCCTGGCCACAGCCAGCAGCGCATCTCACCACTCCTGGAGCAGCCTGCACTTCTGATGCTGTTTTTGCACTTACCTCGTTCTCTCTGCCTGGTATGCTTTTCCTTCCTGCCCTCGCAGCATGACTAACCCCTGCTCGTTCCAATCAACTCAAGTTTCACTTCCTACGGGAAGCCTTCCTTGGCCACGTCCCCACACAACCTCAGGAAGGCATAAGCAGCTGTTCTCTTCCTCGTGTCACACCTACCACATCCTTCTACCTTTAAAAAAATGTATTGAGCACGTACATGCATTATCTCATTTAATTCTCATTAACAGCCCTCTGAGGAAAGTGTTATTCTCAGTTTTCAGGCTCAGGAAATAGAAGGGACCTTCCCAAGATCAGCAGCTGGACAGGGGTCAGTCCAGGGCTGTCTGACTCTATGCTCCCTCCGAGTGCCTAGCAGCCATGTCCTGTTGCTTCACCCAGGGAACTACCCTCTGCATTTGCATCTTGGCCAAGCCACTGTGCCTTACTGAGCCTCAGTTTCCTCTTCTATAACATGGGGATCGAGCCTCTCCCTGCCACCCTCCCAAGGATAGAAGTAAGATCTGAAGAACAACAGATGTAAAATCACTCGGTAAACTATAAAGGGTCATACACCCTTTACAGTAATGCAGGAAGGCATTAGCACACTTTTAGAATTTGTTCACCTTAGAATCAAAGGCCTGCCATCTCCTCCTTCCTTCAGGGTGGAGAGGACTCCCACTTTCCTCCCTGGCCCAGGTTGCCCCTGGGATATTTAAAGTCATCATCCAGCTATTCCCATCCCCCCTCCCAAAACACAATTGTGACAGTCAAGCAAAGAAAGGCAAGGGGAAAAATCCATAAAGGCTCGGCAAAGTGGCGGCCGGTGGAATTCTCCAGCTCCTGACCACCAGTTAGTGACGTCAGGATTTATAACTGTATTAAATGGTGTGACAGGCAGCCTTGATATATCAGTTCCCCCTTCTTCCCAAATCACAGACAATAAAAGCTTTGGCAGTGAAAGTCATTCATCATCATAAAGACCTGAGACATCCGGGCCATCAATTTCACTCACATCCTTAATACACTGGAGAGAGTGCAGGAGTAGAGCACCTCGAAAGGGGTGGTGGGGGGAGGATAAAAACATGAAGGAAGATTGAACAGGAATAATTACAAAGGTCAGAGAAGGGATTCCTCGGGGGGGCGGGGGGGAGGGTGCCATGGGCTGGGCCAGTCCCTGTCAGAGGTGTGCTCAGCCCACAGAGAAGCTGGGCAGTTGCTGGGCAAGTTCTAGGCAGCCTAGATCAGCATAGACCAGGCTTAGTGAGCCTGGAGTAGGAGCTAAAACAGGCTGCGGGACCAGGGGAGGGCAGGGAACCAGACCCTGGGCTCTGTGGCTCCAGGCTGGGTTCTATGGGAATCTTTTACTCCATCAGCCTCATTAGTACAAAAGAGATTTAAAGATAATAATAAAACAACAGGTATTTTTTTGTAATCTACCCCACTACTGGCACAGATGGCTATTTGTGCCAGCTATGGTCTTCTTTTGGGCAATACCTTTCGAGCAATTGTACAGACTGACACTGCTAGTTACAAAAGATACTGTAATCCTGCCAGGCCAACTGGGACAGAGCCACGTCAGACACGACCCCCACACGTGGCCCTGATCCACCCATCAATCTTGTCTGTGGTCTGTTCTCCAGATGAGGCTCTGGCCTGACTCAGAGCTCTGCTGGTCATGTCTCCTGCTAGCCACCAACGCCAGGCTGGTGAGAAGCAGTGTGGCACAGTGGTCAAGTGTGTGGCTGCTGCAATGTGACTACTTGCATTTGAAGCCTGGCTGCACCCGTTAGGAGCTGTGTGACAGTAAGCAACCTTCTGTGCCCTGTGCCTCAGTTTTTGCATGAGTAAAATGAGTTTAATAACTCTCTCATAGGGTAGTTAGGCAGACTAGACAAGTTAACATATACAAAGTGCTTAGAATGATCTCTGGTGCCCAGTGAGTGCGAGGCAAGTATGATCTCCCCTGCTGGTGACTCTGGCCTCCCTAGAGATGAGCTCCGGGGAGAAGGCCCTTACCCTCAACCCCACCCTGCACGCCACTCCCCAGATAGACTATCTGACCACCCTACCCTTGAGGTGTGCATGTGACACCTTCCTGGGTTAAAAGACACTTACGAAAGGAAGCAATGGGTCTGGAAAGGTAAACACATCTCTAGATGGGCAAGTTGGACAGACAGCAGGTGCCTGTTAAGGATCCATGCCCAAACCAGCCTTACCAAACCCTTACAGAAGATCTAGGGTGGGAGTACAAGTTCTACAGCCTCTTAGTTAATGAAAATAAGAACCAATTGGAGAGATTTTTTTCTGGCTGTGAACACTGGAGGTGGCGGGGGGCAGGGGGAGGAAGGTGGCAGACCAGTACAAGTTTTTGCATTTGCAGAAAAATAATAATTGCAATAATACATTACATTCAAATGTGCCTTATGCCTATCAAAGTGATTTGGGTATGTGAATCATGATAATCTAGGGGGTTGATAACCTTGGTAATAAGCTAAGAGAGTGGAGTTTGGGGGCAATTAGTAACAACCAATCACAGTGGACAGCTCATTTGTCCATCCATCCATCCAACGAGTACTTCCTAAGTACCTACTATGTTCAAGTTCCAGGGTAGGCTGTTCTGGGGAAGGCAGATATATTCAGAACCTCATAGTCTAAGGAGAAAATTAGGTTGGTAACAAAAAAGTGATACATCAAGGCACAATAGAATAGCAGGTGGGCTGATCCCCAGAGGCCAGGTGAGGAGGATATCACTTTGATTGTGGGGTAACCGAGAGGACTTCCTAGAGAAGGTGGCACCTGGGGACTGCTCCCTGCAGACATTCCCTGAAGGCATACAGGCAGAGACTGCCAGCAGGGCTGGGGGCTCCTCAGTTCCTCAGTAGGTGTCCTGAGAACCTTTTACAGGCAAAGCCCTGCATCTGCTCACATTTTCCCTCTTGCTGGGAGACAGGACCTGGGCACCTGGCACAGTCAAAGTGGCATGGGCTCCACGAAGACATAAGAAATGGCACAGATCCTTACAGCTTATAGCTCATGGGCACTTCACCCCAGTGCCTCAAGAAGGGATGAGCCCAGATTATAATTCGCATCAGCAGATGTGAAAACTGAGGCTCAGACAGGTGAAGGATGTTCCCAAAGTCACCAAGGAGTGTAGCAGAGCTGGGATGAAGATCTGTGACCCTGACTCCAAGTCAATCCAGTGCTCATCCTTTCGCAGCAGATGACCACCACCTCTTGGCAAATGACAAGCATTCTAAGCAGAAGAACCAGCAGAAGCAAAAGGCTTCGAGTCAGACCAGGCATGGCTGAGTTGGATGGTAGTAAAAGCACAGGCCTGGATAAAGGGTTCCATTGGAAAGCTTCACAGATGAGGTAGACAGATGGCAGTGACCAGGCAGGCTGAGAAACAAGGAGAAGAAGGGGAAACAGTCGTGTTCTGGAAGGACGAAGGCTAAGTCTGGCATGGAGGGAGGGGCACTAGGTAGGAGTCAAGGGATATGGGTTCCAGAGCTGTCTCACTTCGGAGACCCTGAGTTCTCAGTTCCCAGTGCTCCTATCTGCTCACCCAGGGAGTTGCACTAGATGATCTCTAAGAGCCCATCCAGCACCAAAATTCCAGTCCCTTAACCCTGGACACCTGGGGAGGGCATGACTGTTACAACAGTGGGTCAGATGGAGGAAACAGCCTGAGGACCAGCGGTGCTTACAGCCGTGCTGGGGACAGGTCAGGCAGAAGCAGAACAAAGGAGGTACCTGATTCCCTCCCAGATGGCGGGTCAGGCCAGGTATGAAGGAACGTGGAGTCTTCAAGGAGACTTTTATACCGGGCACGGGGGAGGTATGGGGAGGTATGACGGACAATATAATGACACCCCACCACCACCACCAAAGATGCCTACATCTGAATCTCTGGAATCTGTGACTATGTTACCTTATGAAGCAAAAGGGACTTCGCAGATGTGCTTAGATCAAGGATTCGGGGATGTGGAAGGGATCCTGGATTATCCAGATGGACTCACTGTAATCACCAAGGGTCTCCATATGGGGAGGTGGAAAGGTCAGAGTCACAGAGAGAAGTGGTGACAACAGGAGCAGAGGTCAAAGGGGAGAAAAGATGATACCCTGCTGGTTTTGAAGATGAAATAAGGGGCCAAGAGCCAAAGAATGCAGGCAATCTCTTGAGAAAGCTGGAAAGGGGTTTAAAAAAAAATCTCCCCTAGAGCCTCAAAAAGGTAACGCGGTTCCTTGATTTTAGGACTTTTGCCCTCCAGAAAGGTAAGATAATAAATTTATGTTGGTTTAAGCCCCAAGCTTGTGGTAGTTACAGCAGCAAGTAAAAACTACTAGAGAAGACGAGTGGAATATCCAGAAGAGGGAGCCATTAGGCCCGCTCAGTGCTGGACAGATCCCACCCCTGGTAAGCTCTTCCACCATTCTCTTGCGGTGGAGGACCCTGAGGCTCTCGGGCTCCGGCTGCTTTCCTGAGCTCCAAAACTTTATTTTTAACAAAAAATTTAGGGGCGCCTGGGTGGCTCAGTCAGTTAAGTGTCTGAACCGGCAGCTCTGCTGACAGTTCAGAGCCTGGAGCCTGCTTCAGATCCTCTCTCTCTCTCTCTCTCTCTCTCAAAAATATATATACATTAAATAATTTTTTTCATTTAAAATCAATGCTTTACATAGCATTTATTGTGCTCCCAGCAGGGGTTTTTGTGTGTGTGCTTTTGAAGCATCAACCCATTTTATCAATATAACAAGTTTCTATCCCCCATCTTATAGATGAGGAAACTGAGGCACACACACTCACATGCAAACAACTGAGCACCTGAGGTCACCAATTCATAAGTGGCAGAGCTAGGATCCAAAGACAGGCAGTCTGGCTCCAGAGTCTATACAAGAGAATGTGCAGTGTGATCAGCTTCCACAGACCCCAGTGGCTGCTAGTTTAACTGTGCTGCCAGTGAACGTGAGAGAGCTCTGCTTGGATACCTCTGACGATGTGGAGCTTACTACCAACGGGAACCATACAGTACAGAAGTAAGGAGAAAACCAGCTTTACTACTTACTGGTGTGTGAATTCAGGCAGTTTCCTAACTGTTAGTTGGGACAAAAATAGTACCTGTGTTCCACAGAATAAGGGATGAAATGAACCAAAGCACATAACAAATGCTCAATAAACATTAGCTATCATTGTTATTATCTCCCGAGGCAGCCTATTCCAGTTTCAGAGAGCTCTAGCTGTTAAAAAGTTCTTCTTTGCAGTCAACTAAAGCTTGCCTCCCTGTGGCTTTCCCTGGTGTCCTCCCAGAAGCCACACCTCTCCCCCAACAGCCCTGAGCACAGGGGAGGCAGCAGCCAGGCCCCAAGTCAGCTGTCGTAAGCCAACAGCACCGGGTGACAAGGTACCTGGCTTGCCCTCCTCCCTGGACCCTATCCTTCTCTGTCTGCAGTCCGGGTATTGAATACTGAGAGGGATTCCCCCTCCCCAGCCCTGAGAATACGGATTCTCTAGCTTGTATTGCTTGAGAAAAGTTCACGATGGTTCATCTAGAACATTAGAGAGGGTAGAAGTTCTGTCCCTATCAACATGTTGGGTATCCCTAAACATGAAATACAGTTTTCAAAAACTGAACAGTATGAGGAGTAAAAACCCATTTGTAGGAAATAAACTACAAGTATATAATGTGAGATCTGTGTATATGTATATATATATACACATATATATATATATGTATATATATATACATGCATAGAAAAGCTTCTGGAAGAGCATATACCAAACCATCCACTCTGATGGCAACAGCAGAATAGGTTAGGAATGGGGTGAAGGCATATGGTCACATGCAGCTACACACACTTTCACGCCATTTGGCTGTATCGTACCATGGGCACGTGTTGTGTTCTGAGTGAAAAGGAATTAGGAAATGGGGATCAGAAGAGAACAAGCCAAGCCTGAGAACAGATGCCTGGAGTGCCTGGTTCTCCCAGAGCAGTGTAGACATGGCCTTCTCCATGAAATGTTCCCCAAGGCCCACGGTCAGAGACAGGCCATCAGGCCCCCCTTGGTGCCCTTGCAGATCATGGCTTTGCCCATGGTATCTCTCTTTTTCTTTTTCTTGTTCGTTTTGTTTTGCCTTGTATATGTATCCACGTTTGCCTCCCCTATCAGACTGGAAGCATGTTGAGGGCAGGGTTATAACCCTCAAGGCTCATGCTAGGCTACAGTCTGACAGGAAGGAGGAGCTGGTTTTGATAAAGAGATGAATGAGTGAGTGAGTGAGTGAGTGAGTGATGAATGGCAGTACTCTGCAAAATGCCAGGCACTACAGTCTGGTCTGCTTTCTCCTACAAATAATGGCAAGGCAGCGGAGATCTCTGACTGGGAGAACAAGCTAATGAAATCGCTATTTTAGGAAGATGGATCACAGCAGGGTGAGCTGGGAAGCCTGAGGCCCAGAGACCTGCTCGAAGGCTATTTGGAAAGGTCGGCTTCCAAGCTGCTCGCAAGTGTAAAAATCTATGAGTGCATTACCAGGACAGCCATCCAGCTTTGTTTATTTTTATCCTATGAAATCCAAGGTCAGAAACAACTAGAGTGCTTTCTGCTGAAATTATTTTTTTTAATTGACACTGCACTTTCCACAAATATTAGTTCATTTATTCAACAAACAGTTCTTAGGAACACTATGCTAACCTGAAAGCAAATCATATTTCCCTTTGATGTGCATTTTAATTACAGAGATGCTTGAATTTCATTTTGGCTTTAAAATGATAAGACCTCTGAGTATCCTTCCAAGCACAACATCCCAAAATTACAGGTTTCTATAGAATCTACAACACCAAGTCTATTTGACAAACCTATACCAAATACTTTAAACCCCAATCAGATTCACTTGGAATCTTTCTGGAATGCAAACAGCCTTGTATCTATGAGGAAGGTTCCAGTCTCAGGTGCCGGGTTTTCTCTCTGGGACGTGCTCCCCTGAAGCACAACATCTAGTTTGGAGAGAGTGTGACATCACTGCATTGGGATCAAATTCCATGGTGTTGCACATTCTCGGGACCTTTGCACTCAGTCCTCCAGGCCTTCCCACTGCATGGGTTACACGCTGAGCTGATACTGGGGGAAAGCCATTCCAGCCAGGCAGAACAGCCTGAGCAAAGGCCTGGAGTCGGAAACAGGCAAGGCCAGGTGGACAGCATGTGGCCAGCCCTTCCTGGCTTGGCAGAGGGGTTTTCTGTTGGGGAGGAGGAGGAGCAGGAGGAGACAAGGAAGGATGGGCTGCAGTAAAGTCAAGAACTCATAAGCTCACAGGGGCTGCAAACATGGTAAATTAGTGAGCTGTCCAGTAATCTGGGGCAAACAGAAGACTCACCTATAGGGGGAGCCACTTCTCTGCTCTACTGAGTGTAGCTGCATGGGGATGTGGACTGAAAGGGGACAAGTGTTTCAATTTTTAAAGAAAGGTTACACATTTTAATCCTTATGTTAAATCTCCTGATTTTAAGGCACTTGTAATAATTTTTCAGTGTTTATTTATTTTTGATAGAGACAGAGTGTGAGTGGAGGAGGGGCAGAGAGAATGGGAGACACAGAATCTGAAGCAGGCTCCCGGCTCTGACCTGTCAGCACAGAGCATGACACAGGGCTCGAACCCACAGACCAGAGATGGTGACCTGAGCCTAAGTTGGACGCTTCATCAACTGAGCCACTGAGGCGCCCCAAGGCAGTTTTAAATTTAACGTTTTGACAGTCATATATTGACAACATTTGAAAAATTAAAAATGTAAATGGTATTCGGTAAAAAAATCCTCTTCCCACATCCAGCTCACAGCCTCTGCCTAAACTGGGTTATTAAGTTCCTGAGTATCTTTCCAAGGTTTCTTGATGCATGTGTGCACAAATACAAATGTGTTTCCATTGTCCCTCTGTTCTTTACACAAAAGGTAGCATTCTGTACACACTAGTCTTGCTTTTTTCATGAATAATGTATCTCAAAGCTCCTTCCCTATCAGGACATAGAGAGCTTCCTCATTCTTTCCTACAGCGGCACCACGCTCCATTGTATGGATCAGCTACTCTTCACTGAAACAGTTCCCTACTGATGGACATTCGGGTTGTTCTCTCATCTTTAAAAAGTTAGCCTAACTTCAGGCATAGGTTGCTAATGGGAACAGAAATCACTTTCAGTGGAAAACAGCTTCAGGCCAGTACTGTTGAAAGACTCTTTGCCTTTGAGGTAGTGAAATCACCATTACCAGAGGTGACCAAGCCCTGATGTAGAATAGATCCTTGGCGGGGAGAGAGGTGGGGTGGTAAAGAGATGGGCTACTCAACCTCTGAAGTTCATTTCCACTGACTGCAAGAGTCCCCAAAGCCTGATCCCACCTAGCAGCAGAGAAAGAACTAAGAAATGGCCTCCCCCTTTCCACATCTCATTCACTCGTTCATTTCACAGCTAAAAGGCATTCACTGAGGCTGTTATCTTGTCAGGAATACCTTGCCGCCAGATCTTCCCAAAGCTTCTCATCCCTGGGATCTCAGATCAAATGCTACCCTTTAGAGAGGCTGTGCTCCACCCCCTGCCCCACTCACCGTCTCTTCAACCAGCTAGTTTCTTAAAACACGTGCCATTATGAAATGAAATTGCACATTTTGTTTTCTGTTTCTGTGAACTGTCCAGCTCTTCCCAGCAAGTAAGCCCAGTGAGGGCAGGGACTGTCCGCCAAGATCACCATCATTCTCCCAGCTGGGCACAGAGGGAGTCCAGTAAACAGTAACTATTCATGTTACGCTCTTTTCCAGCGCACACAACTTTGACACCCCAGCACCTTTGATGGGAGTCCGAGGAAAGTTCCATGGCTGAGCCTTTGGTTATAAGCTGTTATGCTGTATTGTAGCTTTAATTATATTTTTGAAGCAACTCTGGCAGACTGGATACATAAGGAATTTCTCATATTTTAGTTTTTGTTATTTATTATGATTTCACTCTGAGGGAAGGGATATTTAGTTGGGTCTAGTGGAGCCTCAAAGGCTCATAAAAAACAGATCTAAGGAAATGTTCCCGGTGGAAAGAGGAATAAATGGCTATTCAGAGCGGCTTGGTGCTGGCCAGACCCTTTGGTACAAGAGCTCCGAAACATACTAATAACTACCATCAGCTGAGTGTTTACACATGCCAAGCACTGTGCTGAGATTCCTCATGGACCATTTGTGTAATCCTCACAGGAAGCCTAGAGTGAGTTCTGTTTGGGCCTCATTTTATAGATGGGGGACCTGGGCATGGAGCCTAGTAACCTGCCCTAGGTCAGCCAGCTAGAACATGGTGACACTGAGCTTCAAGCTAAGCAGTCTGGCTTCTCTGCTGATATTCTCAATTACATGCTAGAAGAGACGCCCTCTGAAACTGTAAACTGGGATTTTTTTTTTCCCATGCCATCACATAACGGCAGCAGGCCACGAAGGTCAGGGCTCTGGGAAAGCCCTAGCTCCCGCTCTAACTCACTGGATGTGGCCCTGAGCAGGGCACCTCTCCTCTCCAGACCTAGGTCTCCCCAGCTGTCAAGTGAGTATCTGGACTGCACGACCCTCCCACCCTGCCCATCTGCCGTCACGATGTTTGTCCTGAGGGGGGCTGGGAAGTGCCAACTGGATCCTGGACCCACCAGACTCCCTCAACTACCCACACATGCTCAGGTGCCCCCGTGGTGGCTCTCAAACTCTCTCCCCCCACTGTCTCATTATATCCTTGCAACAGCCAAAGGAGGCATGCAGGGCAGGAACTGTCATCCCCTTTTCATCGATAGGAAACCTGAGGCTCAGAGAGGACAATCTATTTGCTGAAGAATAGGACAATTAAGTGGGGAAGTCCAGGCTTACGCCCATTCCTCTGACTCCCAGTCTACCGCTCTTTCCTCCAACCCTCAGTTCTTGCTCAGATGACAAAGTCAGAAGAGGGTGGGCTTTCTTGGGCTTCCAGGTTTGGGATACTGAGGTTCCAAACATTGAACCTGGGGGTACAGCAAATCAGAGCTAGTGGTCTTGGGGACTTGGTGGCATTCTGTGTGTCCCTGTAGGTGCCTACCCATCTGCTGCCCCAGCACTGGTCTCTTCTACTTAGAGGGCACAGTGCCCAGGGGGAGCCTCATACCTCAAGAGGTATCCACCACGCCAGTGTTTCCCAAACTTATTTGATGAGAAGGAGCCTCCCTCAGTCTCCTCTCTCCAGTCTAACTGCTGATGCAAAAAGCCAGTCCTCAGGGGACGAGGCCAGCAAGGACACAGGCTGGCCCCATTCCTTTGTTCTTTCAGGGAAGGGTCAGGTAGGCACAGCGGAGGGCAAGACTGCCGGGCCCTTCACCAGAAGGGAGGTGAGCAGGAGCTGGCCTGCTCCCAGGCCTGGCACCCCAGCCGTTGTCCCCCCCCACCCCGCCGGCAGCGTAGGTACAGTGGCTGCCACTGGCAGGCCTGTGGCCCAAGGACACACCTGCAGATAATTAGTCCCAATCAGGACGGACCCCAACTGCTGATGATGCAGGAGAAGCGGGCCATGTCACTGGTTTGCAAATGGTGAGCCGCTTCTGGACCGTGGCCCGGGCTGGTAGAGCAGGGGTTTAAGTTAATATTTAATGTGGCATATAAACGATGGAGAGAAATCGACTCATTCTCTAATGAGATCTTCCCTGCACAGCACGGAGTGCAAGGGCCGAGACGGAGCAGGACGGAGGCCACCTGCCTCCCCCCGCACCCCCACTCCAGGCTGGTACTGCCCAGCCAGAGCCCTGGGCTGGCTCACAGAGCAGCTGAGCGCCAACTACACTCTGGGCTTTGTGGGGAGGGGAGGAGGTAAGGCGTGGGGCCGGAAGGCTCAAGGTTTCCCTGAGGAGTTCAGAGCTGTGTCAACACATCCATGAGCACAAGGGAATTAAACAACTGCTATATGGTGACACGGAGGCCCATCCTAACAGCTCCTGGAGGCATTCCTTCGAGGTGTTCTAACACTCCTCCGTGGGGTCAGCAACTAACTGCCCCCTAGAGGGTGTTCTGAAAACTTGTGGGGGCTTTTCTGTAATTCAGGGGCATCCCTGCCTTGCAGCGGAAGAGTCCCCACCGTGACGTTTCCTTTCATCTTGCACTTCTGTCATGTCCTGCCAAACAGGACAGGTGAAAAATCTGTTTATAATTATTTGAGTCTAGCGCTGAACTTCATTTACATATAAATGTGAACTGGCAATTTCCCTGGTTTTCCTATACACTGAATTTCCTAGGAATGCAACTACTGTGTAAACCGAGCAAAGCTCGTAGCTTATTTTACTTGGAACTTGGCCAAAGCTCCTCAGGTATTCATAAAACCATGCTCGCAGTATGAGTAAGTAGGAGTCCCTAAGTCTGTGTTCGAGGCCGTGGCCTTCACAGTGATTCTGCGCATGGGGCAAGCCCTGAACTACTTCGTTATTTCTTGCAGTGTAGACACGCAGGGTATATACTTATCAAAGTACATACTATTTAATTATAAGCAATTTTGCTTTCATTCCTCCTATATCTCATGATTAAGGCATTATTTTGATTTAACTTGAAATCAGATGTGAAGACAGGCCATATTTTTTATGAACTTAATTTCAGGAGAGTAAAGGGGCACCATTAATATTTGCAATCCCAGGGCGCCTCGGTGGCACAGTCGGTGGAGCATCTCTTGATATTGGCTCAGGTCATGAAACCGGGGCTGTGGGATCGAGCCCTGCAACAGGTTCTGTGGAGCCTGCTTGGAATTCTCTTCCTCTCTCCCTCTGCCCCTCTCCTTGGCTCGTGCACACATGCTCTCTCTCTCTAAAATAAATAAAATGAAAAGAAACTGTTTCCTATCCCTAGGGGGACTAGGCAGAGAACCCCAACACCACAAGGACCCATAAAGCAGGAGAAGAGCTAGTGATCTTTTTTTCTTTTTTTTAATTTTTAAATGTTTTTTATTTATTTCTGAGAGAAAGAGAGAGAGAGACAGCGTGAGCAGGGGAGGGTCAGAGAGAGAGGAAGACACAGAATCTGAAACAGGCTCCAGGCTCTGAGCTAGCTGTCAGCACAGAGTCTGACGCGGGGCTCGAAACCACGAACCATGAGATCATGACCTGAGCTGAAGTCGGACGCCCAACTGACTAAACCACCCAGGTGCCCCAGAGCTGGTGATCTTCTAATGAATCCTCATTATACAAGCCTCTGACCTGCCTGTGTGTGTCGTGCCTGTGTGTGTGTGTCCTTTATATTTTTTCGCACCAACGGGATCGTACTTAACACAGTATTATAAAAATTGCTTACTTACTTAAAAATTTATCTTGGACCTTTAGTCATTCCAGCACAGACAGCTCTGCTTACTTATTTTTAATTGGTTTAATTGGTCGCATACTATTTTGTGCTATGAAGGAGCCATCGTTTATTTAACAAGCTCCTGTTGACAGACACTGCCTTGTTTCCATTTGCTCGCCGTTATAAATAATTCTATAATTATCATACGGATATAGGTATCACTGTGCCTCTGCAGGAATAAATCTGCGACCTGCTTATGAAAGTTCTGGGTTAGAAGGTAGGTGGGTACATTTATATTTTGGATAGATATTGCCAAATTTCCCTCTAAAACAGGTTACACTGATTTGGAACAGTGTATGAAAATATTTGTTTCTCACACCTTCTCCAATGCTTGCCCTCCAGAAACATTTCAATCTTTGATAAGCTAATCGAGTTTTTAAAGTGTCTCATGGTTGTTTTAATCTGCAGTTTTAAAAGCATGTGTCGGGGGGCGCCTGGGTGGCTTAGTCGGTTAAGCGTCCGACTTTTGCTTAGGTCATGATCTCGCGGTTCGTGGGTTCGAGCCCCGCGTCGGGCTCTGTGCTGACTGCCAGCTCAGAGCCTGGAGCCTGTTTCAGATTCTGTGTCTCCCTCTCTCTCTGACCCTCCCCTGCTCACGCTGTCTCTCTCTCTCTCTCTCTCCTAGAAATAAATAAAAAACATTTAAAAAAATAAAAAAATAAAAATAAAACAAAATAAAATAAAAGTATGTGTCGGGTACGTATCTTTTCATATGCTGTTGGACATCTGCATTTTTTCCAATGAATTACCAATCCATAGTCTTGACTTGTTTTTCCTACTGATTTTTTTCTTATTCATTTCTAAAAAGCCTTTTATGTATTAATAAAATTAGCTTTTGTCATCCGTATTCCACTTTCCCCTCCTAATTTTGTTCTTTGTCTTTTGAATATTTTTACATGCAGACCAAAGATTTACATTTTTAACAGTCATTTATACTAATTTTCTTTGTCTTTTATATTTGAAACAGATTTTAAAAGGCATTTTCTGCTCTAAGATTATAAAAAGCATCCCTCATTTTTTTCTAGTTTATTATGGTTCCATTTTTTACACTGAAAGGGTAGATCAACTTGGAATTTATTTTGATATAAAAAGTGAGGTATGTATCCAACAAGCCTAGCTGTCCCAACACCATTAACTCAATGATTTATCTTTTCTCTACCTATCTGAAATACTACATTTCTGAATCCCCCTATCTATTTGGATCCATTTAAGGACTCTCTATGCCGTTATATTTGTCCTTTTACTTCAGTTTCATACAAATAGTTTTAGGGGTGCCTGGCTGGCTCAGTTAAGAAAGCAAATGACTTGTGATCTTGGGGTCATGAGTTCAAGCCCCATGTTCGGTGTAGAGATCATTTAGGTAAATAAATAAATAGTTTTAATTGCTGTTGCTTTATCATAATGTTTTTAAATAGGCTATGACTTTTGCTCATTTCTCTATTTCAAAAATTTTTAAGCTATCCTTCTGCGCTTATTTTTCCAGTATTCAGTGGCATTTTGACACGTACCCCCTCAAAAAATTCTGTTGCTATTTGATTGCGATTGCTTTGAACTAGTAGATTACTTAGAGAAAACTGACATCTTTATGATATTGAGTCTTCTTCCCCTAGAACAAGTTATATCTCTCCATTTATTCTTTTATGTCCCTTGGTGGAGTTTAAAGTGAAGTTTATTCCTCAGCATTTTTTGGGGGGTACTATTGTTAAAGGACTCTTTTCTTCTATTGTTTTTCTAGCTAGCTGTTGTTTAGTCACCAAAAAAGCTAATGATTATATTTATAATTAGAAAACTTCCAATATTTCGACATCAAGCGTACCGTTACACAAAATCAAGCAACACCAAGACATGGGTAAACTTTTTAAAAATAAATTAAATTTTTAAAACTTTTAATACAATAAAATAGCTCTGAATTGCACGTGATCACGAAGTGGTCCTGGACATAGTTAAGAGCTCTTCAATTCATGCAATACTGATTTTTCCCAACAGCCTTCATCTGCCCACCTCATAACTTTCGTTCATAGCCCTGTGTGGTCCGCCACAGAAATACCCCCTCAGCAATGAACACGCAGGAAAACACACCTCTCTGGAAGGGCATGCAAAAGAGCCCACTATCTCTACTTCCCGCAGAAGAGGCAGAGAATATTTCTTCCAAGGTAGCCATCCACTACCTGAGTGCTTTTAATATTCCACAGCAGGTAATTTAATGTGGTTTTTAGGAAAGATGAAAGTGAAAAGCAACACAAAGAGTAATAATGAGTCAGAGACTAGAATTATCTCCAAAATTAAAAAAACTTTTTTTTTTAAAGATCAAGCACGATTCTGACTTGGGTCTGAATCAAGTCTTTGGTCAAAGGTTTACCTGAAAACCCAATCCACACCCAGACCTTGCTGCTTGGGCCAGCTAAAGGCTTCTGGGACATCAGGGGAGAGGGCCTCATGGGGCATCTGTGCTGCTAGTAAAGCCTCGCTCTAACGGAGGCCCCCACCCTCTATCCCTGTCCTGGTGCTGACACCTCCCCACCTGTGCTGGCCCAGCTGCCCCCGACACTGGCCAGGATCTGCAAACAGGGCCTCTGCTGCTTCTACCTGAGCCCCATGAGCCTCGGTGCCAACCTCTCAGCACAGATCTCAGAGCTGGGTCCTCTCTGTCTCAGAGCCCATGTGACATCCAGCCCTCTCCTCTAAAGCTCTAACCCGAGCCTACACCCAGCTTCCCTGGCTCAACCATAGCCCACCTGCACTTCTAAGAACTCCTTGTCTCTGTTACTTCTTACCACGTCCTGGCTACCAGCCTGTAGGGACATCCTGCTACCCCCAGCTGGACCCCAAGGCTCTGGCCCAAGTGCACCCTCAAGCCTCCTATTATCTTTCTGTATAGTATCTGAGACTGCTTCCTGCCCGCCAGTTCGGACAAACTTCCAGGGTCTGTCTTTCCATGTTATCCCACTGCTGCTGGGGCAGGAAGAGGTGTCTGCCTAACCCGGCTCTTGCAGTCCAGCCTTTCCTGCAGCAGCAAGCCCAACAGAGTGACCGGCCACCATGAGAAGGCTCTGAGAAGAATAATAACGGCAACATGTATCAGGTGCTTGCTGTGTGCTAAAGAAGAGCCTAAGCACTTTGGATGTATTATCGAATCAATCCTCACAATAAGACTATGGGCTAGGTGCTATCTATGACCATTCTCATTGTAGAGATTTCTTTAAAACATAGCCCAGAATTCTTATATAATTTACCCAAGATTCGACAGTTAGTCAATGGCAAGTTCAAATCCAGCAGTGCCTCCAGAATCCAAACCCAATCTTTATACTGACAGCTAAAGAGGCTGGCCCTGGGCCTTCTAGAAAGGCAGCTGCATTGCATACGCCAAGCACCTTCCAGCCTAAACCTCTTATCCTTCCTGACTCAGCCTCTGCCTGAAAATCTGAAATACCAATGCCAATCTGCCAGGACTCTGCTCCTTCTCAAGTGTCACCAGCCAGGTTGCCTTTCCCATGAGAGGGATAAATCCCAGATCTCTGAACCCCCAGCTGTACCCACAGGAGATCCCGAAGCCACCACGGCCCCTCTTGTCATGGGCCTTCCCAGCCCTCTGTCCCAGCTCACAGCCCATTTGGCACTTGCTCTCCTCCAGCCTTATTAGAGCGATATACAGCCATGTCTCATCACAGCTCTAGGCCCCGGCAGTCTCCCGCCTGACGGATTCCAGGGCCCCAGAACCTTACTAAAACAAAAATCGCCAGTCAAGTCCAAAAGCACCAAGCTACTCTTCGCCCCTCTCCATGCAGGCATTCTCAGTCTCTATCAGTCTCTCTCTCTCGCCCCCCCCGCCACCCCAGGTGCCCTCACCTGTCACAATGGGGTAGGACTGTGGCCCAGGCACGCTGCTCCCAATGTCAGTGGGGGTGGGGCTGGTCAGGTTGGCCTTCATGTCATCCAGCCCTCCAGCCAGCGAGGCCATAGCTGAATACTCCGTGGTCTGCAAGAGGAAACAAAACAGAGATATCTCAGCATCAAGACTCCAAAGCACCCCAGCCAAATGCCACGGCCACATTCTGGGGTTCAGCCACCTAGCTGGGCTAGCCCAGGCCAGTGCCAGGGCCCATGGGGGGCTCACAAACTCCCCAGTGTTGAGAAGGCAGATTCAGCTCAATAGAACAAGACAGGTGTCCAAAGTCGTCCGTTCTCCCCAGGTGAGGAGAGAGGTGGGTAGGAGTCGGTGCAGCTTCACAAGAATTCAAACCAGCTTCTTGTGGCCTGCAGGCTCCATCTGCCCAGCCCCAGTGGCCACCGACAATGTCTTGAATGCAGGGAGGAGATATCAGTAACCAAAAGCAAGGCGGAAATAAGGGTCTTGGTGCCAAGAGGATAGAAAGAAAAGTTTCTGATTTCAATCCCCTTAAACCACAGATGCAGAGCGTAACAAGGTTAAAAAGAATTTGAGAACTCATCCACGCCAAACCCTCAATCCACAGATGAGTAAACCAAGGTCCAAGGCGAAGAGGGCTTTGTCCATGGCCATCGGGACAGAAGCCCAGTCCACGGAGTAGTACACCAAAAACTCTCACTCAAAATCCAATTCATCCAACCAAATGAACCACAGTTTGGCAAGTGTGATGAATTCTGGAAACAGGTAAACTATATGCCACAAACTGTGAGGTGCACACATCTGATTTACCAAGTCCATGCCAGCCACGGGCACTTGGCCTGGGGTCACGCTCCTTCCTTTAAGCCATTTCATGAAATCAGAGCTTGCGACGCATCATTTCCTTGGCATCTGAGTCACTCTCAAATGGTCTCCAGAAGATGCCAACCTGGGTCTGCCCATTCAGGAACAGGCCAAATCGTTAAGTATGAGTTCCAAGTTTCTTCCTCCCACCCAACCCCCAGGCCTATTTTCAGGTAAAGAAAGTATCTTCAAACACCCAAACCAGAGACTTTGGTTGTGTGTGCCACGCTCTTGCAGCGAGCAGTCCCCTCCAGGACTCTGGCCTCGCCCATGGAGGGCACATCCCTGTCTGTCCAGGGTTATGTCCTTGGCAGACAGGGACAGGGAAGCAAGCCGCCTTCTGAAAGGAGATACAGGCCCCCGGGGAGGCCACAGGGAAGGGAACGAGGGGAGCCGCTGTGCCAGAGGCAGGCAGCGGGGACTCAGACTCAGGCACGGTCCTGGTGCTGCTTTCTACATCTGAACTAGAAAGTATTTCTTGGGCAGCTCTTCCTGGGATCCATGAGGAGTGCAGGCCCAGGCACCCCGCCACAAGTCTCACTGAGGACAGCTCTGTCCAGAGCTCTCAGGGCTCTCAATCATCTCCAGCAGAGGCCAATTCTGAAACATGCAGAGAAGAGCACAGGCTTCTACGGGAGAAGGACAAGACAGGGACACGCCTCCCCGACATCGGGAATCACTATAAGGCTGCAGTAATTAAGAAAGGGTAGGATTGGCACAGGGACAGATAAATAGATCAATGAAACAGAAGCGAGTCCAGAAACTGATCTGTGCATATATGGAACCTTGATATATGAGAGAGGTGATGTACAAATCAGCAGGGAAGGATGGAGTCTAATAAACAGTGCGGGGGTAACTGGTTATCCATTCAGAAACAAGGGGGAAAAAAGAAATTGGGTCTTTACTTTACACCAGACACAAAAATCAATTCCAGGTGGATTGGAGACCTAAATGGGAAAGGCAAAGGCATCTTACACGGTCAGCTCTAGGTCCACTCAAAAATCCTTGGGAACAAACCTGCCCTTCAAAAGGAAACAAGTGGTTCTGGGATGCTCACACAGGGTGGGTCCCAGTCATCCTGCTGCCCTGATCCAATGCCGCCTCCTCCAGGAAGTCCTTCCTGACTACCATTCCTTACGAAGCAGGACCCCTGCCTTTGCTCCTCTGGCCCCACCAAGGGGTATCAGGGAAATAAGAACCATAATCTTCACAACTGTGTCAAAAGCTCACATTTCTTGATCACTTACTCTGTGTCAGGAGATTTACCTGAATGTTCCATTTAATCCTCACAGTAACACCATGAAATAGGCTCTATGTTATCCCCATTTTACAGATGACGGACCTGAGACCTATTATAGAATGGAAGTAGCTTGCCTAAAGTCACACACTTTCCAGATGCCAGAGCCAGGATTCCAAACCGGATCCATCCTACTCCGAGGTCTTGACTGCTACTCTAATGATTTTCATACCGTGAGTCCTGGCCCGTAAACAGATGTTAAATCAACCTGCTAGTGCCAATATCTAAAAAAATGAAATCAGAATGGACGAGAACGGAAAATATCCAAGGTTCTCACACACAGAAAGAGAAAGTCCTGTTCTGAAAATCTCTGTTTCACATATAAGTGGAGATGAAAATATCTTTCTTGCTTTAGATCAGAACCAGCAAAGTCTTCATTCTACGCAGCAAGGAGCTGTTGGGAAAAGGTCACTGTCTGGACTTCATGCCCTGTAGAATGAGATGTGGTCATGGCGTTGGCCATTCGGCATTTGCTGAAAAAGGAACTTGGAAGTAAATCTCCCTGGAACAGCTCCTTCAGTGTATCGCCATGAGCAAAGGCAGGAGGCCAAAACACTTCTGCAAGGGTCTCTTCTGAGATGATGTTTCCTAGAGTTCCTGGGTCCCTGGGGTAGAGGATGGGGCCCCTTCCTCCCTGTGTTACCAAGAGCCCTCATGGAGGCCTGAGCGTAATGAATGTTCAGTGTTGACTGAGCCTTTCTTGCGCAAGACGGCCTGCGAAGCCCAGACATGCTCTTTGACTTTCATCCACAAACCCCAAGGGAAAAGATACGTGGCCCCAGAAGCTTCATGGAAGGGGAGCAGGAACACAGAGCCATTACTTAACCGTGGAACAGGAAGTGGCCAGAAAAGGGTTCTTGCGCAGGCTGTATTTAGCCTGGGTCTGAGCAACCCCTAACCCTCGAGGCTGGTAAGAGCTGAAGGAAGGCTCAGAGGCCACAGGAGTGGTCTGCAACAGGGCGCATGACAGCAGTTGGCAGAAGTGAAAGTAGAAGAGGCAAAGATGGAAAGGAAGCCCAGCGGGGATCCCCCTGTGAAGGGCTTGCACAGTGAACACGTGGACGAACAAATGAGTGAGTGACCCTTGGGCGGGCCAGGCAGCAGTCTCCACAAAGAGTCAGCATCCCTGCGGCACTGCCTCCCCCACCTGCCAGACATACTAGACTTCCTAGACCCCAGGCTGGGCAGCTGGGGCTGCAAGGGAAAGCCTTTATTTCCCCCCAAGAAAACAGAGCCTAACATGAGTTCCAGAAAATTGCAAGAGGGTGGCCAATAGGGATAGTCCTTCATTTCTTTGATGTCCCATTGGAAGGGTCATTTTGCTATTTGAGTTTGTTTTAGTCAAATTCGTCGCTAGAGTTTGCCCAGTCACTGGGCATGTGGGTGGCTCAGTCACTTGAACATCTGACTCTTGGCTTTGGCTCAGGTCATGATCTCACAGTTCATGAGTTCGAGCCCCACATCGGGCTCCACTCTGACATTACAGAGCCTGTTTGGGATTCTCTGTCAACCTCTCTCTCTGCTCCTCCTCTGCTTGCTCTCTCTCTCAAAAATAAATAAAAAATCTTAAAAACATTGAAAAAAAAGTTTGCCCAGTCACTTCAACAGTTGAGTTTGGATCACCTTTCCAAGACAAAAAAAATCTAACTTGTGTTACATGTGCGGTGGGAGGTCTCCAAATCCAGTCTCCTGACCACCAGGAGACCTTCTGGCTGCCAGAAGGTAAAGTGAATTTCCCGAAAGAGTGGGGGCTCTGGGGACTTAGAAACCGGCCCTCAGCAGGCCTTTGACATCTGTTCTTCTTACCACCACCACTTTGCATCTTGCCCCATGACTAGGTTCTCTTAATGGTGGGATTCCACAGTGCTCACCCTCTCCTGTATGGGCCAGCGGATGCTGCCATTTAGTTTGGTGTGTCATTATTCCCTAAGCCCTCACCACTGCCTGTCCCTCTGACTTGTCTACGATTTTGAAAGGAAGCTGCGCTCTCTCCGGTCTCCTGGGCAACCTTGTTACAGTGGCTGCCCTACAGCCTGCCTCTGCCTGGAGCACCTGTCTCACTCAGTCACTTACAGAACTCCTACACTGTCCACAAGACCCAGCTCCAATGTCACCTCCTTAGTGAAGCCATGCCTGGGCTCCACATTCTACAATGAAATCATGACTCCGTTGTCTATGCTTCATACTTGATGGCATTTCCCACATATCTCCATTATCACTTTCCACCATATTCAATGGCTGTTTGTCTATCTCCTTCTAGGTTGCCTTGTGAGCACGGAACATGGAACATCCCTAGAGCCCCTTAAGTGCTTGCTGAATGAATATATGGTCCAGTGGCATGACATCAACCACAACACTCAAAAATTAACTGAGAAGTGTTTCAACAAGAACTCCAAGTGATATGCCAACCTTCCCCTGCCCCTCCCTCCCCTCATCAAGTCAGGGGACCAGAAAACAATGTCCTTGTCCACCCTTAAACACTCTAAGGAAATGCTTTCGCTCATCTGTGATTTTAAAAAATCAGGCATTTAACATTTGTTAGAGGAAATAAAGGCACCATACAAAAAGCTTTTTTTTTAGCTCGGAAGACACTGCCCCCTAGAATAGTCAAAGTCCTTGCCAGTCCCTCCTGCAATTCAGTACCCCAGAAGCCAGTTGTTTTCTTCTCATAAATGGTTAACCTGCCTGTGGTTGAACAGCAGGAACACTGGAAACCACTATATATCCCTTTTTGTGTTGGCTGCCAGGAAGCTCGGGCTATTTCAGTGTTCAACCACCACAACCACATCATTGCTCGCACCTGCTGTTATGATCTTCCCTTTTTCACTACATAATTTCTGAACTTTCTTTTCAGCCTTAACTGACTGATTTAGATACATGTAATTGTTTATTTTTCAGGACACCTCAAGTCCTTTGTGAAAATAAAGGCTGGGAGATTAGAAAGAATGAAAGAAAAAGAAAAACGGAAGATCAGGAGAAAGAAGGGAAAGAGAGAGGGCATTGCTAGTGCCTCCGGTAACAGTGACAATTTACTTCTATTTCTCACAGCTCTTTGGGGGGCCAGGGCTGAAGAAGACCAGACAAGGGCAGTCACACGTGCGGAAGTGTGTTGGTGCGCCTACGCTGGGGACATAGCTCTCCTCTCCTCCCCACTGACAGCCACAGGCAACAGCTGTGTCCCACATTTCCAACTTCTCTGAGCTCTCGGGGTTCTTTCTTAGACTGTTATTTGGGGCTTCTGCTCCCATCCCACCAGGGCCCCCTGGGACCATCCTTGACGATGACCCAGAAAGATAAATGAACCGAAGTCAGCAATTCACAGGCTGACCACTCCAAGGCAACCAACCGGGATAAAACCCTCTGCCTACTGCCACGGATTCTTGGAAGGGCTCAAGGCCAAGTCCACCAAGGATGCACACCCTCCTCACACACACCATGCTCCAGATGATGGAAAGTCTTGCACTCTCCGACGTCTGAGCTAGGCAGGTACTCAGGGCCATCTTCCCCAACCTGGACACACTGAGGTACAGGGAGGGGAATGGACTTCCTCAGCTCATTTTTATCAGTATCGCTTATAGCCTTTGACCCTGTGGTAGAAACAACAGTGAACCAGGAGCAGTAACACAGGGCTCTCACTCCAGCTCTGCCTCTTTCTCACTTGCGTGACCTGAGACAAGCCAGGCCAGCTCTCTGAGCCTCCTTTTCCTCATTAATAAAAGGAGATTTCAGTCGAACCCCTTGCTGCCTGCCTGCCAGGGCGAGCGCGAGGATCCGAAGGATAGATAAGGACAGGGACAGCACTTTGCAAGCTAAGCAACACAGGGGGTAAGGAATCCTAAAGAGGGCTCCAGGAGGCACGTGCCCCGGGAATGTGTGTGCCGGGTGTCATTCGGGTCCCTAGGAAATTACCTGGAAAAGGACTGCCTGGGGCTGCACCAAGTATTGTCTCATCAGCACGGGGCACCACTGCCATAGCATGGAGGAGAGAAGAAACACAGACACGTGAGAAGGAGGGCAGCACGAAGGGGGGCAGGGCATGGGGACGAGGCTGCAGGGCTGGCTCCCTCCGGTGGCTACCTCGGCCAGAGAGGCTTCCCCACCACTGCTGAGCTCCTCCAGGCTCGTGGCCAAGCTTCAGGTGGCCCTCGGGAGCCGGGCCAGTGCCAGGCCAACTGCTCCCATCCTGAGGGACCAGACACCTGCCTACCTACACGCCTACCCAGAGGAGGGCACGAGCTGGAGTGGGGAAGGTGTGTCCCCAGGCCCTGGCCTGATGACCGGAGATTGAGGACGCAGAGGTGTGTGGATGCCTAAGGCAGCTGGGGTGGAGCCGGGGCCTGGGGGCAGGTGTCTCCCTATCCGGGCCCCTGCCTCCTCAACTGTCTGAGGGCCTCCACGTGATCTCCATGCCTCTGCCACCGCTGATGCTCTTTGCTTCTAGAACTGGCCACATGACAAAGTGTAGGTGCCCTCTTCAACAGATGAGCTCCAAGGCAAGGAAAGAGAGACGGAGGGGATCCTATAGGTTAGAGGAGATTTGACATGTATCAGTGGGTCACCATGTGGACCCTGATTCCAACAAATAAACTGTAAAAACTACAACTGTTAAAAGAATTATTATAACATATTATGAAACTATTATAAATGCAAACACAGACTGTATATTTGAAATATTTGAGGACATTACAGATTTGCTAACTTTTTAGGTGTGATCATGGCATCGTGGTTATTATGCTTTTTTTTTTTTAATTTTTTTAAAATTTATTTTTAGGAGAGAGAGAGAGAGAGAGACAGCGTGAGCAGGGGAGGGTCAGAGAGAGAGGGAGTCACAGACTCCAAAACAGGCTCCAGGCTCTGAGTTGGCAGTCAGCACAGAGCCCAACGCGGGGCCCGAACCCACGAACCACGAGATCATGACCAAAGCGAAAGTCGGACACTCGACCGACTAAGCCACCCAGGCGCCCGGTGGTTATTATGCTTCTTCAGGCTTCATCTTTTTTTTTTTTAATTTTTTTATATTTATTTATTTTTGAGAGAGAGAGCATGAGCAGAGTAGGAGCAGAGACAGGGAGACACAGACGCCAAAGCAGGCTCCAGGCTCTGAGCTGTCAGCACAGAGCCCGACACGGGGCTTGAACTCACGAACTGTGAGATCATGACCTGAGCCGAAGTCAGACGCTTAACCGACTGAGCCACCCAGGCACTCCAGGTCTCATCTTTTAGTCATTCTAAAACATTTACAGATAAAGTGAAACGATGTCTGGAGCTTGCTTCAAAATAAAGCTGAGAGAGTTCACTGTGGCGCCCCTGTGGTCTATGTACACAGTGGATAACTGTGGTCTCCCTATGCAACGGAGCACTATTCAACAATAAAAAGGAACAAGGCTCTGATGCATGCGACAATGCAGGTGAGCCTCGAAAGCACGCTGCGTGAAAGACGCCAGATGTAAGTGGAATGTGAAGCACTGACAGATCTGCAGCCACATAAAGCAGAGCGGGGGTCGGCTGGAGCTGGCGCGGGAGTGGGGGTTAATTATAAATGCACACAAGGGATCTTCCTGGAGTGACAGAGCTGTTCTAAAACTGGGCTGTTGGTGTTGGTGACACAGCTCATAAATTACTAAAAGTCGCTGACTTCTATACTTCAACTGAGTGAATTTTATGATATAAAAATTAAAATTCAATCAAGCCATTACAAAATAAAGCAGAATGTGGGGCGAAGTGGGGGTACCTATGAAACAGGACTAGCCATGAGTCAATAATTGTTGAATCTAGGGGCAGAATGCTTACAGGTTAATTAGACTATTTTGTCTACTTTTGAAATTCTCCATAATTAAAGTAAAAAAAACCTGAAATAGCACGTATTTGAGTCATGACCCCACATGCCAGCACTCATCAGCTGTCCAACAAACACCTGCAGAATAATGAGAGCACCCTAGAGGCTGAGGACAGCCAGGAATCTGCTCCCTTGAAGTCTGTTCCCTCTCCATCTTCATGGGCTCCAAGGTTCCAAACACAGGAAGCATAAGGCTGCCTGGCCCTTTCCAGCCTGCAATGTCCTTACAGGCCCATTACATCCTGGGGAATCCTGGGTGCGGGCAGACACAGAGACGGGCCTCCGAGAGGGGAGCCCAGGCGTGCCAGCTCCAAGCTCGCTGCTGACCCGTTACCCCAGAAGCGGACTTAGGATTTGCGAAGACTTCACTACCAGCCCTGAGGAGAAAGCTCACACACTTGCAAGGGGACATCCTCCTCTCTAAAGTGCCCTGGCTACAGGCTGAACTCTACTCCTCCAGCCAAGGAGAGAGCTCTGAGTCTGCAGGCAAGGAAGAGGAAGGTTCCACACTTTTGAACCTAGACACCCAAACACTGCACCTGCACAACATATGGTAAGGAATAGTTCTGTCTTGATTACAGTGGATCAGACCAATTGGCAGGGAGCCTGGAGACTGGACACTGCCTTGGACTCCTGTTTGACCTCGGGCAGACCCGCCCTACTCTAGGCCTCAGTGACTCCAGCCGTCAAATGAGGGGGATGAACCAGAACCGTCAGGGCCCCTCTGCCCAAGGGGCCTCACCCAGGGTCGGTGCTCCACACAGGTGTGGCCCTCACGACGTGCACTGGGTCTCTCCTGGACATGGCTGAGGTCAGGCTTAGCCCACGTTTTTTTTTTTTTTTTTAAAATGTTTTATTTATTTCTAGGAGAGAGACAGAGAGAGAGACAGCGTGAGCAGGGGAGGGTCAGAGAGAGAGGGAGTCACAGACTGAAACAGGCTCCAGGCTCTAAGCTGGCAGTCAGCACAGAGCCCGACGCGGGGCTCGAACCCACGAATCATGAGATCATGACCTAAGCGAAAGTCGGACGCTTAACCAACTAAGCCACCCAGGCGCCCCTAGGCTTAGCCTACGTTCTATGGGCCACTGAAGGTATTGCCCGTTCTACCTAGATCCCTGAATCCAGACATCCAACAGCCATCAGGGGAAGAATATGGCTGAGGAAGTCTACCAGCCCTGGATCCAGGAAGATGGGCCAAGTTCGTGCTATGGGGAACTAGCCAGGCACGTTCTCGGTCCCTTTTCTCTTGTGTTACATGGGGATATATGACCTTCCTCACAAGGCTGTGAGAAGGCACAAGGCAGGTGATGAGAATGTCAAGTCCTTGAGGGCAGTCCTTTTCATTCTCATTTTTTAGTTCAGGGCCAGACATGTAAACAAACACTTGAAAAATGCTGAGGAGAGCAAGAGGAGGGATCCTGTGCTGGGGGTACCATTCTGTATCCTAAGTCTCTCAACACCTCTAACCCGATGTGATACTGTACTATAGCTTTGCAAGACGTTATCATGGGGAGAGACTGGAAAAGCATATATAGAATCTTTTTGTGTGATTTCTTATACTTGCACATGGATCTACAATGATCTGAAAATCAAAGTTTCATTAAAAAAACAGTAAAAAATAAAAAGCAAGTTTTTAGCATTCCATCCCCACTAAACCTAATAAAGATGAATTCAACTTTTGGAGCAGCTGGATGTCTTAGTGAGTTAAGCATCCAACCCTTGATTTAGGCTCAGGTCATGATCTTGCAGTTCGTGGGTTCGAGCCCTGTGCTGGGCTCCACGCTGACAGCACAGAGTTTGCTTGGGATTCTCCCTCCCCCTCTCTCTCTGTCCCTCCTCTACTCGCATATGTACTCTTTCTCTCTCTCAAAATAAATACACTTAAAAAAATAACTTTTAAAAAATGTTCGTTCTCAGTGAACATAAATGATGCTTGCAAAAGTACTCCATGATCTACAGTGGTACTCCTAGTACTGACTGAGGGAAAGAACTGTCAAGAATTCTGAATGACCTGCCCCTTCCAGGAAGCCTTCCCCGATTTCCCCTCTTGTGTGTTCTTAGAACAGCGAAGTGGTCATATCTCTATCACCACCCTTATCCTTTGCCTCATACACCTAACTGTTTAGGGCCCTCATGCCCCAACCAGAGGGCGAGCTTCATGAGGATGGAACTGTGTCTCCCTCATCTTTGTGACAGCAGCTCCTGGCCCAGTGCCCAGCTCTGAACAGATGTGACATAAATGCCTGTGGAACCAAATGAACTGGGACAGGTACCCTGGCCCGGCTCTTCCAATAGTACCAGAGGTGCTTCCTAGGGTCGCTGAGAGGATAAGTGATCTCGGGGTGCTTTTATTCATCAGCAAGCACTAGGGCAGGGTGAGACATGCCCCCAGATCTGTGCCCGTGCTCACACCACAGTGCACTGCAGTGAGATCAGGGCATTTCCAAGAAGAGACCTGCGAAACGTGACGGGCCCATCTCTCTTTATTCCGTTTGCAGCCTGCCACCACGCCCCCCGTGACACACTCCCAGGTGGTGGGAACAGCAGGGGAAGCCCCAGAGAGGGGGCTGAAATGAGATACTGTAGTTTCTGTCCAAGAGAAACTTTCCCCCAGTGACTCATCAGGAGGTCCCCTCTTTCCTCCCTGACCACTTAAGAGAATTTTAGGGGGCCCCAAATCTCAGGGCCCAAAGGAACTCAGGAATTATGATGAAGGCTTGAAACCCACCAGTGATGGAGAACTCACTGCTTCCTGAGGCAACCACTCCCGAGGCCACCCAGCTCAGCCACGAGGAAGTGCTAAATCTGTCCCTTCAGGCCTCCCTACACTGGTCTTGGGGCTCCAGTCCCAACAAATGTCGTCTCGGGCCACAGGTGTTAGTGTCCTTCCCTCCTGGGTCCTATGCAGGGCGCCCAGGTTGTCCACTCCTCCTCCTGGACATGCTTTCTCTGACCGGGGCATAAGAAGCTTCCTTCGGCTCTTCTGGTGACCTCATCACCTGGCTGACTCATGCTGTTCTCCATCAACTCAAGGCTCACTGCAAGTTCATTAGAAATGGAAAGTGATTGTGTATATGATTTTTTTAAGTGCTCCTTTTCTCCCACCCCTAACCACTGTGCTATTTGCAACCAGAATGTTCTATGCTTATAAACTCTCTCTGGCTTCACACTGCCTCCGGGGAATATTGACCTGAACTGTACCAGCCCCAATCCAAATTCCAACAGACTTTTCAGCTTCAACTCCAATCCACCCTACTTCCAAAACATCGCCCTCTATCCAACCACACTGCACACACTAATCCCTGAAAGCCCAGGTCACTGCAGTCAATACCTTTGCTCACACTGTCTTCCCATCCCCAGCCCAGTCTAAATCCTCATCCTCTAAGGTCCAGATCAAATGGCATCTGCTCCTGATGCTTTCTTTAGGTCTTTGGTTGAAACAGATCATTTCCTTCTCTCAATTCCCAAGGCATTTTCCCTGCACTTCCTTTAGGACATTTATTCCATGCCACTTTATCCTAGTGATTTGGGACCCCATCAGGTCCCCCACTGAGATGCCTGTAGGCAGCATTCTGGCCCGGTTTGGAGCTGGATCCCCCCAGTAGGCCTGGGTAGGACCTACCCTGAATGAAACTGAGCAAGAGGAGGGAGAGAAGGGGCAAAAGAATCCAGGGCTACCCTGGACCATGAGTTCTGCCAGAAGAGAGGGAAGAGAAGGCCCTGGGCTCAGAGCATTCCAACTCTTGTCTTCCCAAATGCAAAAAGAGAAATGACAAGGCTTGAACACTCGGCTCTACTTCTGGAACATGAGAGCCAGGACCCAGGGGTCAAGGCCTCCTAAATGATAGGAAGATGCAATGTAGGGGAAAGGAAGGAAGGAAGAGGAATCAGTCAGGGGAGGAGGAAGAGGACACCCTGACCTGGGAGCCCCAGGGCCTGCTCAGGCTCCATCTGTCTGGATGATGAGCAGCTCCAGATCCTGACATGAAGAAGATGAGAGAGAGTCTCCAAATCGCAGCTCCATCCCTAGGCAGCCAAATCCCATGGGCTTCTCCCAGACGGTCCATGGGGGCAGGGGGGAACCCTCGATGTCCCACCCTGCTGCAGGACCCAGAAGGGAGCAGGGCAGGGAGGCCAATTAACCCCGCAAAGGAATGCAGATCTATTACCTATCAAGGGCCCTGAATGGGGGCATGAAAAGAGAGCCCTCTCCCCATCCTAAAGTACCTGGTATGGGAGCAGAGGGGGCACCTCGAGATGCTCATAGTTCACTTTCTTTCAGATGGACTTCCCAGCTGCAGGAGGAGAGAGGTTATCTTGGGGCCATAAAGAAAAGAAATTTCCCTCTGCACTACAAGAGCAATAGGGTAGGGACAGGGAGGTGGGCCTGGATGTCCCTGCCCACCACCACCTCTGCCCTGCTGCTGCTGAGTGGTGACACACGTGCATGCGCAGGAACACACCCACACGCACACACCCACACCCATACACGCTCCCTAGGCCACAGGCCACCTCTCTGGCCTGTCTGCTCCCTATCAGACAGAACTTTCTAAAGGGTGATATTCTGCAAAGGCAAACATAGGCAGCCTTGGGAGGGAGTGCCCTCTCTGTTACCAAGGTTTGCAAGGGTCAAACAGAAACCATGCAAGAGAAGCACCAGGAGAAAAAAAAAAAAAAGGCTGAGAAGACCATGACCCCTTGGTTTGCAAGTCTGAAGCCTGTACTGGCTCTCACCTAAACCCTCACACGCTTTTCATAACAGCCAGAATAATGGGACCTCCCTGGATGCTTGTACATACCAGGTACGATTCTAGGTGTTAAAACACGTTGATTTATTTCACCCTTACAACAAGCCTGTGTATAGTATTATCTCCTCTTCTGCAGATGATGAAAGTGAGGCACATGGAGCCCAAGTCATGCGTCCCAATCACCCCCCAGCAATGAGACCCCGAGTCCAAGATCTTCAAGCACTATGCACCACCTCTCTGCCAACCGTCATCAACCCCATCCTGGGGCAGATGAGAAAAGAGAGGGTAGGGGAGTCCACTGAGCTGTGGAGGGGGGTGTCAGACTAGGCTCTGTCCATGACTCTGAGTGCCTCACGAGGAGGGGCTGGGGCCCAGGCAGAGAGAAGCCAACTCTTAGGCCAGGGACGCTTTCACGTGCTCCAGTCTCTTCAGATACCTGCCTGCTCCTGACAATCCCCTCCCTGAGTGCCCTTTCCCTTCCTCTCTTCCCATCCTTGTCTACCCACCCCTGGAAACCCTGGCTCAAGAATGACTTCCCACAGGAAACGTTTCCAGATTGGCTCAGCCACAGATGCCATTAACTTTATTCTTTCTTTCCCCCACTTAGACTCAGAGGACGGCCTCCATGATAAACTCAGAGGACAGCCATGTTCAGATTTATATGTCAGAATTAGCAATTAATCTTAACATCAGTGGGAAACAATAGAAGAACACACAGAAGCCCGTGACATTGTTAATACTGTTAAGGAAAAAGCAAGCATCGGACTGCTTGGCCAAGCATTGTGTTCTTTACGGAAGGTAATCTGGCCTTTAGAGAGATCAGAAACTGAAGGCAGGAGACACTAGGCTTAGGTTTTAGCTATTATGTCTGAGGCCAAATTTTAGTTGATGTAAAGGACAGAGAAAAAAACGAGTACAGTGACAACAGTGTTCCTGCTTATCTGCCTTTTCATTAAGGTTAACTTAGAGTCTTTGCTTTTAATTATTGAAAATATGTTCGCCTTTTGCAATTGTGTGTTAATGTCACAAATCTTGCATTTTGTACCCGGAAACAAAGCATAATAATCATTCTTCTGTGTTAATACCTATAATGTACTTAAATAAGCAAGCCCTCGGCCTTGAGACTGGACGTGTAAACAAACACTTCTGAGAGCTTGGTCTGAGTTTGATTTTTAACAATTCCTTTTTCTCTCCGTTACACACAACTACATTAAATCCAGCCTCCTGGTCTCACTTCCTTCACCTCTCTCCCACAAATCAAACCTCAAATAATATAAAACTGCTGGCTAGGAACAGGCTTCACACACAAACAAAAGCTTTCAAGCCACATTTACCCGTCCAACCGTCTCTACCTCCTCTGCCTGCTCCAACAAAACAGGCTCTCTCTGCCCAACTGCCCTGGACAACCCTGAAATACCTCATTTCCATTTCTGGGAGAGGAAGAGGTTTGATCCCCAAATAAAAGAAAACTTCAGCAATAACAGTAGGCTGGGAAAACCTAGGCAGACTTCTCCTTGCCACCGTGTCAAGCTCACAAAGAGGAAAAAAAATCGTACCATCCGACATGGTTGGGAGAGTTTAATCCAAAGCACTGCTAATTACTATCCCCGGCTTTCCAGAAGCCAGTGCCACATACAGCTGCAAGGGCAACAAGGCTGTTCTCCCTTCAATTTTATGGGAAGAACATTTTCATTACAAAGCCTCCTCCCAGACCCTCCTCCCTCAGCCAGATTAGCCTCGAGAAGGGAGCGGATGATCCATATATCGGAACTCCTTCTCTCCCCATTAATTTCATTATTTATATCCCATTTTAGAAGTTTATTGATGCAACTCCTGGCGCACCTGGCCAGAGCCCTTCTGACAGACAGCGGTACCTTCACACATCTCCTACTCAGGCGCCGTTGACGCACTGGCCGCCAGGATGCACCAACTTTTTGAGATCTGCCCAGGAGAAAGAGCGGACTCCGGTGGCATTTGCTGCCTCCCCACTGCAACACACACACCAGTTTTTAAAACAAATGTTGAAGGGTCTAAACTCACTCAGTTGTGAAATACATGCAGACTTGATGGCTTAGCATGAGCTATGGGTGATCCCATAGCTTAAAACCCTGAGGGATGCCCTACATGTCTCCACCCAAACCAAGCATCCCTAGCTGGTCCAGGGGAGCTGACCCATTTCTTACCCACACTGCCAGACCATGGGCAGGCCTGGTGAGGCCACGTGTCTCACCATTTTATTCTGAAACCCCACGTGCTCAGGGCTGTCTCTTTCCAGCCTCCTAAAGGGACCCCAAATCCAATCTAAATGTCTTGAATTTACCTGTTTGTCTTTTATACATATAAATAGCTGCATTTCCATTCTCTCTTTGTTTCTCATTTTCATTTGGTTCTAATATCTGCATGTAAATGTCGGAAAATAGCATCTGTAATTGGAGATTATGAAGTATGGCCAGCTCCTGACAGGCTGCTAAGGAAGATGGATTATCCTCATTTTTCTGTAAATTTTGTCAATTTTGGAATTCATAAGCTATCAACACTGATCAAAATGGGACTTCACAGCTGTGTCAAAAAAAAAGGAAAAAAAAGAAAGAAAGAAAGAAAGAGCAAGAGCGAGACAGAGCTCTCGAAGCAGGCGGCTGTGTGCAGGGGCCGGGCGGCAGGCGGCCGGTGGCATCGGTGCGGCAGATTGGATGCCCAGTGGTGTCGCCAGCGGCCACCCTCCTCCCCTGCACCCTCCCCTCCAAGCTGGCGGCTTCCTCAGCAAAGGGAACCCTGGAACTCAGGGGGCGTGGGCCTGCCCAGTCCCCTGGCTAAATCAAATAGCTAAATCACACAACTGGAAGGCCACAAATCCTCCAAGGCACCCACTCAAACCCGAGGCTTGATTTATTGCTGGGCGCTGCCTTTCTTATTTATCTGGAGGGCTCCGCAGGCTCCCTCTGCGCAGGCCTCCGAGATGTTGTACTCCTTCCTGACCATCACGGCACACTTGAGGCAATTGTGTTGGTGTCTCTGTCTCAATTTTCCCATTACTGGGAGTAAGTACTGTTGGGACTCTGTAATAGCCCGACTGCAGCCCATATCAATAACAGATGAGGTTTAATCGTCCAACACAGAAATTATTTAGGCGCAGTAAGGACATTCAATGTCATTTGCATAATGGCATTTCTATCGCACGCACCTAACCCGTCTTGCATAAACAAGGCCTTGGGACCATAAATAATAATAAATCATGACGTCTGCACGCCTCTTGCGGTAATAGGAGCCACTCTTTGTGGAAATTATTTCAGCAGGAAATGGGCACTGTAATTTTAAAGACATGTGGCGCTGTGAGGCGCGGTAAATCACGCGGGCACGTGATCCCCAGGAGCAGCCGGGGGACCTGTCCCGAGCCTGCAGCGACATCCCCGGGCCGACTGGAGGAGGAGGGCCGGGCTTGAGGGGGGAACATTTGGGGCCTCCGGAACAAACACCAGGATGTGCTGCTGTCCAGTAAATGACAAGAAGGCCAGGCCGTAGAATTGGCTTTGGGCCTGCAGAAGCACGTAAGCCTCAGGGCAGAAGCCGTCTTTGTTCCAGGAGAATGGAAGCTCCCTGAAGGCAGCCATCCTCCATTCTTGTCCTTTCTGCTTTACCTAGACTTCCGCCTGGGCACCCAGAGGGCGCTCAGGAAATATCCTAAAGAAGTGCAAAGAAAGTGGGGGTGGGGGGGTCAGTAGGTTGAGTGTCTGACTTTGGCTCAGGTCATCATCTCACGGTTCGCGAGTTCAAGCCCCACAGCTGGCTCTCTGCTGTCTGCACAGGGCCTGCTTCAGATCCTCGGTCTCCTCTCTCTCTGCCTCTCTCAAAATAAATAAATAAATAAATAAATAAAAGAAACATAGAAGAAGCGTANCTCGGTCTCCTCTCTCTCTGCCTCTCTCAAAATAAATAAATAAATAAATAAAAGAAACATAGAAGAAGCGTCAAGAGAGAAGAAGAGAGTATCTGGGCCCAGGTAGTGAGCAGATAAGGAGAACCCTGAAAGGATAAAGTGAGATACAGGGAGGCACTGACCCGGGAGAAATGACGGCAGGGACTGCCGCAGAAGCACTGGTCCCACTGACCTGGTGAGTGAGTGAAAACGCCCAGTAAACTCTAAGCTGTGCTGTCGGGCAGCTGTGGGCTAGGAGAAGGGAATAGGTGGTGAGCTCTGGTGAGCAGGGTAGTGAAGCCTGCAGGCTCTGGGGGGTTGGGGGGGCGGGGGGCAGACACAACTGACCTAGAATCCCAGCGTCACCATTCCAGACTGCCTGCCTCGCCCGTCCACAGCCCAGCTTCCTCATCCACGGAGCCAGTTCAAGAGCAGTACGGAGCTCACAGAGCTGTTCTGAGGGGTACATGTAGCTGAGGTCATGGGTACACAGCGCCTAGCACTCCATCAAGCTTTGCTACCATCATTTCTGGTACGACTGCTATTCTTCAGGAAGCGCCAACAGAAATGAGTTCAACAGCTCTGCCTCTTACTAGCTGTGTGATTTGGGACAAGCTACTCCCCCAGCTCTGGGCCTCAGCTTCATCCAGTCTGTCCAAGGAGAGCGGAATATGACGGTCCCCACCCACCTCCTGGAGCAGCCAGGAGACTCAGATGGGTCACCAGGAAGCTGGTTGTTAGTGTCAAGTGCTGTCTGCGTGGGAGGGACGAACATTAGGAAAGAAAGGAGAGTTCCCAAGGTCAGCCCATGGTCATCACCAGCCACCCCCGCTGGGAACAGTGGCTGCCTCCCAGGAGGGGAACTGGGTGGGAGAGAAAAGAGTGGGGAAAGGACTTTCTTTTCACTGCTAGCACCCTAGGAAGTTCAAGCTTTCCAGAAAAGTTCGGGTGGGATACACACCAAAGCAAACACAGTGTGGCCTCTGCAAGGGGAGAGAAAGGACCTGAGATGGAGTTGTTAGCTCAGGCCTTCTCTGTACTGTGTTAATTTCATTAGATGAGAAGTACTGCTTGTGTCCTTGGTTGGTTTTTTTCTTTTTTAATGTTCACTTATTTTTGAGAGAGAGAGAGACAGAGCACCAGCAGGGAAGGGGCTGAGAGACAGGGAGACACAGAATCTAAAGCAGGCTCCAGGCTCTGAGCTGTCATCACAGAGCCTGGTGGGGCTTAACCTCACAAACTATGAAATCATGACCTGAGCCAAAGTCAGACGCTTAACCGACTGAGCCACCCAGATGCCCTGTGTCCTGGGGTTTTGAAAGCTGGTGACGTTTCATACCACTATGCCTTGGCACACACTATTCCCTCTGCCTGAATACCAAGAGCTATGGAAATGCTGCAAAAAAGAGCCAATCCAGTAATTTAACAATAAGTGTATTTCTCTCCCCGAAGAACTTAGAGAAACAGCAATCATTTCTCCACTGAGTCTGCCTTTCCAGCTCAGAGGCCTGGGCTGTAGGCTGCACTGTTTCAGGGAATGATGTAAACCACAGGCACCCACGGCCTCTGGGCAGGGGAGTGGCTTGGTGTGTGCAACCTTCAGCTTACACATTTACCTTACACTCACCAAAGTGTGACAACTGCTCAAAAGCCAAATAAAGCCAAGAGTTTAGCTATTAGTATTGTATAATGTTGATTTCCTTGTTTTCGCAAGTGAACTGTGGTGATATAAGATGTTAATGACAGGGGAAATGCGGTGAGAAGTTTAAGGGAACTCTCTGAATTACCTTTACAAATTTTCTAAATTTAAAATTATTCCAAGATAAAAAGTATGTGTTAAAAAAAAAAAAGCCAGACCTTACTCATAATAAGAGAAATTAAATTAAAACCATAATGTATCCTTTTTCATTTATAAAATTAGCGATGAGGGGTATGTGGGTAGCTCAGTTGGTTAAGTGTCCTACTTTGGCTAAGGTCATGATCTCACAGTTCATGGGTTCAAGCCCCACATCGGGCTCTGTGCTGACAGTGTGGAGCCTGCTTCAGATCTTCTGTCTCCCTCTCTTTCTGCCTCTTCCACTCTCACCTGTGCTCTCTCTCTTACTCGCTCTCAAAAATAAATAAACATTTTAAAAAAACAGATTAGCAATTACTCAAGAGGCTGATGCTACACTATGTGGGCAGATGGGAAACTGGTCTTACTTCAGAGGATGAACCTCTTTGGGGAAGGGAGTCTCTATTTTTCAAAATTCACCACACACACATGCTGATCTGGCCTTTCCTCTTCTGGGAATTTATCCTGCAGGTATAGTCCCACCTGTGCAATAAATAAATGTGGAAAGGATGCTCAAGGCAGGCTTTTTTGGAAAATGAAAAAGGTTGAAAGTTAACAACAGGCAACTAGTTAAATTATGATATTCCATACAGTGGAATACTATGTTGCTGTTACAAAGAAAGAAGCAGCACTCTATTGATATGGAACACTCTCCAAGAAATAAAATGGAACAGAGCAAATAGAATGCTACCCTTTATGTTCAAAGGAAGGAGGTATAGGGGCGCCTGGGTGGCTCAGTTGGTTAAGCACCCGACTTCAGCTCGGGTCATGATCTCGCAGTTTGTGGGTTCTAGCCCCACACTGGGCTCTGTGCTGACAGCTCGGGTCCTGGGGCCTGCTTCAGATTCTGTATCTCTCACTGTCCCTCCCCTGCTTGTGCTCTTTCTCTCTCTCAAGAATAAACATTAAAAAATATTTTTTAAAGGAAGGAGCTATATATAATATACATATTTATATACATATATCTTTCCCTCATTCCAGTATTCTATGTAAATCTCTAAAGAACACAGAAGAAAGTAGGGACAGTGGTTATCTCCCAGGAGGGGAGCTGGGTGTGGGGGAGAAAAGAGTGGGGAGAAGGCTTTCTTTTCGCTGTCTACATTTGGTACTGCCTGAAATATTTACCATGTGCATGTACTACTTATTAAAATTTTTTGAATAGAAAACCAGTGTCACGTAAGGGGCGTCTGGACTTTAAGAAGGCCATGGCTGTACTTGCAGGCGCCGTAAGACCTCGTCTGTCTTGAGGGGCACCCTGCACACCTCTGTATCACCCAGCGTACCTGGCACCAGTCTCCCTGGCATTGTGTTCGGCAGCTGGTGCCCCACACATGAATTCATGTACCCACCATGTATCTAGAACCCTAGTGCACTCTTCCACTCACGGAAAGGCCTGAGGCACTCCTAAGTCAGACCCATGGCTCTAGACAGTGTCTAAGCTGGAAGGGATTTGGGTGTCCCCACTTACCAATTTTCGGGAAGTTGAGGCCTGGTGAGAGGAAGAGCTTTGCCAAGTAGGTGGGCCCAAATCAGAGTGCAGGTCTCAGGAAATGGGACATTTGCAGTTGGGAGGAGGAAAGAGACAGGCTCCATCTCTCTGGCTCTCAATTGCTTCACTGGCAAAATGGGAGTAAGAGCTTCTGTCTGTCCTTCACATTCCAGAAGTGTTAACAGGGATCAAACAGGGTCCCAAATAGGAAAGCAGTCAGAGAGCTTCCGAGCACCTTACATAGAAACCCCACCGGGGTGCGGATGGGCCTTGAGGAAGCCCCACGATGGACACGTGGGATCCATTTACAACTCCTATTTGTTGCACCTGCTGTGCTTAGCCCCTCGTACACCTTTTATGCTGAGCTTTGCTCCCACTCAATCAGGGAGGTGCTGTCGTTATTATTCTTCCTTTCTGTAAATGCAGATATTGAGGCACGGAGAGACAGAGTGAGTTTCCCATGGTCACACAATAAAATTGTAAATGAGATCACGCAGCAATAATCGCTGACGCCTGGAGCAGAGCTTTAGGTAGAGAAGGCACCAGCACTGGCAGAGGCTGGTTTCCTCCCCAGAGTGCATGGGCTCAGTAGCACCGGTCGCCCTGAGAAGCCTTGGCCAACAGGCAGGACCTGCTGGCTGGACAGAGACCTTCAGCACCCTTTAACTCTACCCCAGGGAGGTGGGGATTCCCGCAAGTGCCCTGGCCTCTCCTGACAGAATGGGACACCCACTGACCTTTCTCTCCCAGCTTCTCCTCTGCAGCCAGCCCTCAGTGCCCACCACGCAGGGCCTCCTCTGTCCTTAGGCTTACCCTCCTCCAGCACACGCGCCATCTCAGCCAAACCCATCTATTCCTCTCATCTCAGCCCCACCATTCCCCGCCTCAACTGGTTCACACTCTACCCCCCACCCCCCACCTCCCAGGACACGAACAGGATCATCTTCATCTTGCCTTGTGGACCCCAGGTCTGCCTGGAGGATGACTGGCTATACCACCCCAGGGACACTGCCTTGAGGTAGGTGCAGCCTGAGGGTAAGCGCTGGCAGAGACGGGGAGTCTGAGGTCCCCAGACCCTCCCCAGTGTCTGGCTGGCTGGCTCCCGGCATCCCACAGGCATGCTCCAATCCATGTCCTGTCCTTTTCTATCCATCATTTCAAATGGTTACGCCCAACCTTCAGAGCCTGAGCCTGGAGTTTTACCACGCAACATTTCTTTCAAAAATCAGAACTTCATGGTGAGATAAAGCTGATGTTCCTCGCTTACTTCAGCTCTACTGAAGACATTGCTGAGGATTTGGGGGTTAGTTCAATGTTCACACGCACACACAGAAGCCACCTCTTTGCAAGCTATTTAATACCCGGAGAGAAGGCCAACGGATCTCTGTATGAGGATTCAGGGTAAAATAATATTGCGAGAGAATTTTCAAAATGAAGCAGAGAGGATACATGAAAGACTTTGAGAAGAGTAAATGAGTCCACAAACAACTGCTCCTATTAGCAACTGTTATTTTAACTTCATTCATTCACTCATTCTTTCATATGTCATCACTTTTCGGAAAAGATTTAAGGCAGCTCACAATGATGCCCAAAATATAAGGAGGAGAGGAGAGCACAGAATGGGACCAGTAAGAGTCAGCCAGAGCCAACAGTGAATCATGCGACATGCATGGCCCGGGCTCTGCGCCGCACAGAGATCCTCGCTTAAACCTCACAAAATCCTATAAAGCAAGAACTCGCTACTCCCATTTTGTTGGTAAACAAACTAAGGCTTAGGAAGGCCAAGTAAACCTGCTCAAGACCACATGGTTGGTGGATGATGAAGTTGGGACTGAACCCAGACAGTCTGGCTCTACAGCCCACACTCCATGCCAAGATTGAGGCTAGAGGCTTACGGACTTGCTACAGGAGGGGCCACATCTGGGCCTCCTCGCTGCCAGCCTACTGGAGACAGCCGGTGTGACATTTCACAGAGTCCATGACATACAAACCATCCGCAGCTCACAGGTTCTCCTAATGACTCTCAGACCAAGCATCGGTTCACCCTGGGCCCCCGCTAAAGGGCAAGCTGAGAAATCGTGAATGCCCTCCAGACCCAGGGATGATCACCAGAAGCTGTTTCTTAGGGTATGCCTCATGCAGGTTCTAGCATCACCGCAAAACGCAGTGCAGTAAAAGTAAGTCTAAGGGGATCATGGGTGTGGTTTAATTACCCAGTTGAACAGCCTGATCTGGGAATTATTTTAATAAATGGAGGACTCAAAGATTATACATTCTCCAAGCAATCCTCCCTAAATATTGCTTCTCTGAGCCAAACTAATAACAACAGGAAGCACTTTGATTCCTAACAAGTGGCAGAATGGAAGCTATTCTCCCCACAGCTAACTACAGACCCAGCTGGGAGTGACACCAAACTTGCTTATGAAAACTGAAGGGCTTGGCAGGAGCCTGGGGCCCGAGGCTTGAAGAGGTGAGCAGAGCAAAGACATGGTGGCAGGGACAGGAATCTCCTTAGAAAATTGTTTTGGATCCACTCCAACACACAGCTCTCTAGATGATGGAGACCCCAGAGTTCTCCACCAGTTAGCACTGACACGGGTGACATCCCAGAAGACACTGGGGGCAGGTGTAGCCACACTTCCACCTCGGTCATTAAAACACAAAGGAAATAAAACTCCCTTTGGACAACTAGCTATGATCAATGCTGCCTCCTGTACCTTCCGAGATGAAATCTATGCCAAGATAACCAAATCAAGTAGCTTGTTAAAAGGGACTGCTATTTGTACTGTTCAAACATGGGAAACAGGCCCTAAAAATAGTAACTTTTATTTTTGAAGACTTGGCCCACAGCCATTCATTCTGGCAAATGGGATCGACTGATCTGATTGACGGGCCACTCCTTGAATGAGACAGAAGACCCTGTCTTCAAATCCCAGCATGACCACTCACCAGCTGCATGGCCTGGGAAAGGTACTCAGTCATTTGTTCCTCACTTTCCTCATCTGTAAAATTAAGATAATAAAACCCCCCACCTCACATGGCTGGGCTATAGAGGGACGAAATGAGTTAACACATGATTAATGAGTTAATACCAGTGCTTAGCACAACGTGAGTGCTCAGTGATTATAAAGCAGTATGGGGGCGCCTGGGTGGCTTAGTCGGTTAAGCGTCTGACTTTCGCTTAGGTCATGATCTCGCGGTTCGTGGGTTCGAGCCCCACGTCGGGCTCTGTGCTGACTGCCAGCTCAGAGCCTGGAGCCTGTTTCGGAGTCTGTGGCTCCCTCCCTCTCTGACCCTCCCCTGTTCACACACTCTCTCTCTCTCTCCTAGAAATAAATAAAACATTTAAAAAAAAAGCAGTATGGTCACGGACTGGAGAATACCCAACTAAGAGTTCTCTACACCAACACACCCATACAACACACACACCATCCAAAAAAAAAATTAAAAGAAATGGTGTTGCTCCATCACGAGACCCACAAGGTGCCTCTGCCCACTTTCCCTGAGCTTCAGGAACCCTGTGATGCCCTCTGTGCTGCTCTGAGCATTCCTGCATGTGTCTCTGGGTGTATAGATGGCCAGCTTGAGTTTTTAAATCAAGTAGGTATCATGGGAACCAGTCCAAGATCTGGAGGAATCCAAACAGTTAACCTCAATTTGTAGAGCTAGGAAAAGAAACTTCCCCAGAACCACATTCGCCAGGTTAAAACCTCTAGAGATTAGGACCCCAAATCTGCCCTAGCATGGATCTATCTAATGGCCAGTCTTAGGTCCTCCCGTAGACTTTCCTGTAGCTAAGCTTCTCTGAGGCAATGCAGGGTTTGTCATTCAAGGTTGTGTGTAAACATTTGTGAGTTCTTTTGCCTCCCAGCACAGGTGTGGATTTCTGACTCTAATATGATGGAAGAGAAAACCGGGTGCTAGTGATGGGTCACAGGCTCACCAGGGCCCTTTGTGGTTAAAGTCTGGTTTAGGATATTAGGAACTCGCTGGTGAGCTGTGAGGCATCCCCAGGGGACACTTGAGACCACATATATACCAGGAAGCAGGTCCCCAACAAAATTGGAAAGCCCCATGGCCCACTTTCTACTTCCTAGCTCCTAACCTCCCAAACCACAAGGACTATGTGATAAGTTAGCCACGCACAGAGCCAAAACAGGAGGGAAATACCCATCCTAGACAGGATCCATCCTAGACAGGATCAGAAGCCTGAAAAAGCTTAGCAGCAAGAGAATCTATACTGCTGTCCCCAGAGCAAAGAAAGCAAAGGATTTCTCCACTTTTATTCCAGGTTATAATTTAACACCTGGATCTGTTCATAAGGAATTTGTTGAGAACAATCTGTATGAATTGATACACCTATTCCTAAAAGAATGTCCCAGAGAGAAGCAGGGCCCCCTTCCTAGCAGCTCCTGACGCAGCCCCATCCACCCGCCACCAACCCTCACACTCGGGCCCCAAAGTGAGGAGCCCTGAAGTTGCAAATAGGACACACATCACACTGTAACCAAACATATCACGTGTGTCTTACCAGGCGACAGTAATGTAAACATGTGAGACTTCACTGTGTATCAAGTATCATTCTCTCCATTTCCTCATCTTTTAGAGAAAAATAAACACCAACCAGGAGAGGTTTGTTACGAGGATTAAATGAGATAATTCAAAGTATTTAGCCAATGCATGTCCCGATGCTGTATTACTATATGCTACATTATATTACATTTTATTATATCATTTTGTGTGTGTTCCTCTGTGTGTGTGTGTGTGTGTATTTAAACAGGCTTTCTGCAGTCATCACACCCACCCACTCACACTCCAGCCACCTGCAACCACTCCTCCCTCCTCAGACTCCACAAGCACAGGTCTCTGGCTTTTGGTCTTCCTCTTCCCCCTCCACCTGGCACCCTCTTACTCACACTCCTCACCACCCATTTTCTGGGCACCCCTCCAGGCAGCTCTGTGGGGGCAAGAGCCTCATCTGTATCATTCAGCTGTTCTCTGGGGATGTAAATAATAAAGATAAATAGCATGGGCCAAGAGCGGTCCAAGGCTACGTACAAGCCTCCCATTCTGTCCTCACACCAACTCTGCGTAGGGCACGCTAGGCTCTTCATCTTCCTCTTGTGAATGGGGAAACAGAGGCTCAGTGAGGTTGGGCAACGTGATCAGACCGCACAGCCAGTAGGCACAGACACCGAGTTCCAGAACCAGGCAAACTCCAGAGATCTCAGTCTGAACCACTTGCCATGTGGCCAACACAGGTGACCAGCACAGTGCCACCTGAGTTCCCAGATAGGCAGAGCATGAAGGGGGGTGACGGGTACCCCTGGGAGTGTGGTCATAGGCACTGCCAGGCCCAGCCCTTCCTCCCAGAAGGGACAGTCACAAGCTTGGAAGTTTCAGAGTCTGGATTCCAATACCCCCTCCTCTCTTCGAGACAGATCTAGGAGACTGGAGAATTCTGTCCTCTGTTGCACCAATGGGAAATATTAATTTGCTTGTTTATAGGGGAAAATTCTTATGATACAACCCAGAATTAATAATTTATTACAGAGATGTCTTAGCTCCTCAGGCAGAAGTTCTAAAAGTGATACAAATTGTTATTTTGATTACTTTAATGGGATTTTCCCCCTCAAAGCCTGAGCTCATTTGCTGGTGTAATTTGTAGCCAGGCAAACAGTAAAAGCAGAGCCTGGGGAGGAGAAGTTTCCAGCAACTCCTCCGTGCAAATACTCATCACTGCAGACCTGCAGCACCTGCGGACCGGAGCACCTCTGGTGCACTCTCATCCCTCCCGCCTGGCAAGTCTGAACTCTCCGCCTCTCTCCACAGCCAAAGCCCTCCAGCCTCCTCTCAAACTCCCATCCCGTCCAGCCGGCCCAGATCCCTTAGGCATCATAACCTCACCTCTGCCCTGAGACTCCTCTGCTGGGGCAAAATGCTCCTGGATGATCATGGGATAAGTAACGCTAATAGAAATCACATTTGTGGAGCATCTGTTATGGGCTGGACCCTCTGCTAAGTTCTTTTCACGTCCATTTCATTTAATCTGCACAACCCAAGTGACACAAGAACTGTTATTATTCCGTTTTACCTATAAGCGAACTGAGGTTAAAGCAGTGGTAAAGTCAAATTGGTTTAAAATAATAACTTGGCACACAAAGGAAGAAAAGCTAGTGCTTGTTTTGAGAGTGATGGTGTCCTGTGTGCTCAAACCCAGGGATAAAGAGAGAATCCCACAGTCTCTGGAGGTAAGCCTGCAATCGCTTATTACCATAATCTCCCAAGAGGCTCAAAAGTAACATAAAAGGGTGCAAAGTCACTAACAGCTCCTTGGGAAGCCTGTGCCCTTTACCACGGCACTGTACTTCCTCCAGCACTCCTCTACGTATTGGGCCCTGAGGTCCTCTCCCGTGGGAAGCATGCCTCCCTCCTCTCCCCACCACTTTCCCGACAAGGCAGAGGGGTCTGCGTGCACGGGCACCAACTCCATCCGGGCCACAGCTCCACCACAACACGCTACCACTACTTCTCCCTGGAACCCCTGGCCGTCTGCCCCAGCCAGTCCCTCCAAAACGCTGATGAACTGCCTACCTCCCTCCTAACAGATGCCCCCTTCCTGGGGAACTCCACGGACATCTTCATCTCCTTTCAACCTCACCGACCACACTTCTTTGACTCCATTGATCTAAACCTCCATTCTCCTGCCCCAGACCCACGGACGGCCACAGGTCGGACCTTACCTTGTCATTAGATCTGGTCTACCTTCCAGATCTCAAATCTCTAAGTGCCTTTGGAACACACTCTCATCCTGATGAACCAGTTCCTGCCAGGAACCCCCCAGAGTTACAACAGGTGCATAAAGTGATCTGCCCTCTTGATGGACCGAAATGATAATAACGTGGCCAATTCCCTTACCTCAACCCTAGATTCGTCTGTATTCTCTTAAAAGCACTGGCACTGAATTGGAGGATGTGATCGTCTTCAATTAATTCACCCCATTTTGTTTCATAGCCAAGTTATCAGGAAAGAATCAAAAAACCATCTTTCCTCCAGATCGGGGGAGAGGAAGAGCAGCCAGGTCTGCACAGAATGCCGAAGCTCAGAGCTGGAAGGGTCGTCTCTTCCAAGTCCCCATCTGATGCTTGAGAACTTTCCTCGGCCTTCCCGCCAAGTGGGCGCTGCCCATACTGGGGACTCCCAGTGACAGGAAATGCACAGCCCAACCCACATTTGGGCAGTGCTGTCTGTCTGGAAGGTTTCCTTTGAGTTGACAGCTGTCTCGGGGCGCCTGGGTGGCGCAGTCATTTCAGTGTCCAGCTTTGGCTCAGGTCATGATCTCACAGTTGGTGAGTTTGAGCCCCATATCAGGCTCTTGTGGAAAGCATAGCGCCTGGAGCCTGCTTCGGATTCTGTGTCTCCCTCTCTCTCTGCTCCTCCCCCACTCATGCTCTGGTCTCCCAAAAAATAAATAAGTAAATAAACATAAAAAATTTTAGAAAACTGTAATTTCCACCTAGGTCTGGGTCTGCCTACTGGACCCACAACTAAGTCTGCTCCTTCTCCGTGGGAGCCTTCTGGAGATCAGACTCCACTCTTGCGTATCCATTGCGTTTTCTCTTCTCCAGGCCAACCAGTTCCAATTCCTAAAGTGCCTCACAAGACAGGTTTGGAGGGTGAGGAAACAGGGGAGTGAGTGTGGGCAGGTAGGGTAAATGGTGCTTCAAGGTACAGGCCCTGGACTCTGCCTGCCTGGCTTTAAGATCTGGCTGCAGATGTTTCTACCGATGCATGGGTCTTTGGACAAGCTGTCCTCTCTCTTCTTGGTTTTCTCATCTGTAAAATGGGAATGATTGTACACCACCCGCTCTGGTCATGTTCCAATTACATGCCGTCCTTCTTAAGGTGGGGCACTCACCTGGAGCCCCGCACCACAGGTATGTCCTGGCCGAAATAAAGGAGAGCCGTCCAGAGCCTGCTTTCACACTGGCAGACACATGACCGAATCCACAGACAACTAAAACCTCTAGATCTTTCTCACCAGAGCTTCTCTTTATCTTCATGTCCTCCTGCCTCAGTTTTCTGAAATATTGCTCACATAACTATGAAATTATGATTATTTATGAAACCACTGATCCCTTCCTCTACCCAGGCCTATCCATTCACTGCTAGAGCTGTAACTATTCATCGACTGCTATTTTTATAACACCCAAGTCTAGAAATTCTTCTTGCATTAGTTAACGCTGGCTCTCTAAGGAGACACAGATCAGGCAAGGTATAAGAAGAGAGTCTTTCAGTTTCTTTAGCGTGATTCCGTGTTGTTTCAATTTTTTGCAACATGTATGTGCTACTTCCACTTTGCCTTATTGGAAGTTACTGCTCTTTTTATAACTTTTTTTAAATGTTTATTTATTTTTGAGAGACAGAGAAAGACAGAGCATGAGCAGGGGAGGGACAGAAAGAGAGGGAGACACAGAATCCGAAGTAGGCTCCAGGCTCAGCACAGAGCCCAATGTAGGGCCCAAACTCACAACCGTGAGATCATGACCTGAGCTGAAGTTGGACCCTTAAGCGACTGAGCCACCCAGGAGCCTCTCTTTTTGTAACTTCTTGACTTGAATGCTTAGCTCATTACTTTTAACTTCTTTTTAAAATAAATCGCATTTAAAACTATGCATTGGCCTCTAAGTACCATGTTAGATTCATTGTACACATTTTGATACGTCGTGCTATTGTTGGGGGGGTTGGGGTTTTGGTGTTGTTCAGTTTTAATATTCATAATTTCTATTAGGATTTCCTTTTTGACCCATGGAGTTTTTTAGAAAGTTAATTTTGTTTTTTTTAATTTTCAAACATACAGAAGATTAGAGACCATAGTTTGCTTTGGACTATGAATTTTCACNGCATTTAAAACTATGCATTGGCCTCTAAGTACCATGTTAGATTCATTGCACACATTTTGATACGTCGTGCTATTGTTGGGGGGGGTTGGGGTTTTGGTGTTGTTCGGTTTTAATATTCATAATTTCTATTAGGATTTCCTTTTTGACCCATGGAGTTTTTTAGAAAGTTAATTTTGTTTTTTTTAATTTTCAAACATACAGAAGATTAGAGACCATAGTTTGCTTTGGACTATGAATTTTCACTTTTAGCATACTCTGAACCAAAGAACATGGTCTGTGATGTGAATCTTTGGCACTGCTTTGAGATTTGCTTCCACAACTAGCACATCTCTGTAAGTGTTCCTTACACATATACTTGAAAAGCATGTGTAGTGTCTAATTGTTGGCCTTTCATATGTCTATTTGATTAAACATATTAATTATGTTGTACAGAGCTTACAAATATCCCTGCCAATTTTTGGTCAGCTTGACTTATCCATTAATAAGAGAGATATTTTGGGGGCACATGGGTGGCTCAGTTGGTTAAGTGTCTGACTCTTGATTTCAGCTCAGGTTATGATCTCAAAGTTCATGGGATTGAACTCACATCAGGCTCTGCGCCAACAGTGTGGAGCCTGCTTGAGATTCTCTCTCTTCCTCACTCTCCACCCCTCCTCTGCTCACACACGTGCTCATGTTCTCTCTCTCTCTCTCTCAAAATGAATAAACATGGGAAAAAGTTCACTTTTTAAAAATAATAAATAAAAAATAAGAGGGATGTGTTAAAATTCCCAAAATATTTTATCAGATTTTTTAAACTGAATCATTGACATTTTTTTTGCTTTAAAAATTTTGAGACTCTGTTGCCAAGCACACACAGTCTCAGGATTGCTGTATCTTCCTAGGAATGGTTCTTGACCCTCTTTGTCTTTGCAGATAGTAGATACTTTGGGCCTTCAAGTTCATTTCATCTGAGAGTGATAATACTCGATCACATTTGATCTGGTTTGTATTTGCCTGGTCTATATTTTCCTATCTCCTTACTTGCAACATTTGAGTACCATTTTATTTTAGGTTAATTTCTATAAACAGCCTATTTCTGGATCTTGGTTATTTTTCATATCTTCTGTATTATGTGACAAATTTAATCTATTTATATTTATTAAGACTATTCAAATAATTGGTTTTATTTCTACTATCTATCATCTAATTTTGCATTTTTAATTTACTATACTTTTTTCTTGCCTCTTTCTTCTCTCCTATCTTCTATTGGATTCACTGAGTATTCTATAATTCTCTTTCTTGCCTCATCTGGTTCGGAAGTCCATTACTATGCCTTTCGTGCTTACCTTCATTTGCTCATCTGCATCCTTGACGTAACCAAATCTAAAGCTTATCAATATATCTATCCTCCTCCTGAGTAATACAAGGATCTTAGAATTTAACTCCGATCAGCCCCCTCCCAATGTTACATATTTTTATTGTATTTTTTTCTGTTGGTTTTTAAAGCCACCACAACCAATCATGATTTTTACCATCAATAGTTATTTAACTATCCCTTATTTAGGGGTGCCTGGGTGGCTTAGTGGACTTTGGCTCAGGTCATTATCTCACATATTGTGAGTTCAAGCCCCACATCGGGCTTTATGCTGATAACACAGAGCCTGCTTTGGATTCTCTGCTCCCCCTCTCTCTGCCCCTCCCCTGCTCACATGCCCTCTCTCTCTCTCTCAAAACTAAACAAACATTAAAAACATTTTTTAAAGATTATCCCTTGTTTATCGATGTGTTTGGTTGCCATTGTTCCTTAGATTCCATCCCTTCCTTCTGTGTTTCACGTTCTTCTTGTAGGTAACATACAGTTTGGTCTTATGTGTTTTTTTAATCCACTACTACAATCTTTGTCTTTTAATGGGTTTATTTATTTATTATTTATTTAAGTTTATTTATTTATTTTGAAAAAGAGAGCATGGGTGAGCAAGGGAGGGGAAGAGAAAGAATCCCAAGCAGGCTCCACACTGTTAGTGCGGAGCCTGATGCAGGGCTCTGAGCCAAAATCAAGAGTTGGACTCTGAACTGACTGAGCCACTCAGGTGCCCATCAATGGGTATATTTAGACAATTCACATCTACAGCAAGCGTTGTTCTTGTTGGATTAATATCTACTACGTTTGTAACTATTTTCTATTTATTGAACTTGTTTTTATTTCATTCCTCTCTCTTTTTCTTCTTTCTCTGGGTTTAGTCAAATATGTTATATGAGTCCATTTTATCTGCTTCACACTACTGAAATGTACACTTAAATATGTTTAAGAGGATAATTTTTACATTATGTGTCTTTTACCATAATTAATAAAAAATTTTAAAGTTAAAAAAAAAGCTTTCATGGTCATCCTAGAGTTTTCAATGTACATTTATGACTAATCTAAGTTCACCTTAATTGACACTATATCTCTTCAGTTGTAGTACAATTACCTTCTGACAGAGTAGAGTGTCCCCCATTCCCCTTCTCCCCTTGTGACTTTACTGTCATTCATTTCAGTTATCCATATGTCACAGTCACCCCCATACATTGTTACTCTTATTACTTCAAACAGTTACCTTTTGGTTAATTACAACTTAGAAAGGTCAAAGAATTTATTTTATTTTCACTTATTCCTTTACCCATGTTCTTCCGGCTTTCTTTAAGATTTTCTTTTGTGTTTAGTCTTCTGATGTTTGAATATGTTATGTGTAGGTGTTGATATCAAAATATCTTAATATTCTCTGAGATTTTTGCATCTGTGGTTCGGTATCTGTCATTAATTTTGGAAAGTTCTCAGCCATTATAACTTCAAATATTTCTTCTTCATTCTTTCTTCTTTTTGTGTTCCAATTATGCACGTGTTACTCCTCTTAAAATTATTCCACAACCCTTGGATGTTTTGTTTTGGTGG